>NC_067398.1:86646803-87020553 GCF_016432865.1 Antechinus flavipes | reverse complement strand
TAGTAATGTAACAACATAAATCGACCTGAAAATTTACAAATGTCCATAAGTCCTAGAAATAGTCCATAAGGAATCCATTGTCCATTAGTTCATGTGCCAGGAATCTAATAATTCCTGTAAGCTCTGAAGTACTGCAAAAGTCTCATCAACAATTTTTCATCTCAGGGAACCCAATGATTTCTGAAGATTTTAAGAGTCCTTTTGACAGTCCCATTGTCAGCCATCTGATTCTTTCTTCCACCTGTGGAAGTATAAGCAGATCCTCTTCCCCAAGCAATTAACCTATTTAATTCTCTTCTATTTACCAAGTTTGGGATTTCTCCTCATCATCTGGTAATTACATTGGAGTTGTTTGCATTGGATATTGTCTTGTTGTCTTAAAAGGCCTGTATTCTTCCCAACTGTAATCCTGATTGCTTTTCTGTTGGTTGATGACATCAGAGTTCTGAATTTCTAAAGTCTCTCTGGGTGTAACCTCAGCTGCTATCATGCCCCACCTGTCCTTTGATTGATACTTTAGAGCTGGGCCCTGCCTCTCATTCCTCTGGGTCAATATACATTTAGAGGCCCAGTGAAAGCCTCCGTTACATTTTGGACATGGGGTTTTGGGTTTTCTCTCACCCTGTCTTCTCACTCTATCTCCATATCTACAATGAGCTCTCAAATGTCCAATTTTTCCACAATAAAAACATCGACGAGTTTCTCTAGAATTCCTCTGCCAAGAAGGACCTTGTCTTTCCATGTTCATCATAGTCTGGGCATAATAAGCATTTGGGCCCACTGTGGCACAGCGTCTTATGATTTCCTCTAAAGGAGAATCTTTGTCTAGCCCCCATATAATTCTTTTGCAAACCTCATTGGCATTTTCCTTAGCCAAATGTTTAGTCATTATTTCTGTTGCTGCATTGTCTCCAATGGTTCTTATTACAGCTGTTTGTAAACGTCCCACAAAATCTGCAAAAGGTTCATTGGGACCTTGCTCTATTTTTGTGAAAGCATTATTTCCATCTTTCTGTCCAGGGAGAGAATTCCAAGCTTTTATTGCAGCCTTAGAAATTTGCTCATAGACTGTTATGGGATAATGAATCTGTTCTGAACTCTCTGCATACTGACCTTCACCAGCTAGTTGGTCAAAAGCGATTTGTACAACAGCTCCTTTTTGCCTATTGCGTTGGGCTTGAATCCTACATAATTCATGAAACTCCGAAAGCCACAATAAATTTTGTCCCGGTTCTAGACAAGTTTTTATTATGGATTTCCAGTCATTCGGGGTTAGGATTTCATAAGACAAATTATCTAGTAACATCTTCACATAAGATGATGTAGCCCCATAAAGAGTGCAACCCTTTTTCAAATCTTTAATTTTTTCCAAATTAAAAGGAGTGTATTTGCTCTCTTTTTGACCTGAGGAGTTGAGCTCTTCAATCACAGGATATGCATTTATAAAATCAGATATATCTTCTCCTTCATTTTTTGCTTTAATTAATGCTTTTTCTAATCTTGTCAAATTCTGCTTTACAGGAGAAGCTGACTGTGTTTCTGTCTCTCTCCCTCCCCCTTGTTCTACCCATGAAGGGTTAATTGCGGGGGGAGGGTCATGAGATGTGGAATCACCTAATTCCTCCTTCTGTGAAGTATCATACTCAGAATTGTAATTAACTCCATTCTCATCTGATTCGTCCTCCTTTTCACCTAGTAAAGTTGGCATTTCTTCCTCCTGTACTTTCCTTTTCATCATTCTATCACTTAAATAACTTCTTATAGCCAATTGTATTACATTATATGTATTAATTATTGAGTTAGGCCCATTTTTATCATAGAATTGACAAAGATCCTCTCCAACCAATTTCCATTCATTTAGATCTAATTCCTTATCAAGAGAGAAACAAGGACATATGTCCTTTACAGTTTGTAAAAGTTCAGTGATTTGCTGTAAACTTATAATTAAACCTTGGCTTTCCATAATTTTGACAATGCTCTCTAAACATTTTCCTTGAACAGAAACAGGCTGTTTTCTAAATATCTGTCCCATCTTAGATGAAATTATACTTTAACTCTTTTAACAAAATTTCTTTGTTGTACTCACTCTAATTTCTGGGTTGAAGAGTCTTTTCCACTGGATCAGGATCAGAGGCTTTTCCACTTGAATCAGGATCGTAGCTTTTCCACTGAAATCCACTGAAGGGTCTGTTAGCCCCACGTTGGGCGCCAAAATGTGGTGATCTAGTTCAGATGGATCTGAATCGGTCCCTGTTCGGGCGCCAAAATGTTGTGAGCTTTTTCTTCTCAAAAAGCAGCCAGGTGATAAAAGTTCAGATCTTTTATTATCCCAATATAGCCCGGTTAGCTTAGAGGCCTATCTCTCTGCTTGGTTCCAAGAGCTCTCTCCAAATGTCTTTAAATCCAAAGGTCTGGTCCTTCAGCCTCTGTCTCTGCTGTCTTCAGCTTCCAGCCAGCTCCAGTCTTCATGTCATTCCGGTGAAATCTCGACTTGTAGCGTCTTCCTCTCTCCGAAGAACACTTCTGCCACCAGCCAGCCAAGTGGAAAATATTCTGCCTTGCCTCGGAGAGAGGGCTTCTGGCGTAACTCTACTGAAATCTGACCGAGAGCTTCTGTCTGTTTCTTTTATCCAAGAGGGAGGAATTGTGGGATACGAGAGAGAGGGATTATGGGTTTTCTCCCATAGTGCTCTCTGGCCCAATGAGCTTCAAGGGAGGTGTGAACTCATTGAACTTAGTTCTACTTAGTACCTTGTTTCAGGTTCTGCCCAAAACATCTTCTTGTAAGATTAGATCAACTCTAATTACTTAGCAGTTAGTAAGGATTCCAACATCTACTAATGCTCCCAGATTCTATCTACTCTTATGGATAGGGAAGTTCCCAAATTCTCACTTTGTATCCTACCATTGACCCTTTCAAATATTCATAATCTAAGTTTGACACAAATATTTTTTCTAGCAGCAGTACAGATAAAATTGGAGAAAGTTTCTTACCACTATCATAACAACAGATAAATCATACATAAAGTATTATCATCAAAGACTTTCGTGTATAAAATAATATTAAATCTGCACAATAGCCATGTTAAGAAGGCATCATTTTTAGATGGCTTTATATCCCATGGCTATTCCTATGCTGCAAAGTACTTGAACAAGTGCACCACACATCTATTCATTTTTTATTTCAATAGACAAGTATAAATGACAAGATAGATAGGTGGTAGCTTATGATCTAAATGGTAGATCTCATTAAAGTATTTTTTATCCCAAATCCTGTGCTCTTCTAAACTTCTCCACTATAATTGAGAACATCACTAAGCATCCAGGTTTGCAGTCTGTTCATTTTTTTGATACATCCAAACAGTTGCCAAATAGCTTTCATTTCTACCATCCATCTCTTTTTTCTACCCTTGTTCTTCACTAATATATATATATATATATATATATATATATATATATATATATATATATATATATATATATCACCTTTGTTCAGGCTCTTATAATTTCTTACAAGATTATTAAAATTACCTTCTATCTGGTCTACCTCCGATCTCTCCCTTTTTTCACAGACTTACCAAAATGATTTTCTTAAGGTGTGCATCTAACCATATTACTCTTTTACTCAAAAAACTACTAGGATTCCTTATTACATATTATTTTACATTTACCTCTGATTTTTCTAAGTTTTGTTTCTACTTAAGTTTTATAATATACATAAATTATAGTGTATAAATTAAAAGTATGTTTTGTGGATATATGATTAAATATATTTACATATGGGATATATGGCCAGATATGATCAAATACTCTTACTTATGAGATATATTATCAAAAATTCCAGATAATTTCTGTGATCCCTTGAGCTTCAATATTCATAAATTTAAGACAAAGTTTTCTCCTGTAGTCAGAAGTGAAATTCTATTAACCAATAATTAATCAATTCCTAATTTAGCCAATACCATGCAACAGAATGCCACAAAAACTATCATTACAGAATTGTATATGAGGAAATGGGGAAATCCTTATATAGGGAGGCAAAAAACCTATTTTGCTACTTATGAACTAAGCAAATTTAAATAAGAAATTTAGCTTCCCTATCTCTCTCTTTTTTTTAATATCTAAGAAGAGAGGATTAGGTTATATGACCACTTAATGTCCCTTCCATTTCCTAACTATATTTTTCCATGATCGCCAAACCATGAATAATCCTGCAAAATTTAAAGCAATAAGGATATTAAAAAATAAAGGTTTTTGGTCAGCGAAGTGAACCCAACCAGATTAAAAAGTAATGGAATATAAATAACAAGATAAACAAAAATATAGTAGAACATAGACAAAATTATAATTATACTATTTTCTAACTTTATGGGGGACAGCAGGGATCCTCTTGTATTGTTTGATGGCCCATTTCTATTTGAGTTTGCCATTACTGTTATAAAATATTCAATGAATGGTATCAGATGAAGAGCAGTTGATTTGAACATAAAATTGGAAGCTGCCACTAAAATATTTTGAAAAGAAAATAAAATCACAGTGTTTTAATTTTGTAAGTAAATTTTAGGTTAGAATGTTACAGTAAGAAGTGCCTTTAAAACAGAATATTAGAACTGAGAGGTACTTTAAAAAACAAATCTGAAAAGAAACACTAAAAAGAACCAGAGAGATTATCCCATCAAACCCTTCTCTTGCAAATGAGAAAACTGAAACCCAGAGAGAGGATTGTTTTGGGTCATTTGATGCCTGTGCTCATATAGAATCATGACTGATAGAGGGAAGAAACTAGGATCATTAATTTAGAACTAGAAGAGGCATTGCGTGCAATCAATCCAAACACTCTCATTTTACAGATGAGTAAAATTAATTCAGGGGAATTTAAATAACTTGTTGAAGATCACATATCTATTAAGTAGCAGAGGCAAGATTTACACTCAGATTTTCCTTAGACTAAGCCCAATAATCTATCCCTGCGCCAATTCACTGCTCCATCGCCACTTAACCAATAGGTAGGAGTTGGATGTATTCTTTTTTTTAATTAAAACTTTTATATAGATCGAGAGATAATTTTCAATATTCATGGATGTATTCTTAACATGAATGCTATTGAATGGGAGAAATATCCATGTGTTATGAAAAGTTCATAGAGAAATTCTTAATATTCCAACTAAGAAAAGCACAAATTACTTAGGGGAAATTAGAGGGAAAATCATGGATGACAGTAATAATATTTGTCCTGGTCTTACAGTTACTTAGTCGAGAAACTTCCCACTGGCTTCAAAGGGACTCATCTAAAAAAAAAATGAATTTTTCCCACAACACAGAAAACTGAGTTAATTCAGTGTTAGAACTATTCTGAGGAGAATCCATGACTTCTATTCATTCTTAATAAAAATGGGATTGTGGTAGCATAGAGAGATTGTAAACTATATAAACTGATGTTAACTGAGATTGCTTTTCACCTTCTCCTTTACTTCTTGAACAAACTCTCTGAATCACCCTAAGGCACTGATGTGAACAAAATCAGCACTGCGATTAAGTTAACAATATAATAATTTATGGGCTGCTAGATGGCATAGTGGATAAGGTGTTTGGCCTGGAGTCAGGAAGATTAATCTTCCTTATGATTACCAGCTCTGTGACCCCCAGAGAAGTCACTTAACCCTGTTTGCCTCAGTTGTTTTCTTCTCTGTAAAATGAGCTAGAGAAGGAAATGGCAAACGACTCTAGTATCTCAACCAAGAAAACTCCAAATGGGGTCATGAAGAGTTGGAAATGACTGAAAAATGATGGAGCAAAATAGTTATTCATCAAATATCTTCTAGATTGGTCCCCAATAGATGTCAAAGTCAGTGTTTAGAATTCTATGCTCTGATAATTTTCTCCACCCTAGCTTTTATAGAATATTTTGTGAAAAGATGAGAATTCTGATAGTTCTAAATGCAGGATATCTGTTTTGCCATGGTGGCCCCATTCTGATAAGTCAACTCCTCAATTTCAATTAGGTTTTAATTCTATGCTTAATTATTCTTTTTATTATCATGCTCTTTTTTCATTCTTTTGCTTCCCTTACTTCAAAATCAATTCAATTTAACTCACATATAGTGAAATCCTGGGATAGGGTACATTACTTGGCATAATATTATATCCTTAACAGGTGGTGTCCTTCTGGGGAAGGACAAAGATGCCAGAGTGAAGCCAGGAAGCTGCTCAACTGTACCACTTTACTGTTTTCCCTAGGAAAAACAAACAAACAAAAACAAACAAACAAACAAACAAAAAAAAAACGCATGTGAAATCAAGCATCTGAATGGAAAATGGTAGAATAAAACCATTCTTCACTTCAAGATAAATTGGAAAGACTTCAAGAAAAGTCCGTCTGACTGGAGTGAAAGGGATGCTCAGCCCAACTTAGACAGTGTCCAGAAAAGCCAGGAGAGGATGTTATCACAGCAGACCAGCAAATGAGACCCTCAACACTGACCCAGCAGCAGAGTAGAGCACTGAGGCAGCCTCCAGTTCCAGAAGGCAAAATGCCAACCTGGAAACCAAGCTATTTCCTGCAGAGAGCAGATGGGGTCACCACTTGCAGTGATTAAGACACCAAACACAAGGGGCCCCTGGCAAATCACCAGCATAAGAAACCAGCCTGTTTCCTGGAGAGAGAGAGGAGATCTACTTTACCGCCTGCAGTGAGCAGGACAGCAAGCACAAGGGGCCCCTGTGCTGCAAGCCAAGATTCAGAGCTACACAAGATGCTTGGAACTATGTCCTAGGAGCAGAGCTTGACCACAAAAGTCACAAAGAAGAGAAGGGAAAGAAAATAAGCTACAAAGAGAAATGGGCCTTAACCCCAGAAAGCTGGTAACAGGGAAGACTAAAATACCAATCCAGATGAGGACAAAATATCCATAGTGAAACTCTCAAAAAATTAGATGAACTGATCTCAAGCCTAAAGAGGCTTCTTGGAACCACTCATAAAAGATTTTTAAAAGGCAAATAAGAGAGGTAGAAAAACTGGGAAAAGAAATAAGGTAAAAAGAGAAAGAAAAAGAGAGTCATTGGGTTGGGGGAAGGATAAAAATTGAAGAAATCAATTATTGAAGAAACACAAGTGGCAAAATGCAAAATAATAATAATAATAATAATAAATCCATAGAAGAAAAAACACCTTGAAAGGTAGAATTAATCAAAAGGAAAAAAGAAATTAAAATGCTAACTAAGAAAATCATACATTTATGACTAGAACCAGTCAAGATTTTCCAGGATCAGGTAGGATCTATAATAAAGGATTGGAAGGTCTGGAATACCATATTCTTGTAGGCAAAGGACCTGGGAGTACATCCAAGAATGAACTGCCCAGCAAGACTGAGTATCATATTTCAGAGGAGGAGATAGATATTCAATGAAGTAAGAGACTTTCCATCATTTCTATTGAAAAAAACAAAGCAGAAAATATGATCTTCAAATATAGAACTCAAGGTAAGCATAAAAAGATAAACAGGGGAAATCATATATTATTTAAAGGTTGAATTGTTACATAAGAATATGAAATCTGTAACTCTTGAAAACTGTGTTATTGGGGCAAATGGAGGGAGCAAATGGAGAGGGAGTGAATATAAATGGACCCTAATGATATCAAAGAAATAATATTAAGGGATGGGAAAATGATTATACTGGGAGAAGAGAAAAGGGGAGGTATAATGGTACAAATTAGATCACATGAAGAGGCACAAAAGACGTATAACAATAGAGGGAAAGAAAGGAGAGGGATAAGCATTGTCTGAAGCTTACTCTCATCAGTTTTGACTCAAAGATGGAATAATATAATCACTCAGTTGAGTATAAAAACACTAGTAGAAAGGTAGAAGAGAAGGGAAAAGGAATGATTTCTAGAAGGGAGGGCAGGTAGAGAACAGGGTGGGTTAGAAACAAAATACTACTAAGGAGGAATAGTGTAGAAAAAAGAGAATATAAGTATACACTGAGTAGAAAATAAGATATAGAGAAATATATGGCTGATCATCATAACTATGAATATGAATGGGATGGAAGGGAATGGCAGAGTAGATTAAAAATGGAATTCGAGACTTTGTTGTTTACTAAAAATACATTTAAAACAGAGAAATACATATGTAGCAAGGATAAAAGACTGGAACAGAATTTATTATGCTGCAGCCAAAGCAAAAAAAGCATGAGTATAAAATTAATAGTTGCAAAGCATTGGTATAAGTGCTCTCCAAAGTAAGGTCACTTTTAAAGTTTCACATAAAATGAAGCAATTTGTCCTATGCTCATTAATGTGAATTGATAATTAAGAGGCCAAATATTGTTTAATATTGGATATCTATCTGGAAGCCATCATACAAATATTAAAATAAAATGATGATATGATCATCAAATAATATGTATATATATATACATATATATAATACATATATATATATGTATATATAAAAGAAACTAATGCTTTATTAATAAAACCAGAAGACCAGATTTGGCATCAGGAAAACCAGGTTTAAAATGTTGCTTCACAGTGCCAAAGAGTGATAATTCATTTCACCTATATGAATCTCAGTATCTGCATCTCTGAAATAGTGACAATAGTAATTCTTACTTCAGAGAGTTAGGGAGTACCAATGACAGTGTGCAAGGGACTTTTTAAACATTCAACTACTTTATAAATACTAGGCATGATTATTAGTACTATCATCAATCTTTTTTTGCCTTAATATTTATATCTAAATTATACAGGGTACATCCTTTATATTCTTCTCTGGTCAGAATTGACTATTTTAAGGTTTCTTGGTCACTTCTAGGCTCTGCATTTTAGAAAAAAATAAACTGAAGAGAAACTAGAAGTTAAGTACTGTAGAAGGTACGATGTCTGGTGCCTATTATGTTTGAAGAAAGCTCAAAAGAATTGGTTATGCCTAAAAAGCAAAAATTTAGAAGCCTTTTATAACTGCCTTCAAGAACTTGAAGGGCTTTCAAGAAGAAGACAGAATTAATTTACTCTATTTAGCCTCCAAAAATAGTGAGTAAAAAATAGAGAGGGTCAGATTTCAATATGATATGGTGGGGGGAGATAAAATGATTGCATTGTTAAAATTGAAATGATCTGCCTTGAGAAATATTGATTGCTCCCTCAATGGAAATTTTCCTGTGAAGACTTGAATGTTATCTGATGAGAATATTGTAGCTTTTGACTAAAGGTTCCTTCCACTTTAGAAATGCTGTTATTTTATAGTAACTAAGTAATTGTGAATCTAAAAATCAAAGGAAACTTTGAGGAGTTTAAGGAGATTTACTGATTAACTATCCCAAGGAAACCATTAAAAAGTGATGCTCCCTGTTAAAATCCTACTAAAGTTGACCCATCAAGGATTGATTTATATTGCACTACTTCATTTCCATTCTAATCATTAATAAATGTTAATAATAATATGCTAGGGGCTTGGACATGATTTTGAAAAATTCAAGTAGCAACTTACTGAAGCCACAGCTACTGCCCACTTTGTGTTTAATATGAAAACCACTTAATGACCACTTATCACCAAAGGCTTAAGATCTCAGCCAATTCAAATTGTGACATACAAACCATGGCTTTGTCCTTATGGTTATTTTAATGACTTATAGTTATCTGATGGGTGACAGTTTCACAAAACCCTTTGGTTACTTACCCTTCTCTGACATCAAGATAATGTAATGAGATTTGCTTTAAGTCACTTGGGGGAAAAAGTGGATGCTGGGAAGTGGAAGAACAAGGACTCAAATTTAGGTCTCCAAGTCCAATATTCTTTTTTTTTTTTAATTAAATAACTTTTTATTGACAGAACCCATGTCAGGGTAATATTTTTACAACATTATCCCTTGCACTCACTTCTGTTCCGATTTTCCCCTCCCTCCCTCCATCCCCTCCCCCAGATGGAAAGCAGTTCTATATATGTTAAATAGGTTGTATATCCTACATACAATATATGTGTGCAGAACTGAACAGTTCTCTTGTTGCACAGGAAGAATGGAATTCAGAAGGTAAAAATAACCCAGGAAGAAACTCAAAAATGCAAATGGTATATATTCATTTCCCAGTGTTCTTTCTTTGGGTGTAGCTGCTTCTGTCCATTATTGGTCATTTGAAACTG
This sequence comes from Antechinus flavipes, assembly GCF_016432865.1. Taxonomy (NCBI): domain Eukaryota; kingdom Metazoa; phylum Chordata; class Mammalia; order Dasyuromorphia; family Dasyuridae; genus Antechinus; species Antechinus flavipes. Next base: position 87,010,411 of record NC_067398.1, on the reverse strand, counting down.
AGTTATATCTCTTTGTAGAAGAAATCCACGTTTGTCAGAATACATCCTCATACAGTATCGTTGTGTTGAGGTATATAATGATCTCCTGATTCTGCTCATTTCACTGAGCATCAGTTAGTGTAAGTCTCTCCAGTCCTCCCTGTATTCATCCTGCTGGTCATTTCTTACAGAACAATAATATTCCATAACATTCATATACCACAATTTACCCAACCATTCTCCAATTAATGGGCATCCATTCATTTTCCAGCTTCTAGCCACTACAAACAGGACTGCCACAAACATTTTGGCACATACAGGTCCCTTTCCCTTCTTTAGAATCTCTTTGGGGTATAAGCCCGGTAGAAACACTGCTGGATCAACAATATTCTTTTATTAACTTATGCAGTCTCTTTATGGCCTTTTAAGGTAGCTCAAACATAGGAAGAGATTGCTTAAGTTTGTGTTACTAATGGGAATAATGTATTATTCTAAACAAACTCATGCCTTGGTTCAGATAGTGTTTATTGTCTTGTTTTGCTGATATATACCCCAAAATGGAAGTGAAATGTGATTTAATTTGTATATACATACTGTATATATAAATTTGCATATATGTGCATATTCACATACACAAAAAACATAGTTTAAATTCTTTGTTCCATGAAAGCAGAAATCTTTATCCAAGTGTATTTACTTAATTTCATTATTATCTTTGGCCAGGATGATAATAGAGAAGGGGGAGGGAAGCTCTGTATTCTATTAAACTTTGCATGAGAATCCCACCCTATCATTTTTCTATACCTCTCATCACAGTTAGCCTAACCTCATTAATAAAAGCTATTTTTAAACATTCCTCTCTCTAACAGAGAGATATACTACTTTATTTGTAATATTTAGGGTAAAATATCTTTAAGGCTTCTAATTATATATCTCTTCAATGTAATTTTATTAATTATTAAAAAATAAAATCTCTGTCCTTTAGTCCTGTTTTTTTTTTCTCTCCTTTCATTCAGGGTTCTCAAGAGAAAATGAACATGTGAATATTGCTTATGGCCTTTAATCTTGTCATTTATACATAATTGAATGATATTTTTGTGACTATTGTGTAAATTATGTGCCATATTTATCAATCAAAATCAATTTAAAAGTAGAGAGTTTTGCAGCTACGTTATGGTTTTAGGTGCATGGAAAGCACCAAATAAATATTTATTAGTTAACTGCATGAATTAATATAAATATTAATATCTTATTTGTATGTTAGTGATCCTTTATATCTCTTGAACAATGAAGTATCTAATTAAAAAAAGGTCACAGAAAACATACTGTCCACTTGTTCTCCAAAACATAAAGTTAAATCAAGTTAATACATTTATATATAAAATTTCAGAGAAAAAAATCAAATTTTCACATAATTAATTAATGTTTCAAGTACTTTTTCAGTAAATTAAAATCCTTAGCATTATCCTCTTCAGTTTTGATTTATTAAGTTTTTCCTTATAATTGCAGTAGCACTTATGAGCACTCAAAAGGGCAGGATGAGTCCCCAGTGGGATGGCTGCTCCTTTGGCTTATAAGGTACATTATGTATCAATGTAAGGAAAGCTAGAATGCTTAGTGGATAGAATTTGGGCCTGGAGTCAGGAAGATCTGAATTAAAATCTGGCCTCAAATATTTACTAGCTGTGACTCTTAGCAAGTCACTTAGTCTTCGTTTACTTAATGCACCAGATACAATAATGGCAAAAACAATTCCTGTATATTTTTCAAGAAAACCTCATGGACAGTATGGCATAAAGAGTCAGACATGACTGAATGACTGAACAACAATGCATCTACACTTCTATTAATTTTGTTGTAAAGAATATAATATTAGCAAAGGAAAATATTAATATTAGACATGGGTCCAAGGCAATTCATTACTCCATAACTGTAGGACTTCTATGTTCTTTATTCCTTCATTTATTCATCTAACTTGGGATATTATCTGTCTGTGTACGTTGCTCAACTAGGATTCTGGTGATTTTGCTTCCTATGTGACGTTGCATGTCCTCAAAATGACATGGTTGATATTTAAATCCTGTTCTATTGCCAAGATTGATTCTCTCTTATGGAATGCATTTCCCTTCACTGCAGGCCCGGGTGTTCCTATTTTATAATATTCATCTGTATCTTTAAGGATTGTAAGGGACATAGTTTACAATTGTTTTCCCACTTGACATTACTTCTATCACTAATCTTAAATAAGGTTAATAACAGGTTAACACAGTATCATTTCATAAACTTTGATTATATAATTTCATTTCACATACTGAACCAGGAGGAGGAGAACTTGGATCTAATTTCTATCTTTTTACCCACCTCCATATATCAATCAGCCAATTGCAGGTATTGTGTTTTATATTACTTTCATTTCTGCATATTTTCCCTCTATTTGTCTCCCTACATTTAATCAGTCATTCTACTTTTTTCACATAGAAAATAACAAAAAACCGAGAGAAGAAAAAATATAATTTCAGTGATATTAACCAATATATTAATTATGTCACAATATGCACAGTTCCATTCCCCAAGTAGCCACTTCATCAAAGGATAGAGGTGAATTTTCTTCTCCTTTTCCATCCAAGTGTAATTATTATCATGACATGTTAGGCAACTTTGTTTTTTGTTTGTTTTTCTTTCTATTTATATTGTCATGGACGTTGCTTATTAAGTTCTACTTCATTTTTGTATTGGCTCATATAAGTCTTCCTATATGTCATTGTATTTTTCATATTTGGCATTGTATACTACACAATAAATTTCCAACATCTACATGTTCCAAAATTTGGAACATTTTCTACTTGTTTTACATTTGTTTTTGCAACAACCAAAAATATGTTACTATAAATGAAAATTTTATTTTTCTTTGTCCTCCTTTGACTATATTTCAAATTTCCTTCTTTTTTTTCTCTTTTTTCTTTTTTCTTCTTTTTTTCTTTCTCTTCTCTCTCTCTCTTCTTCTTTCCTTCTTTTTCAATTTCATAATCTTCAACTTATTTAGGTATTATACATAGATTCTCTTTTCCAGTTTTTTAAATTATTCTTGCTTATGGTGTCTTTATTTTGAGTAAAAGGAAAACATCCTTTTTTATGTTTCATTTTATTACTTTAATAAAAGAAGGTTTTACACAAGATGACTTCTACGTTGTTGTTTCCCCATTTTTAATACACTGTATATCCATGTCTACCATAGTATGCATACACATGATGAATCATCAGATACTAACTTCTGTTAGCTATAGAATAAAAAATATACTCCCTATTTGGTACAATTCTGAAAACCAGAACCAATTGCAATTATCTTGTTCAGGAAAGAAACTATGCTAATGCTCTGAAGTAAACTACTTTTCCCCTAATTTTATTTATTTCATAGCTTCTATGATTAAGAAGACCCTGTTTCCAAGCACTATTCTATATAAATTATCTGAATTTAAATATGCTGAATGTTTTGGACAATACTTTAAATTATCCAAGTAATTAAAAAAAAAAAACTATGACTTTAAAAGGAACTTTTCTTGTAATTATATGAATTTTACAAAACTAAAATGTGTGTGGAATTGATTTTTCTTCCTCATAGCTTGGCATCAACCCGAGCAGCTCAATGGGTATGGCAGACTGCTGCCCAATCCATATGTTTGACTCATTTATAACCAAGTGATCCAACTGTTGTGTGAGTAATTTGATAAGTTTCCTTTTGAGTAGGTGATTTTCAGTCTGTACAATCAGAACAATCAGCTCCTTGGAAAAAATATGTAAAAGTTTCTTTTTCTTTCAGCTATAAATCTAATTCTCAGTGTATAATGACCCAACAGACTAAGCTGCCAAGAATCTGGGCAGATTATGCTCATGAATAAAATTCCCATAATGCAGCTTTCCTTTCTGCATGTCTTTCATTGGTAATGTGCCATACTTCCAACCTCAATGGGAAAAAAAAAGCTATACTTTTAAGCATGTGTGTTTTTTCTAGCATTTTAAGTTACTTCCAAATCTCAAACTCTTTGTAGAAGCCATTCTTTATTCAGTAGAAAGATGTATGACTGAACTTTTAATTGTCTATAGTAATCTAAGGGGAAAAATACTGTAATTTAAGAATAACAGCAAAATAAAAGTTTTCACACCAAACTGTCATTTTTTGTGGCTATATGGAATCCCTTGCACTTATGCAAGTCAGCACCTTATCTGTAAATTTTATTGTTAGATACCTAGAGCATTAAGTTAAGTGATATGCTCTTAGTGAAGTAGATACAATATGTTAGAAACAAGGTCTTTTTTTTTTTTTTTTGAAGCAAGGTCTTAATCCTGAGTTAATTCTTCTTTTTACAATAATAAAGTATCTATTGATTTATATCTATAAGTATCAAAGTATAAGATTTTTAAATTACTTATACTTTTTAGGTGTTTTAATGCATCTCATTCTATCTTCAGCCATTTCATTTATTATTCTTTAACATCTTTCTGTTTTAGAGACTTTAAAAATAATGCGTATCTGTCTTGTCCTTTTATTACTCCAAATCTAGAGTTTCTCTAATCAGAAAGCTTATTTTTAATCCTGTCCCTCTCTCATTTTTTTCATATTTTAAGTGGTCATAAGCTTACTTGAAGTGAGCATCCTTTTGATACCTATAACATTGCTCATTGCTGATACCTTTAGATACTAACCCTTATTCACAACACAGATGCATACTTAATATAGAATATCACAACTGAGTAAATTTCCAAAAGTTTCTAATCCATATTTATTTTCCTAATAGTTTTTTTTGGAGCCCCAAGATTAAATTCTGAACATTTCAGTCATTCTTACTTTTTATCCTCTATTCAGTAATCAGAAATTCTTACCCTAGCAAAAGGTATGTTAGCCAGCATATGTTCATGTATAATATTCCTCTTAACCATTGCATAAAAAAGAAAATGGTTCACTGAGTTTGTTCCATGGTCAACTGTGTCATGATTTGGGGGTATATCCCAAAGATTTCCAATTCGACTATAAACCTAGTTCTTTTCTCACTTTTAAGAGGCCGTGTCTTTTATACTATGTAGTTATAACTTGAAATGTCATTTGTGACTTATGATAACCTTTCAGCACCATTAATCACATGATATTGCCTAATAAATTATATCCTCTGGTTGGTGTGCTGGCTTATTGAAACTGAAGCCACATTTTTCACTTTGGCTAGTTTCTACTTTGGGCAGATAAAACTTAAATTGAAGGGTGGTGTAAGATTTTGTGTTTTACAAAGTTTCGGTAAACTTTTATTATCTGCTGGTTCGTACTTATTAAATAAGGGGAATAACTTACCTATATGCTTATCATGTAAAATTTAATGATCTATTTTTATAAAAAATATCAGTCTTTAATTTGTCAAATTTATGTTCAAATACGTTATATTCTCTAGTTGTAAAATTATCCTTAATATCAAGTCATCATACAAAAATTAAAAAAAGATTAAACTTCATGAATTCATAAAAACAAATAAGTAACTTTGTATGTTTGTGTATTGTGTTTGTATATGGTGAGTGAGAGAGTTGACAATAAAGTAAGAATTTACTTGAATGAGTAGGGAGAAGGAAAGAGACATAAGGAAGCCAGATATACATTCCCTTCCACTTTGGAATATAAGCAAAGAAAGGATTCTAATTTTCTTACAGATCTTTATAAGAATGGTAAGCCATGGGAAAGTGTAGTGGATGGAGTGATTTGGATTGGGAAAAATGGATTTTTCTTCTCATGTTAAAAAGGGAAATGAAACAATTCTATTAAGCATTTTGGTTGAGGGGTGAAGGGGGATGTATATAATAGTTTTGTTTGTTTTTCTCAAAAGACTAAGGAATTTAGGAGATCAAGTATTATAAGAAATTATTTCACTTCTGTAAAACATTTGAGGAATATGGATAGAAGTTGAGTTGGAATTGGAAAGCATTGGTGAAGGAGAATTCAAGGTAGTAGCAGAGATGTAGATGGAAAGTAAAATATTCCCTTCTGGTGATAGAGTAGGATGATGTGTCAGTGGTTATAGATTAGTTTGTGATTTGGAACTACACTCATGTTTTATGCCTCCATAAAGACACTTTATTTCCTTTTCACAAAATTTCTAGAAATGTTGAACAGAAGGCCCTATTAAAAATGCAGATAGATAATTCAATGGCAAGTGTTAGCCTTCAAATTATATCTTAGAATATTTCGTAGTTATGTGATGCTAAGGAAATCATTTAACATCTCTCATGCTCAGTTTTTTCATCATAAAATGGGAATAATAATGAAATCTACTTCCCAGTGTTATTTTAAGAATCAAATGCGATGATGTGCACAATGCTTTACAAATCTTAAAACAAAACTTAAAAAAAACCACTACTACAGTATGATAAATGCAATAACAAGTTTTATTATTATAGCTGTTATTGTTGTTGTATTTAAACTCATAGAAAGGAAGAAAGAATTGGGTGATATCTACAAATGTGCTAATATAGAAATGGAGAGGTGAAGAAATTTATTTTTTAGACATTGGAAGCTCTATTTTTCATAATCTATATAAAGTGAACAAAGAAGAAATATGTAAAGATTCATTTTAGGAATAAAAGAATAGAATTTATAATAGGGCAAAAAAGAACATAAACAAGAAGAAAAACAAAATGAAAACTGTTTCTGACAAAAAACACACTAAAAATGGCATTTAAAAAGTAAATGGGAGATGCAAGAAGGTTGATTTTTTTTTTATAACAACCTCTTTTCTAAGCATGAAAAGTAAATGTTCAAAAGTGGGACACAAAAAAAATTGAAAGACTAACAAAATAAGTAAAATTTAAAATTTTGAAATAGGAAAAAAGGAAAAATAGAGGGCAAAACTTTTTTTTTCTTCTCTCAAGGGAGAGAGTTGGGAAGGAGAAAAATACTTATTAATTGAAAAGCATTGAAAATAAACAAGAATTCCTTGGAATGGATTAGCACATAATTAATCTAATAAATGTTAATGAGAGAAATCCCTTTCTTAAAAAAGGAAAGAATAAAATTATCACAAAAGAAATTGAGGAAAAAAATCTAACAATAACTACCTTAGATATAAATAGATTAAATTACCAAATAAAAGAAAATAGAATTGCAGAATAAAAACATAAAATCACAAAATTTATTGCATATAAGAATTACATTTAAAATACACAGACACATAAAATATGAAAATGAAAGACTGAAGCAAGATTGTGTGAGTTGATTCCACAAAAGCAGAGGTTGAAATTACATTAAAAAATAAAAAAAAAGTCATATCCAAAGAGATGAAAGAAAACTACATATCACTCAAAGTACTATACATAATGAACAATATAACATAATTATTAAATGTCTATGCAACAAGAAACATCAAATTTTACATAGGAATAGACAACAGAGTGGCAAAAAAAAAAAACCAGTAATAAAATAAAGGTAATAGACTTTAATGTTCCTCTATGAAAGTCAAATAGATCCAACAGGAAATTTTATATATATACATACATACATATATGCATAATCTTGAAGAAGCTAGATTTGAAAGACTTTTAGAATCTTCAGAAGGTTAACAAAAGTGAACTATTACTATTTTAAAGTTATTTATATGTGTTTTCAAAGATATAATTCTTCTGAGATCTATTTTGGCTACATTGCATTTTCCCCCTCTGCAACATAAGCCATTTTAACAATAACATACTCTATACTACCTCATAGAAAATTATAAATACGTGTACAATGTCAGACATATGAAACATACATCTTAAATCATATAAAATGATAAAAGTAGTATTTAATTTAAGATACATGAACAAAATTATAGAGATAAATGAAGACTAAAAAATGACAACCTAAATGAGGAGAAAAGAAAACAAGTTATTCACATTTTAAATTATTATATAAAAGAAAATAATAGCAATGAAAAAAGATGCTAAAATTTTCAAAATGTAAAATAAAACATTCCTGAAAGAAAACACACACACACACACACACACACACACACACACCCACAAGGAAGAATGTTTAAAGAAGATATTTTATAAAGAATTAATGAACTAAGCATAAAATTCCTGAAACACAAAAGGCTGCAAAGTCAATAAATTAACAAAGCTAAAATAAATATGCAAAATCTTGAAAAACAGAGTATAAGTAAATTAAATGAAAATCAACAAATAATACAAAATGAACTAAGATTTTTTTGTGGCAATTAAACAGAATAATAAATATATTCTTAAACTTTGTTAAAGAGAAGATAAAATTGAATTTCCAAGATTTTAAATGAATATTGAAGAAATGCCTATTGAATGATTTCATAACCAAACTCAAATATAAAACAAACATTATTAGAACCTATTATATTCAATTATATGTTAGCAAATATAATCATTTGAAAAAATGATGGAAAGCTTACAGACACATAAAATGCATAAATGAAAACAAGGAATAGAAAAGATAAAAAATAAATAAATAAAATGAACAAGTATAAAATGAGTACTGAGTTTAGGTTAAGGCGCAGGTTTCTGTTAACATTTACAAATGATTTACCCTAGTAGTGCCAAACGCAGATCAATATGAAATTCTCTAATCTATGCATAAAAGATTCCTGTTGATTATATATTGTTTTTATATGTTTTAATATGGTTTATTTTTAAAATTTACTTGGTTAATTATTTCCTGATTATATTTTAAGTAGTTTGGACCAAACTATTATGTGTTTGAGTGTTATGTTTGTGAGTGTTATGAGCTGCATCAGGTCCAAAGGTCCATGTTTGACTCCTCTGATTTACACTATGATAAATTCAATTTAGGACTTCAACAACAATTTAATAGGAAACATAGCAAAATTAATCATAGTCAAATTACAAACAGCTAAATTTGCAGAATATTTTGAAGATAGAGAAAAATATAATCTTTGACAAAATATGGTCTTTTAAAATATTAAACATTTAGGGAGCTTGTTACAATTTTCAAAGTACATTATAAATATTATCACATTTTATCTTCACAAAAAAGTTAGGAGACAGGTATTATTCTCAAACCCCTATTTTACATCTGAGAAAATTAATGAATATATTAAATGGCTTGTCCAGGGTCACATTGCTAATAAGAGGCTTTGTAATGTCTGGGCTAGCTTTCTGAAGGATCTCTGGACGAGCCTTGGTCTTTAGATGGAGACGTGATGAAGGCAGGAGAGCCACCATGAGGCTGGAAAATGAAAGTGACTGGTTTAGCCCTCACCAATTCTTCCTGCTTGCCTATTTTTATACTTACCCTATTCCCGGGTCACGGGAACTTCTTCACTAAACTTGACCCATCATGTCAGTGGAGCTGATTTGTGCCCTTGATTGTGCCCTGATTTTGTGCAAGGGCCTGTGTTTCTAGGGCCCCACGTTGGGTGCCAAAATGTAATGTCTGGACTAGTTTTCCAGAGGATCCCTGGATGGGCCTTGATCTTTAGGTGGTGAAGTGATGAAGACAGGAGAGCCACAAGCATGGTCAAAGATGGAATCCCAAGTCTTCTCTGTGTCTGTGACTGAGAGACTTCTTCTGTGTCTGCTCAGCCCTTAAATACTTCACTAGATCACATTACTACAGCACCAGAGCATGTGGAACCATTATATCACTCATGTCACATTAAGTATATATTTAGAGAACCATTATCTCACACTGAGTAAATGCTTAACTATAAGCACCCTCCTGTCCTTGATTCAAGTACACCTTTTCAGAGCTCCCCATCCCCCACCTCTTCTACAAGTCTTATATTGGATTTGACCTCAGATCTTTCTGAATTCAGGTACATCATTTTTCTGAAACATAGGTACATTCATAATGAATTAATGCTGAAAATCCTAAAAAGCAAAAGTATAGATCAGCCATTAAAAAATATGACAAAAATATAAATCTAAAACCAAAAGCTAATGTTATTTGCTTTGGAGGAAAAATAGTTTTATGTTATGGGCCAGAACTCTGAACTTGAAACAAAGGATTCTTACAAGGTACTCAGTCAGTGGAATTGATAGAGACAATAGTTATTTAATTTAGCATGATCCAGTATGATTGAGTTAATCCTACAAGGAGATGTTATAGAAACAAGGTATTGAGTGGAATTGAGGAGATAATGGTTAAATCTAGTTTAATTCTACAACAAATAATGGTTTCCTAGTGATAAAATGATTGGTTTGTACTCAGTGTGGAATTTATAAGCTAGAAACTCAGTCAGGGAGATTCAGAGACAAGCAGACAGAAGTATGGAGGCTGAAGGTTGGAGCACAAATCCTTGGACTCAGACAGATTCATCCCATCTCATACCATCTTGGTGGCAGGCTCTCCTCCTTTGCTTATTCAATGAAACCAAAACTCCAGAAGGCCCCCAGAAAGCTAACAGAGCCCCAAATGAAGTAGACAATAAAGGATTTGGATTTTAACCCCTGGTTGTACTTGTGGTGATTACTGAACTGAAAAGAAGGCTGCCTCCAGAGACCCCAAGAAAACCTCAACAGAAAACATTACATTTTATTTATTTATTAATTTATTAATTAATTAATTTATTTAAAATAACTTTTTTATTGATAGAGCCCATGCCTGGGTAATTTTTTTACAACATTATCCCTTGCACTCACTTCTGTTCCAATTTTTCCCCTCCCTCCCTTTACCCCCTCCCCTAGATGGTAAGCAGTCCTATATATGTTAAATATGTCCCTGTGTATCCTGGATACAATATATGTGTGCAGAACCGAACAGTTCTCTTGTTGCACAGGGAGAATTTGATTCAGAAGGCAAAAATAACTTGGGAAGAAAGACAAAAATGCAAGCAGTTTACATTCATTTCCCAGTAGAACATTACATTTCAGAGAGAATATTACAATTTTCCCCAAAAGTAGAGCCATAAAAATTACTACCCAACTATTAATTTCCATACTTCTAAAACAATAAAGACCAATAGAGCAATGAAACAAATTAAATAAACAGATATGAAGAAGAGAGATAGAAGTATCTATATTGATAAATGACATAATTAGAAAATGTTATCTTTGAAGAAATCAGAATTAAGGAAAGAAATTCATTTAGAGGACGAAATACTTCCATTAATAAGGGCATAATATTAATATAAAAAAGATAATAATATTTCAATATAACAATAATAATTAAGAGGAAATTGTATATTGAAGCACCAAGCACATATAAATACAATTACAAAATATCATTTAAAAATAAAGGAAGGGAAATAATTAAAAGAATATTTATTATTTATGATTCTTATGTAAAAATAATAACATGAAAATACATACCTCTTCATTTAACTTATAATATAAGAAATTAAGATATTACCTTATAACATTAATAAAACAATTTGAACTGTCATTAGGAGGACCAAAAGTTATAAACACCTAAATGAAATAATGAAAACATGAAAGAAAAATAAAGAGCACTTCAAATTTCACACTATATTATAAAACAGCAAATGCTTAAATTAATTTGTATTGCTTAGAAAATAGAAAAAAATCAGTGACATGATATCTACACAAAAACTGACCATATATTAAGGCATTAAAACCTCATAATCAAATGCAGAAATGTAGAAAATGTAAATGGTTCCTTTTCAGGCTATAATGCAATAAAAATTATATTCAATAAAGGTCCAGGAAAAGTTAGACTAAAAACCAATTGAAAATTAAATAACCTAATTCTTAAAAAAATGAGTGGGTCAAACAACAAATCACAGAAACAATCCATAATTTCATTCCAAAGAATGATAATGAGAAAATATACCCAAACCTATGGGATGCAACCAAAGGAGTTCTTTTGGTTTTATATTTTATATCTCTAAATATTTACATGATATTTTATATCTCTAAATAGTTACATGAATAAAACAGAGAATGAGGGGATCAAATTAAAAACCCCTGATTAAATGCCAAATTAGAAATTCTGAAACACAAATGAGAGACTAATAAAATAAAATCTAAGAAAACTATTGAACTAATAAATAAAATAAGAGTTGGCTTTATTTTTTTTTATTACAAAAGAGATAGACCTTTGATAAATTCAATCACAAAAAGGAAAGGAAAAAAAAATCACCAGGGTCAAAAATGAAAAGGATGAACTTACTACCAATGAAAAATAAATTTAAGCAATAATTAGGAGCTATTATGCTCAACTATATGATAGCAAGTCTGACAGTCTAACAGAAATGGATGAATATTTACAAAAATATAAATTTTAGAAGAGGAAATAAAATACTTAAATAGTCCCATTTTAGAAAAAGAAATTGAACAAGCCATTAATGAATCCCCAAGAAAAAAAATTTCAAGGCCAGGTGGAATCACAAGTGAATTCTACCAAACATTTAAACAACAATTAATTCCAATATCACACAAAATATTTGGAAAAATAGGTAAATAAAGAGCACTGCCAAATTTCTGCTATGATAAAAATATGGCACTGATATCTAAAATACCTTCTTTTGGAAGAGCCAAAAGAAGAGAAAGAAAAATACAGACCAATGTCCCCAATGAATATCAATGTAAAAATATTAAATAAAATATTAGTAAAGAGATTACAGCAATTTATTGATAGGATAATACAATATGACAAAGTGGCATTTATACGGGGAATACAGAGTTGCTTTGATGTCAGGAAAACTATTATCATAATCGACCACATCAATTACAAAATTAACAGAAATCAATGACAATCTCAATAGATGCAGAAAAGACTCGACAAAATACAGTACCCGTTTTTATTAAAAACACTAGAAAGCATAGGAATAAAGGAAGATTTTTAAAAAATAATAATCAGTATCTATCTTAAAGCTGCAGCAAGCATTATTTGTAATAGAGAGAAGCTGAATTCCCAATAAGACCAGGGGTGAAAAAAAAGAATGCCCATTATCACAATTATTCAACATTGTACTAGAAACGTTGTCTTTAGCAATAGGAAAAGAAAAAAAAGTTAAAGGAATTAGAAGAGGCAATAACAAAATAAAACTATCACTCTTTTCTGATGATATGATGATATACTTAAAGTTCTACAAAATCATCCAAAAACCTACTGGAAACAATTAACAGCGTTAGCAAAATTGCAGGATATAAAATAAACCCATTCAAATAATCAGTACTTCTATATATTACTAACAAAGCCTGGCAGCAAGAGATATAAAGATAAATTCCATTTGAAATATGTATAGATAAAATATCTGGGTATCCATCTGCCAAGACAAACCCAAGAGCTATATGAACACAATTATAAAACACTTCTCACTCAAAAAAAAAAAAAATCAGTTCTAAACAATTGGAAAATTATCAGTTGTTTATGTCTAGGCCAAGTTAATATAATAAAAATGACAATTCTGATTAAATTGGTCTACTTCTTCAGTGCCATACCAAGCAGCTGCCAAAACATTATTATATAGAACTGAAAAAATAATAACAAAATTAATCTGGAAGAACAAAAACGGTCAAGAATATCTAGAGAATTAATGAAAAAAATACAAAGGATGGTAGTTTAACAGTTAAACAGTTAGATTAACAAATCTAAAACTATATTATAAAACATAGTCATCAAAATCATTTGGCACTGGCTAAGAAATAGAGTGGTAGATCAGTGGAATAGATTAGATCACATGATACAATAATAATCTATCATTTGATAAACCCCCAAATTCCAGTTTCTAGAATAAGAAGTCAATATTTGACAGAAATTGCTGGAAAAACTGGAAAATATTATATCAGAAACTCAGCATAGACTTACATCATACACCCCATCCTAAAATGAGGTCAAAATGGATACATGATTTGGGCATACAGTATCATATTATAAACAAATTAGGAGAACAAGGGATAATTTACCTGATTATCAGATCTTCGGAGAAGGGAGGAATTTATGACCAAAGAACTAGAGAACATTATAAAAGGCAAAATGTACATCTTTGATTATATTAAATTTAAAAGTTTTTGCACAAAAAAAGCCCATTGAAATAAGATTAGAAAGGGAAGTACAAAGCTAGGAAAAAAATCTTTACAGACAGTTTTTTTGATAAAGATCTCATTTCTAAAATGGATAAAGAATTATGTCAAATTTATAAGAATATATGTCCCCAATTGATAAATGGTCAAAGGATATCAATTGACAATCTTCAGGTAATGAAATTAAAGCCATCTATACTTATATGAAAAAATGCTCTAAGTCACTATTGAATACAGAAATGGAAATTAAAACAACTCTAAGATACCACCTCTCATGTCTCAGATTGACTAAGATGATAGGAAAAAATAAAGATACATGTTGGAGAGAATGAGGAAAACTGAGACACTAAAGCCTTCTTGGTGGAATTGGGAAATGATCTAACCCTTCTGTGGAGCAATCTGGAACTGTGCCCAAAGGGCTTTAAAACTGTGCATACCCTTTGACCCGCAGTGTCATTACTGGTTCTGTATCACAAGGAAATCATAAAAAATGGAAAAGGACCCACATGCGTCAAAATATTTGTAATAGCTCCTTTTGTGGTAGCAAAGAATTGGAAAATAACTAAATATCCATCAATTGGGGAATGATTGAACAACTTGTAATATATGAAGGTAATGGAATAATAAACCAATTGAGTTTAGAAAGGCCTAGAGATATTTACATGAACTGATGCTGAGCTAAATAAGTAGGACCAGGAATATATTGTGTGCAATAATAGCAAGAATGTACATTGATCAAATATGAAAGAATTGTTTCTTCTCAATGGTTCAGTGATTTCAAAACAATCCCAATAGACTTTGGACAGAAAATGCTATCTGCATCTAATAAAAGAATTGAGGAGCTTAATGTAAATTAACACAATCTATGTCCTGTTCTTTTTTCTATTTATTGATATCTCCCACAGTTTTTTCCTTTTATTCTGATTTTCTTTCCCAACATGATTCAAAACAATGTGTATTACAAATTAAAAGAAAATATAATAAGAAAAAAGAGAACAAATAGATTCATGGAACTAAGAAATAATCAAGAAACCAAAGCAATCATACCAGAAGTTTTTTGTTCAATGAATCAAAAAATTTAAACTGTTTGAAGCAAAATTTTCTATCTGAGAAAACCTTGTAGAACTGGAAAGCAGTTTAACATAAATACATTTTAGGTCTGAATGTAAAGTTTTTAACTGTAATGAAGAATTGAGAGAAAAGACAGTAAATGCTCTATTTCTTTCATTGGAAATTCAGTATAATAAAGGAATATTATTTTATATTCTGTCTTATATTCTCTATGTTTGGGTTGGGTAGGTTCTGTTTTTATTTTTCTTTATTGAAACTATAGAGAAATTTCACTAGAGGGTAATATGGATACATGAAATATGAACAAAATCATCCAAAAATGTAAACGATGAATTTAATTTCTTCTCAATAGTCTTTTATTTTTCCAAACACATGTAATAGTTTTCAAGATTCATTTTTTCAAGATTTTGTGCTTAGATTTTTTTACTTCCTTTCCTTCTTCCACCTCCCAAAGACAATAAGCAATCCAATATAAACAAGTACAATCCTTATAAACATATTTCTATATTTGTCATGTTGTACAATAAAAATCAGATCAAAAGGAAAAAGAAAATATGAGAAAGAAAAAGCAAACAAACCAAAATGGTGAAAATACTAGGCTTTCTTTCACATTCATGCTTCATAATTCTCTTTCTGGATGCGAGTGGTATTTTCTATCCCCAGACTATTTCAATTGTCCTGGATCACCACATTACTATGAAGAGATAAGTCTATCAAAGTTGATAATCATATATTGTTACTATTATTGTGTACAGTATTCTCCTGGTTCTGCTCACTTCATTCAGGATCAGTTCATGTAAGTTTTATAAAGCTTCAGCCTGCTCATCATTTCTTTTAAGACAGTATTATTCCATTACTTTCATATACTTAACTTATTCAGCCATTCCCAAAATGATGGGAATCCGTTCAATTTCTGCTTCCTTGCTGTATGGTACAGTAAATCCAATTTACAAATACTCAGATATCTCAAGTGAAGAATAGAGGTGTTTATTTTAGAATCTTGCAAGAAATGAACATCTTTCCACTGGAGTTCCACAAGTGGAGAGTTTAATTTCCATAGAGATTGAAGTGACTCATACAGTCATGACCACAAGAATCCATGAGATCCCTCCTTCTTTTATTGATCAATTCTCACTTCCCCAGTTAATGCTTGAAAGTAACATAAACTTGTTAAATTTTGAATTTTTGAATTTCATGATGGTCAGATTCACAAGGTTTACAACTGTTCACTTAAGCCAATATGAGCAGCCTGTTTCATTTCCCCAAATTCTTTAGTTAATGATTTATAAGAAACCATATAATCCCCACAAAAAGGAGATTTGTTTAGAGGTAAGTAATCCATTAAACTAAAATAATCAAGGAGACTCAGTTTATCCCAGGCTTCCTTAATCAAGAAATAGAGATGAGCCAGTTTATAGACCTCTCAGAATATCTCCAAGCCATTAAATAGTTAGATTGTACTCTAAGTAGATAAGCAAAGGTTCAGGAGATCACCTTAAATATTTCTACTAAAAGAGCAAGCCTTTTGTTCTCCTTCCCAGAGCCTCAATAATTAACAGACCTTTGAAATTGGGTCATGGACTATCAAGTGACTTATTCTGAGAAGTCCTCAGTTTCCCATTACACTCATTGCCAATGCAAAAAGAAATTCTTTAAACATTATTACACATGTGGGTACTTTTTCCCTCTTATATTTTCTCTTTCAGATACAGACCTTGTAATAACACTGTTCAATCAAAGAGTATGTACAATTTTATTGCACTTTGAACATAATTCCAAATTGCTCTCCAGAATGGTTGGATCAATTCACAACAATACCACAAATGCATTAGTGTCCCAGTTTTCCCACATTCTCTCTAACATTTACATTAAAGTTAAATTTTAAAAGAAAGAAAAATGGTTAAAAAAAAAAAGAACAAAAAATGGCAAATGTTTTGATTTTATACATGAATTGGATAAAATGGTTCTTGAATAAAATGAATCTTGTGATTTGTGTGTTTTGTAAATAGAGATTAAGTTTTCCTTTGTCTTTCAAAACAAGGCCTGAAAAGCATTTTCTTTTTCTTTTTTTTTTAATTCAGTTACTAGAGCAAGGAACTTAGTAGGTAATATGTCTGAATGTTTAAAATTCTGAGTCTCCTGTACTCAGGACAAAAAAAGACAATTGTTGAGTGGGTAAGAGAAATATGGCAAATTTATGACTAGTTGGGGTGGGGGCAGGAAACGCCTTGATTCAGCAAATTGTTTTACACCTAAGGAGAGACATTTAGTGGCATTCCACAGGGCTTTCTCCTTCACTCTGACTTAATCTTTTCAATCCATTTGTTAGAGAAGGAAATAAAATGGCAAAGTTGCTAAATTTATAAAAAGTGTAAAAATTGTGCAGAATAGTGGAAATGTTAGGTGACAGAATTTTTACTTTAAAAGAAATAATTAGTTAAATGTGACAAGGTATGCATTAATAGAAATAAATATTAAATCCTGTATATATATTCAAAAATTCAAATGTACAATTTCAGAATAGGGGATACCTGTCTTAATGTATAAAAAAGACTTATAGGTTTAAGGTGACTAAAAGTTCAATATGAGTCAATTTATGATGCATCTGACTAAAACAAATAAACATAAACTCAAACAGAAGCTGACCAACTAGGGAAAATATGTGGCAATGGTCCTACTCTAGCTTGGGGTGTTCAAACAATGCCTTTGGTCAATTACCTATTGCTGATGCATATTAACAAACAGTGAGAAACCAGAATAAACCTATATTGAGATGACAAACAGAATCGAATGATTTACTGATCTTAGGTAAATTCATCAAAAATACAGAAAATTTAGGGTGATTATAATGATTGTCTCCAAATACCTTTAGATATATTGGTAGATATTTTGAAGTTTCAAAAGGGACAGATATTACCTATAGAAAAAAGATAAATTTGATTCAACACAATGCATCAACATAAAAATCAACCAACAGAATTTTATAACACTCATAGCTCCTCCCCAAATGAAAGAATACTGCTTTGTGAAGGAATACATTCCCCATAGTGAAAAGTATTTAAGCTTACACTGAGACATCACTTTTCACAGATAATCTGGATGATCATCTCTACATGGAGTTGTAGGCTTGACTGGATCATTTCAAGGAACCTTTGACTTATATGGATCTAGAAATTGAATATATTAACTATATTAAATCATATGAATTATTATATATACATAATATATAAACCATATAAATATAAATTAAATAATACATTAAATGTTACTATATTAAAGAAATGTCTGATAACAAGTTGTAAGGTAGGGCATAGTGGAAATATGCATTATCTTCCAATATTGATTCTCATGGGGAAAAAAAAATATCACACACAGAGAACATTACTATTTTAAATTCATGTGAGGGATGAACATAAAAGAAGTGCTACTTTGTTTTAAGCAACTATTTTAACTGACTTTATTTTCTAGTTTTGGGGAAGATGGTGGAGTAGGATGGTAAATTCCAAGCTTTCCTTATTTCCCCCACAATTAGAATAAATTTGCACCTCAGGGCAAACATAGATTGCTGAAAGATCAAGAAGACTTGGAGTAGAACAGGGGTTCTGCTCCTATAACCAGAGAAGATCTGAAGAAAACCTGGAGAAGGTCTGAAGAAAGACACTGGCCAGAATTAACCGATGTGAAGTACAAACACCTCTGGGCTAGCTCCACATTTCTGTGGAACACTGCCATGTGTGAGATGGAACCTCCCCCCTGAGTGCAGAGGCAGTAGGGTGATAATACTTCTGGCTCCATGGCCACTTATTGGAGAGTAAAAATATTGGTTTTGGGTTCCTGGTCAGAGTGGAAAGCTGAAGTAAAGCCAGAGACACCATATCTCTCAACCCAAGTTTAGAATAATAAGAAAAACACTAATTCCTCTTATTTTTAAAAAATTACATATATATATACATATATATATATATATATGTGTGTATATATATATATATATATATATATATATATGTGTGTATATATATATATACACATATACACTCACATATAAATGAAATGGAAAAGAAGAAAGAACCCCACCATAGAAACATACTATAGAAATAAGGAAGACTGTGGTTCATTTTCAGAGGATGACATTGAAGTTTAAAAAAAAAAAAAAAAAAAAAAAACTTTTCCCCAAAGATTAATGTGAAATAGCTCACTACTCAGAGAGAATTTATAGAACTCAAAAAATTATTTAAAAATCAAATGAAAAATATTGAAGAAAATTTTTTTTAAAAAATCAAAACAAAAAGAAGAACACAAGTCTCAAAGATGAAAATAACTCTTTGAAAATTAGAATTGGACAAGGGTTGAGAGATCAAGAAATAACAAAAAAAGATTAAGAAGAATGAAAAAATAGAGCAGAATGTGTGAAATATAAAAAAACAGATTTAAAGAAAAGATGAAGAAGAGAAAATATAAGATAATCGGAATGCCTAAAAGTTGTGACCAAAAAAGGACCCTGATGCAATAATGAAAGAAATAATCCAAGAAAATTGTCCAGTAGTGAAGGAACATAAGGAGAAAGTAGAGATAGATAAAGATCCACTCAATCACAACCTCCATGAGATCCTTTGGGAAAAATGCATAAGAATATTATTGCTAAATTTTGAAACCCTCAGATCAAAGAGAACATTTCACAGGAAACAAGAAAAGACAATTTAAATACGCTGACACTACAATTAGAATTCTTTGGGATTTAGCTAAATTTACAATAAAATACCACTGGTCCTGGAATCATATATACGGTCAATCAAAAGAATTAGACCTGCGACCAAAAGTATCATATCTAGCAACATTTTCTTTAATATTGAATGAGAAAAGAATGGACATTCAAAGAACTTGAAGATTTTTAGGACTTTCTACCAACCAAATACAAACTTAATAGAAAATTTAACATAGGACAACCAATATTAAAAGATCAATTTCAAGGAACTCAACATGGATAAAATTGTGTTTATTTATTTGTTTTTTACATGGGAAATGTGAAGCATATGTTTAAGATTGACATCAACAATATGACAAGTTAAAATAAATATTGGAACACAGTTAAGGTAAAAATAGTAATTATATCATACAAACGAAGTACAGAGGAAGAATAGGCAGAGAAGCATTGGAGGGGGAAAGAGGGCTCATAGTTCTGAAAAGTTACATCTAGAATGGGTTAAATAGGCAACACTACATATATACTATGAAGGGTATAGCACCTAGGAATGGACAGACAGGAAAGCAGAGGGTGAGGGAAGAAGAAAAGGGAGGGATCCATGGGTAGGGGGAGGTTAAGTAATAACAAGGCAAGTTAGAAACAGAATTAAGGCATTGATAGGAAAGAGATGTGTGGGGTTGTGTGTGTGTGTGTGTGTGTGTGTATGTGTGTGTGTATGTGTGTGTACATGAATACATCTGTAACTATACCCTGCTTGGAGTAGGGGGTGAAGATAAAAAGGGGAAAAAGGAATAAAGTTTAAAAAAAGTGCACAGCAGGGAACAAAAAAACAATTTACAAGGAAACAAAGAAAAGATCATGAATATAATTTCTTCTATTAATATATATTTTGAACTGGATTTGTTGTTATATATTTTGACACATGACAATGTTCTCTTATTTTGTTTCTTTTTGTTTTGTATTCTTTTTCTGTTTTTCATTTTTCTTATTCTTTCTTTACCTAAGATAAATTTGGGGAGAAAAGAAAAAATACTCCCAAATTCCTCACAATTATTTTTGTTCATTGGATTTTTTTTTATTATTTAATGTGAGAATTGCATGACATCAGCAGATTTGTTTCAGCACGATACAGTTGCACTGGCAAGTATTCATTTGCTTTAAATCAATCCTACTTAGCATTTTGATCAATATTTTAAACAAGAGTGTGAATATAAGGGCTCTCTGGGCTATGTCTGCTAGCTTCACCAATTAGACAACTGAAGGTTTGTTAATTACAGTTTTTTAATTCAGTTTCTATAATTTTTTTAAGTTATTTTAAAAATCAGTAAGGGGGTATTCTGTGTTTGACCTTTGGTGGGATGAAGAGGGGAGTGAAGAGAGAAGTACAATGTTGTGTAGCATCTAAAATGTTAGACTTGGAGTCAGGAAATCATGAACCTAAATTCTTCCTCCATCCTGTATACAGGGCCAAATTATTTTAATTTTCTGGCCTTTAGTTTTCTCATCTACAATTGGGGATAATAATATACAATCTTGATTTGCTCAGTAAGGTACTACAAATACTTGTTTAATAGTTATAGAGAATTTTTTATTATTTTATAGTTATAGAGAAGCTCAAATGAACCCACTTTTTGTCAAAGGAATCATCCTTCCTTATATTATGTTGCTCACTCTATTTCAATACACATATTCCACCAGTAGTCAAGTATTGCCACTCTTACCTGAATATCTAGGAAATTAGATTCTTATGAAGGCATATAGCTACCATATGAACTTAAGCTCTAATCAGCCCTCACCTTGATTAAAATATCGCAATAACCTCTCACTTAATTGATCTCATTGTTTCAAGTATCTCTATTCAAGGTCATTCTATTTATTGTTTCTAAAAATGTATTTCTTAAATATAGACTAGATGATTTGACTCTCATACTCACTCTAACTCAGTACCCCCTTATAGTCTTTAGGATAGAATCAGAATTTATTAGTTTTTGCAGAACTATAAAATCAGGTCCCAAATTATCTTTCTCTTTTTTGGACATTATCATCACTCTGAACTCCATGTTACTGCCAAACTGGTCTTATTTACTTACAATCACACTCCATCTCATAGAGTCTATCTTGTCCTTTAAGAGTCAACTCAACTGCCATACTCTCTATGAAATATTTCCTGGTTTTCCCAACTGTTAGTTCTCTTCCTCAAAATCACCTTGTATTTAATTACTTTAATTAATGTGAACGTTTACACATTTTGTAAAATTTAGTCCAGGTAGGACTAATGAAAGTTTGTTCTATGCTTTCAAGAACATTAAGAGCCCATGTTCAACTACACATCCTACTGAGACATTTAAGAATTGAGAGAAGGGCATTAATACTGCTGATAACAAAGTTTGTGGTAATTAATGGTATATATATATATACACACACACACACATATATATGTATATATATATAGAGAGAGAGAGAGAGAGAACACATTATGTGCATGTTTATATGTACACATATGCATAAATTCATATATATTTACAAATATATTTTATTAACTGCATATGCACACATATGTTCACATATATTTTAAAATGCCTCATTAAAATATTAGCTCCTTGAGAGGAGGAATTTTCATTTTTTGTCTCTTATGGTGCCTGTCACATAAGAGTTGCTCAATTTATTGATTGATTGAAGTAAGTTAATGTTTGTGCATTATCTTATAGTTATGGAAGTAGATTCTTAGATATCTATAATTTCAACTCTTTCCCTTCCCAATCAGAATGAGTAGGATTTTAAATCTTCGAAAACCTTGCATCTTGTGCCACTTCAGATATATAACTTTTTTCTCTACTCCCTCTTTGCTCTTGTCTTCTTTTTAGATAAAAGGGGAAAACTTCAAGGTCTGGGATTAGGATTCTCACTTTTAAGGGCAACATGAATGCAATCATATAATACTTTTGAGAGAATCTCAGTTCCCAGTTCAATTTTGAGAAAAATGCTTGGGAAAGATATAGGATCATACATAAAATTTAACTGTTAATCTTTATTTTGGGGGACAGGGATGTCTTTTAAATCCCCATAGTACCATTATGATTTCCTAGTTAGATAACTAGTGGAAAAAATCACCTTAAGACTGTGTTCCCCTCAAGTCCCAACTCCATCCTTCATGAACACTTATTTCATTCATTATTTGAGAATGACCAGAGAAAATGGGAGCAATCTCATTTATCAAAAAAGAATCAGGTTTACAAACTACCATCAGCAATAGGAGACTCAAAAAAATAGGACAAGGTTAAGGGTATTTTTTCCTAGCTCTGTTTAAACGGAAATTGGAAAGAGAGAGAAAAGGAGAAAAAGTTGTTTAGGAGTTTAAGGAAAAGGTTCTCTACTTCCTAAACTCTCATTTCAATCCAATTGAATTGCTAAAGTCATGCATGTGTTTTATGTAATCTGATACTGGTGATTCTAAAGGGAATGATACAGTGGATCTTCATAGCCCTTTGAAAAGTTTTTGCTCTGCTTCCCTATATTTTGTACAGTGGCTTGTGCTTGTCTCTTACACATACTGCAAATCTATCCCAAGTCCTTTTTTACTTAATTGTCAATAGCTGCCAAATTTCATGTCCCCCTAAACATGTGAGGTTTCCTCTGTTTTCCCTCAGGCTAAGGGAGCTGTAGCCTAAATTTCCTAAGATGATTGGCTGTTATTCAAAACATTAATTTTGCAAGTTATATCTGCAACTCTGGCTGACACCTGTTCTTCATTATATAACATAAGCTTCATTGCAATCTTTAAAGTAATATAATCAATTAGATAATAATCATTTTTTATCCACCTATTGTGTGGCAGGCACAAAATGATCAGAATCCAAAAAAAATATAAAAATAAAAAGGTAAATAAAGAGTTCACAATCTAATAGGGGAAAACAGTATGCAAATGACTATGGAAAGTGAGCTATATATAGGATAGGCAGGAAATAATCAAAGAGAGGACAAGTATTAGATTTACGGAAATAAGAAATGCTTCCTGTAGAATATGAGATTTTAGCTGGGATGTGAAAGAAGGCAGGAAAGACAAAAGATGGAGATGAGGAAGGCTAGTATCCCATGCATTGAGGATGGACAATGAAAATGCTTAGAGTTGGGAGATAAAATGTCTTGATTGAAGACTAAGAAAGATAGTAACACTAGATTTTGATGTAATTGTGTATGAAGGGACAGAGTATGCATAACGATGTAAAAAAGAACAAGAAGGATAGAGGGGATATCAACTGTTCTGCACTTAAGTTTGTTAATTCATATTTGTCTTTGTCATGGTCATTCTAGTAGCAGATGGAATTTAATGAAGAAAAAAAAACACCCTGAAGCCATTAATTACCACAAAAATTGCTATCATCAGTATTAATGCCCTTCTCTCAAGTTCTTAAATGCCTCAGAATGATGTGTAGTTCAACAAGGGCTCTTAATATTCTTGGAAGCAAAAGACAAACTTTCATTAGTCCTTCCCAAAGTAGATAATATGTTCACAAATATCAGATTTTCTATATTTGGAAAGATCATCATCAAGTTGGCCACCAATTAATTTTTTTGAGCCATCATAAGTCTTAAGTCATAGATTTAGAGAATGTGATTTGCACAGTTGAAGGGAAGGTTTAAACCTGTCCCCAAAAATGCTGTATATTAATGTTGATGGATATGAATATCTATAGTCTATATAATATAAAAAGTAAATTGGTATAAACAGGGTTCAATTTGGCATTAGAAAGACCTGAACTAAAATTTCACTTCTAACAACTAGTGAGTCTGTGATACTGGGCAAGTTACTTAATCTCTCTCAACCTGAGTTTCCTCATAGTATAACATGAGCATTTGTTTCTTTTTTTTTTTTAATTTTTTAATAACTTTTTATTGATAGAATGCATGCCAGGGTAATTTTTTACAGCATTATCCCTTGCATTCACTTCTGCTCCGATTTTTCCCCTCCCTCCCTCTACCCCTTCCCCCAGATGGCAAGAGTCCTTTACATGTTGAATGGGTTGCAGTATATCCTAGATACAATATATGTGTGCAGAACTGAACAGTTTTCTTGTTGCACAGGGAGAATTGAATTCAGAAGGTAGAAATAACCCGGGAAGAAAAACAAAAATGCAAGCAGTTTATATTCATTTCCCAGTGTTCTTTCTCTGGGTGTAGCTGCTTCTGTCCATCTTTGATCAATTAAGGCTCTCTTTATCGAAGAGGTCCACTTCCATCAGAATACATCTTCAAACAGTATCGTTGTTGAGGTATATAATGATCTCCTGGTTCTGCTCATTTCACTCAGCATCAGTTCATGTAAGTCTTGCCAGTCCTCTCTGTATTCATCCTGCTGGTCATTCCTTACAGAACAATAATATTCCATAACATTCATATACCACAATTTACTCAACCATTCTCCAATTGATGGACATCCTTTCATTTTCCAGCTTCTAGCCACTACAAACAGGGCTGCCACAAACATTTTGGCACATACAGGTCTCTTTCCTTTCTTTAGTATCTCTTTGGGGTATAAGCCCAGTAGAAACACTGCTGGATCAAAGGGTATGCACAGTTTGATAACTTTTTGAGCATAGTTCCAAATTGTTCTCCAGAATGGCTGGATGTAACATGAGCATTTGTATTTACCTCACAGGTTTGAGAGTTTCAAGCGAGACAATGTGTAAAGTGTTTTTGAAACTTTAAAACTACATAAAGCTTATTATTGGTACTATTGTTTTAGAGATCAATTAATCAAGGAATATATATTCCAAAAGTTTTTCCCCCAACTTTTATGATGGTATAAATCCTATGCCAGATGTTTTAAGGGTTATAGAAGAAGCATAAGAAAAATTCCCAGTCTCTTAAGGAATTTAAAGTCTAGTTGCAAAGATGAGATTAGCAATAAAAGCATAGCAATTTATGTAAAATAATCTATAAGTATTTCAAAATTGTGTAGCTGAGTTCATTGTAGCTGAGTACAGAAGTTCAGTGAATTCCAGAAAAAAAAAAAAAAAACAAAAACAAAAAACAAAAACAAAGAAAGCTTCAAAGCTTAGAGGAGTGAGTCATAAAGAATAGGTTGCATTTTGATAGATACAAGGAAAAGAAGAGGGCATTCTAACCAGAGGAAAGAGCATGTGAAAATGAATAGAAGCCCTGAAAGGACAAAATGTGGTCAGTAGACAAAAAGCAGGTCACTTTGTCTGAAGTGAAGTATTTGTTTAAAAGAAGAATAAATAATAGTTTGCAAATGTAGATAAGAATATTCATGATTCAGACATAAATGAGCAAAGGAACAAATCTGATCAGAGTTTAACGCATATAGTGAATAGTAACAAGAAATAAAATAATCTAGAAAAAGGTGAGAGAAATTATGGAGAGTATAATGCTATTATAAGTGGCACTTAATCATGAGCTTCAAAATAAATATTTGTTGAATTGAATTGTCAAAAACCTTCCATTCTTTTAAAAGCCATTTCAATTGCTAGCACTTTCATGAAGCCTTCCCTAATTTCCTTCAAGGCTCAAAGAGGCTTTATTTTTTTTTATTATATTTTATTTTTTATTTATTTTTATTATATATATTATATATGTAGATATATATAATATATATTATTATATATTATTTATAAGTACTTTATATAATTCTAGTTCTGTCTCTTTGATTTATCTTTTGTTCTCTTCTCACTCTAATTCATATGTTGGTTGTATGTATAAAGGTCTCAATAAGAGGTCAAAATTTTAAGTACTTAAAGGCTTAACCCTGAAATTTTTATCATTTTATTCTTGGTTCCTACCAGAGATCGGTAAATGTTGTATTCTCTAAATAAGTACTTGTTGAATATTGCTTAATTTTGTTGCTTCTCTCAATCTTATTATTACAAATTATACCTTAATGTCCCTATTGAAAGTGAAAAAAAAATAATTCTTGAATATAAAATGAGGAGAATGATTTTTAGGTGTGAGGAAAATTTATTTTTTATAGATTTTTTTATAAATGGATTGCATTAGACAATTTTCCAAATGGCATGAGATATGACTGTGGAAAGGGAATGTAATTTTACTTTAGGAGAAAAAAAGGAGCAGATAAGTAGATTTTTAAAAATGAATTCTGAACTCCGATGGACTTTAATTCTTAAGACAGCTTAGCAACATGCTTTATCTTGCCCTCCACCCTCAGTAGCAATATGAAACCATAAAGCTAGATATGTGAAATACTGCCAGCTTTCCATCTGTTTCATCAAGTTTCATCAAATTTGGGATATCTGAGACTTCTGATGTGCCCCCTAGTTATCTATATCCATATCTTAATATAAATATGGATCATATGGCATCACTCCCAATTAGAATGTGAACTCCTTAAAAGCAGAGACATTCATTCTATTCATATCCACAACACTTAGCAGTGTTTCATATGTAAGTGTTTAATAATTTTTTTTCATTATTTCAGTCAATCTAGTTTAGATTTCTGGGAATATATTAGAGTTTATAACCATGAATATGTTAATTATATAGAATAATAGACAGCTAGGACCTTAAAAGTCATTCAGTGTAACCCCTACCTACAGTATTAATCTTTTCCTTAATATTCTATGAAATATTAATTCTAAAGCATTTGCTAAAAATGATCATCAAGCCTCTTCATGAGGATTTCTCCAGTGTATTAGATAAGACTTTTGGATAATCAGAGAGTCATAGAATTTCAGTTGAAAGGAATCTGAGAGGTCACTTATCCAACTTATACTTCAGCAGGAAGTCTTATTCCCTCTACAATATTTCTGACAAGTGCTCATCCAGCTTACACTTGAAGACCTCAGGTTAAGGAGAATCCACTAAAGCAGTCTATTCCACTTGTGCATAGATCAAAAGCTTAAATTCTTAGAAAGTGTTTCTTTTTTGTTTTTATGTTGAGACCACTCTGCCTCTCTATACCCTGGAACCACTAGTGACTAGTTCTGCTTTCTGCAGGTAAGCAAAATAAGGCCAATTTCATTTAAGAGATAGCCCATTCAATAAAGAGAATACATTGTATTACCTTTTGTTTTCAGTCTAAATGCAATTAGTTTTTCAATCAGTCTTTCTGTGGCATGGTCTTCATCCCACTTACCCAATAAATGATAATGTGTTAAGCAATAAAGGCTTGCATTTATTTATAGCTACATTTTATCTTAAGTGGTAATTATGATTTAAGTAATTAATAATCCAAATTCCATGGCTGTAAGACACCTTATGTTTTTCTGAATGAATCACCCATAGAATATAAGATATATTAAAATTATTAAAAATAGACATTAGTATATTGGGAGTATCTTATGAGATAAAGTTTGTAATATACTTGTTTATATTGTTAGTTCGTTTTCAATCATATCTAACTCTTCATGACTGCATTTGGGGTTTTCTATAAATAGGTATTGGACTGTCATTTTATTTTCTTCTCAAGCTCATTTTCAGATGAGGAAATTGAGGTAAGTAATTTATTCAGGGATCACATACTATTAAGTACAGGCCAGATTTAAACTCAAAAAGTAGAGTCTTCCTAACTCCAAACCTGGCCATAATCTAAATAAAACACTTAGGTCAATGCATTTGTACAAACAAAACTAATGCAGATAAGATTAAAAGGGAAGCATAATTTTTTTTTTGTTTTTTTATTTTATTTTATTTAATAATAACTTTATATTGACAGAATCCATGCCAGGGTAATTTCTTTACAATATTATCCCTTGCATTCACTTCTGTTCCGATTTTTCCCCTCCCTCCCTTCACCCCCTCCCCTAGATAGCAAGCAGTCCTTTACATGTTGAATAGATTACAGTATATCCTAGATACAATATATGTGTGCAGAACTGAACAGTTCTCTTGTTGCACAGGGAGAATTGGATTAAAAAAGTAAAAATAACCCGGGAAGAAAAACAAAAATGCAAATAGTTCACATTTGTTTCCCAGTGTTCTTTCTTTGGGTGTAGCTGCTTCTGTCCATCATTTATCAATTGAAACTCAGTTAGGTCTCTTTGTCAAAGAAATCCACTTCCATCAGAATACATCCTCATACAATATCGTTGTCAAAGTGTATAATGATCTCCTGGTTCTGCTCATTTTACTCAACATCAGTTTATGTAAGTCTCTCCAAGCCTCTCTGTATTCATCCTGCTGGTCATTTCTTACAGAACAATAATATTCCATAACATTCATATACCACAGTTTACCCAGCCATTCTCCAATTGATGGGCATCCATTCATTTTCCAGTTTCTATCCACTACAAACAAGGCTGCCACAAACATTTTGCACATACAGGTCCCTTTCCCTTCTTTAGTATTTCTTTGGGATATAAGCCCAGTAGTAGTACTGCTGCATCAAAGGGTATTCACAGTTTGATAACTTTTTGGGCATAATTCCAGATTGCTCTCCAGAATGGTTGGATTCATTCACAACTCCACCAACAATGCATCAGTGTCCCAATTTTCCCGCATCCCCTCCAACATTCATCATTATTTTTTCCTGTCATCTTAGCCAATCTGACAGGTGTATAGTGGTATCTCAGAGTTGTCTTAATGTGCATTTCTCTGATCAATAGTGATTTGGAACACTTTTTCATATGAGTGGAAATAGTTTCAATTTCTTCATCTAAAAATTGTCTGTTCATATCCTTTGAACATTTATCAATTGGAGAATGGCTTGATTTCTTATAAATTAGAATCAGTTCTCTATATAGTTTGGAAATGAGGCCTTTATCAGAACGTTTAACTGTGAAGATGTTTTCCCAGTTTGTTGTTTCCCTTCTAATCTTGTTTGCATTAGTTTTGTTTGTACAAAGCCTTTTTAATTTGATATAATCAAAATTTTCTATTTTGTGATCAGTAATGGTCTCTAGTTCATCTTTGGTCACAAATTTATTTCTCTTCCACAAGTCTGAGAGATAAATTCTATCCTATGTTCCTCTAACTTATTTATAATCTTGTTCTTTATGCCTAGGTCATGGACCTATTTTAATCTTATCTTGGAATATGGTGTTAAGTGTGGGTCCATGCCTAATTTCTGCCATACTAATTTCCAGTTATCCCAGCAGTTTTTATCAAATAATGAATTCTTATCCCAAAAGTTAGGATCTTTGGGTTTGTCAAACACTCAATTGCTATAGTTGACTATTCTGTCTTGTGAACCTAACCTTTTCCACTGATCAACTAATCTATTTCTTAGCCAATATCAAGTGGTTTTGGTGACTGCTGCTTTATAATATAATTTTAGATCAAGTACAGCTAGGCCACCTACATTTCATTTTTTTTTTTCATTAATTCCCTTGAGATTCTCAACTTTTTATTATTCCATATGAATTTTGTTGTTATTTTTTCTAGATCATTAAAATATTTTCTTGGAAGTCTGATTGGTATAGCACTAAATAAATAGATTAGTTTAGGGAGTATTGTCATCTTTATTATATTCGCTTGGCCTATCCAAGAGCACTTAATATTTTTCCAATTATTTAAGTTTGACTTTATTTGTGTGGAAACTTTTTTGTAATTTTGCTCATATGATTCCTGACTTTCCTTTGGTAGATAGATTCCCAAATATTTTATGCAATCAACAGTTATTTTGAATGGAATTTCTCTTTGTATCTCTTGCTGTTGGATTTTGTTGGTGATGTATAAAAATGCTGAGGATTTATGGGGATTTATTTTGTATCCTGCTACTTTGCTAAAATTATGAATTATTTCTAATAGCTTTTTAGTAGAATCTCTGGGGTTCTCTAGGTATACCATCATATCATCTGCAAAGAGTGATAGTTTGGTTTCCTCATTGCCTACTCTAATTCCTTTAATCTCTTTCTCGACTCTTATTGCAAAGACTAGTGTTTCTAATACAATATTGAATAATAATGGTGATAGTGGACAACCTTGCTTCACTCCAGATCTTACTGGGAAAGGTTCCAGTTTTTCCCCATTGCATATGATGGGGAAGCATAAATTGAAAAAAAAAAGTGTTACATTCAAGGGTTCTGATAAAGGCTTCATTTCTGAAATACATAGAAAATTGATTCAAATTTATAAGAATTCAAGCCATTCTCCAATTGATAAATGGTCAAAGGATATGAACAGACAATTTTCAGATGAAGAAATCGAAACCATTTCTAATCATATGAAAAGGTGTTATAAATTACTAGTGATCAGAAAAATGCTAATTAAGACAATTCTGAGGTATGACTACACACCTCTCAGATTGACTAAGATGATAGAAAAGGATAATGATGAATGGTGGAGCGATGTGGGAAAACTAGGACATTGATACATTGTTGGTGGAACTGTGAATTCATCCAGCCATTCTGTAGAACAATTTAGAACTATGCTCAAAGGGCTATCAAACTGTGCATATCCTTTGACCCTGCAGTGTTACTACTAGGCTTATATCTCAAAAAAAGATCTTAAAGGATGGAAAGGGACCCACATGTGCAAAAATGTTTGTGGCAGCCCTTTCTGTGTACTACACAAGAAACTAGAAACTGAGTGGACTCCCATCAGTTGGAGAATGGCTGACTAAATTGTGATATATGAATGTTTTGGAAAATTATTATTGTATAAGAAAGCACCAACAAGGTGATTTCAGAGAGGCTTGGAGAGACTTACATGAACTGATGCTAAGTGAAATGAGTAGAACTAGGAGATCATTCTACACGGCAACAGCAAGATTATACAATAATCAATTCTGATGGACATGGCTCTCCTCAATGATGAGATAATTCAGAGCAGTTCCAATTGTTCAGTGATGAAGAGAGCCATTTACACCCAGAGAGAGAACCATGGGAACTGAGTGTGGTTCACAACATAGCATTTTCACTCTTTTTGTTTCAAACAAATATCTATTAAGTAGAAATATTATTATATTTCTATATAAGTAGAAATATAATAAAGCTAACAGCAAAGACTAACTTTAAGGGACTCAATAAGTACAAGTTATTTATGTTTTATCTATGAAAATGTAAAGCATATATCTAAGACTGATATTGATAATTGGCTAGTAAAAAAGAAAAGTTGGTGTAGAGCTAAATATGGCATAACTCTATAAAGCAAAACTGTCTACAAAAAGGTAAAAACAGCAACTATGGTGTATGAATGAATTGTGAGAACAAGAATCAACACAGAGGAATTCAATGGGGGAAGAGAGCTGGTAGTTCTGAAACCTATCAGGAATGGGTTAAAATAATATACAAAAGATATACATATGTATGTATATATACATACATGTGCATATATACATATATATACACACACACATGTATGTATGTGTATTGGATAAGGTATGTAGATTAATGGGAATGGGATAAAAAGGGAAGAGAGGAGTGAGGGGAGAAAATAAAAAGGGTACCATGGGGGACTGCAATTAAGAGATATATTTAAAAAAAAACACACACACATACAGTAACAATGGGAAGGAGTAGAATTTTTAGAAAAAATAAAGTATGAGTAGTAGGGGTCATGTCATAAACATCTTAAACTCTACATGTCCAAAACTGAGCTCATTATTTCTCCTCCTCTCCAATTCTGGCATTTTATTAAATTTCCTGCTTCTATTACATTTATCTCCTTCCTCTTCTTCACCCAAATATTTAGGTGCCATCTTTAACTCCTTGATCTTTCTGAGCTATCATTGATCTCAAAGGCAAACAAAAAAAAATTCAATCAAGAGAGAAATTCTCATTATATATTAGCTATATTAATGTTGATTTAGATGCATGCATGGATGTATTATGCAGTGTACGTATATATACATGTCTATGCACATAAATATATTCATACTTAACTGTAGTTTGCTTGGGGAGTGTGAGGAGGAGAGGGAAAAGGAATAAAAATTCAGACCAGAGAAAAAATAAAAGCAACATGGAAGCAAAGACATGAAATATCTTGATGAAGAATGAAATGTCTCCTATTACTACATATATTCTCTTGAAATGGAAATTTATTGTTACATATTTTGAATCTTTCCTGATGCTGTGCTCAACACATGATAATTGTTTTTTCTACTTTTTTTGTCTCTTTCTTTTTCTGTTTTTTTTTTTTTAATTTTGCATTCAAGTTTTAAATAAATAAATAAATTTTACATTTTCTCAACACCTATTTGCACTTTGCAATTATATTCTGAGTATTCACCTGAAGTTTGGAGGGAAATCCTCGTTCTTAAACATGATATGAAAATAAAGACATTTAATGGAATAATACTTCTTTAGGCCCTAGAGATTTAAAAAGGTTATTTTTGTTTTTGTTTTTCGTTTCGTTTTTGTTTATATCCCTTTTTTGTTGACAATAAAATCACTCAAACAACCTGTGAGCAAATACACAAACACACAAACCTGAAAAGGGCACCAATAATATATATTAATATATAAAATGTATGTATATATGATATATAGCATATATTTATGTATATTTATTATATACATACAAACATATACAAATATACATGTATATATGGTAACACCTTCATATCAAACTTCTTACAACAGAAGCAGCATTAAAAGAGAATGACTTCCTTAATAAAAATAAATAAGCAAGAATTTTTACAATAGCTGGGATTTATAAAGGTTTTCCAAGCTTAAAAAGTACTGTGCATACTTCATCTTAATGAATACTCACAACCAATCTGTGAAGCATATTGTCTTCTTTTTTTATTTTTTTTTTCTTCCTTCTTATTATCCCCATTTTATAGATGAGGAAACTGAAGCTTAGGAAATCTTTGATTTTTTTTTTTTTTTAAGTCACACAAGTCTGATTCAAAGACACAATTCTGGAAACCAGATTTAAAATTCTGTCTCTTCTAACTTTCAAATTCAGTATTATTTAGTCTTTGTCAGATTGAGTTCAGAAATAAAGCCCTTAATTAGAATGAATTATCTAGTCTGCTTCTCACTGAATGATACAAGTCTGATATAACTGGAGATTTCATGAAAATATCAGGTCTCCTTATATGATATTAATTTTTTTTACAATAATTCTTATTGCAATTGAAAGTAAACATGGTGCAAAAATTGATTGGAAAAATTTTCATACTCTAGGTAGATGATTTGACTTTATACATAGATATGTAACATATAATAATTTACATATACACATATACACACATAGCTCTGACACTTATTTATTATAACAATATAGCCAAGTTTCTTTGCTTAAATTCAATCTTGCTTTCATTATTTGTAATTATTTTACAATAATTATTTTATTCAAATAATAGAGTTACTGTAGGAAACATTGAAAAAATGTTTTTATACCATAAAAGTCATATAAATTGGAGTTTTTTTTTTTCTTTTTGTTCTCCCCATCCCATGGGCTCAACCCCAGTGTAGGTTGACAGAGATACTAATAGCTAGTGTTATATAGGCATTCCCTTTATATTGTCCTATCTTCCCAATAGTTAAGCTTGAGCTTTCTCAGTTTAAAAGAGCCATGGGTTTTTTTATGTATTGATAAATTTCTATTATATGGGATAGAAAGGGAAGATGTTTCATTAGAAATTTGCATCTAAGAACATAGATTTGGTTATTCTACTAGTCTAAATGAAAGTGAAAAAAATAAACAAATAAAATATTCATTTTTCAAGACAATAAGCAGACTAGTCCAACTAATATGGGAGATAGATTAAGAAAAATAAGAATATTGACTGAGGTTTCTAAGATTTTAATTTTGTTAATATGTATGTGAGAGATCTCTTTGACAATTTAGTAAGGTTTATGGGCACCTTTTCAAAACACTGTCTTTTACCAGTTTTGGGGATAAGAACTCACTGATTGACAAAAATTGCTGGGAAAATTGGAAACTAGCATGACAGAAACTAGGCATTGACACACACTTTAACACCGTACACCAAGATAAGGTCAAAATGGGTTCATGACCTAGGCATAAAAAATGAAATTAAAAATAAATTAGAGGAATATAGGGTAGTTTATCTCTCAGATCTGTGGAAGAGGAAGGAATTTATGACCAAAGAAGAACTAGAGATCATTACTGATCACAAAATAGAAAATTTTGATTATATCAAATTGAAAAGTTTTTGTAGAAACAAAACTAATGCAGACAAAATTAGAAGTGAAACAATAACCTGGGAAAACATTTTTACAGTCAAAGGTTCTGATAAAGGCCTCATATCCAAAATATATAGAGAATTGATTCTAATTTATAAAAAAATCAAGCCAATCTCCAATTGATAAATGACCAAAAGATATGAACAGGCAATTCTCAGATGAAGAAATTGAAACTATTTCTAGCCATATGAAAAGATACTCTAAGTCATTATTAATCAGAGAAATGCAAATTAAGACAACTCTGAGATACCACTACACACCTGTCAGACTGGCTAGAGTGACAGGGAAAATAATGCGGAATGTTGGAGGGGATGTGGGAAAACAGGGATACTGATACATTGTTGGTGGAGTTGTGAACACATCCAGCTGTTCTGGAGAGCAATTTGGAACTATGCTCAAAAAGTTATCAAACTGTGCATACCCTTTGATCCAGTAGGTTACTACTGGGCTTATATCCCAAAGAGATCTTAAAGAAGGGAAAGGGACCTGTATGTGCAAGAATGTTTGTGGCAACCCTCTTTGTAGTGGCCAGAAACTGGAAACTGAGTGGATGCCCCTCAATTGGAGAATGGCTGAATAAATTGTGGTATATGAATAATATGGAATACTACTGTTCAGTAAGAAATGACCAACAGGATGATTTCAGAAAGGCCTGGAGAGACTTACACAAACTGATGCTGAGTGAAATGAGCACGACCAGGAGATCATTATATACTTCAACAACAATACTATATAATGATCAATTCTGATGGATCTGGCCATCTCCAGCAATGAGATGAACCAAATCAGTTTTAACGGAGCAGTAATGAACTAAACCAGCTACACCCAGCAAAAGAACTCTGGGAGATGACTAAGAACCATTACATTGAATTCCCAATCCCTCTATTTTTGCCCGTCTGCATTTTTGATTTCCTTCACAGGCTAATTATATAATATTTCAAAGTCTGATTCTTTTTGTACAGCAAAATAATGGTTTGGTCATGTATACTTATTCTGTATTTAATTTATACTCTAATATATTTAACATGTATTGGTTATCCTGCCATCTAGGGGAGGGGGTGGAGGGAAGGAGGGGAAAAATTGGAACCAAAGGTATGGCAATTGTCAATGCTGTAAAATTACCCATGCATATAACTTGTAAATAAAAAGCTTTTAAAATTTAAAAATAAAATAAACATTGTCTTTAAATGCATAAAATAAAATACAAAGAAATCCAAAGGAAATCAATTTTATTGAAGTACAAATATTAAAATGAAAATAAATAGGCAAAAAAATAATAAGTTAGGCAAGATGGTCAAATATGGAGAGTCTCTATTTCCAGGCCTTTCAGCCCTTAAATACCTCAGTATGATTACATCATTATAGCCCACTAAGTATGTGCTAACTAGAGAACCATTATCTCATCAATCACACTGAGTATGTGCTAAGTATAAGCATTCTGTTATTTTACATAACATTATGTAGTGAGTATCCCTTGTTTCAAATAGAACACAGGCAGTCATACCCTCCTTGACTTCTCAGGAAAATGGGAGAATACCAAAAGAAGACGATCATACCCTCCCTGACATCTCAGGAAAAGAAGTGGGCACCAAAGGGAAATGGGTAGCCAAACCAGATATTGTCAGCAAGTTTCCTCTGGGCTAAAGGGTCTTATACCTTACTCAGAGTGCTCCCACTATCTGCACCCCTCTACAACATATTTATCTCTTTACCCCTCAGAAACCTTCTGTGGCACAGACTTACTGAAATCCTAGAGCCAAAAAATGTCATAGTTTGGATTTGAGTACCAAATATGAGACTCCAACTCTCAAAATCTCCACCTTACAACACATCTCCCTCTCTAGGCTAAGAAAGTAGCAATCAGATGTTTCTTTAAGTTAAAATTATGAGGATAAAGATACTTTATGATGCTAAATTGCTCATTTTTGGCTAAAATCTTGCTTTTTTAAAATTAGGTACATCACAGTGGGTTAAAGTTTCTTTTTCTTTTAATAGAATCTATTATCCTTGAAAGCAAGGATTGTTTCAGTTTGTCTTGGTCTACCCAAGAACAACTATTACTATATCTGTCATAGTGAATGCTTAATAATAAATAGGTTGGTGGTGTGGTAGATAAAACACTTTAAATTCATTCTCAAACACTTAATAGTTGTGAAGTCCTGGACAAGTCACTTTATATCCTGCTTTGGTTTCTTCCTCTACCAAAAGAAAAGAAAAGAAAAAAGATAATTGTATTTCTTAGATTGTTTGTTGTGAGAATCAAATTAGTTATTTTTTTTAGTTTCACAAGGTTTAAAATGTTATATTAATTTAATTATTATAATGATAAATGCCTATGAAAAGGAACTAAATGGTGATAGAAACAGAGTTCAAGTCTTACCTCTGAGACTGTGTGAACATGGTCAGTTTCCTCATTTGTTAAATGTGGATAACAATGCTTTTGTACACACATACACACACACACACACACATACAAACCACTGCAAACAGATGTTCAAAGAAAAGCAGTTGATAAACTTAAAAGCATCATAAAAATATGAACTGTTATTCTGATGATTACTATTCTAACTGCTATAATCTGATTTATATTTCACATGCTAAGTTTTGTTTTTAACAATAATAATAAATTGGGAGTGGTTTATAAAATGATTCAGTCAATTTTTCTTAAGTTATTAACTTCACTTAAATAAATATTCAATTATCTACTTGTTACATATGACTAGTCAAGACTGCTAATAGCCTACTCAGCAAAAAAATAGCTAGCAATGAACCTATTTTTATTCACTGTTATTATTATACTCAAGAAATAAAAAGACTTTTTAGGTGAGCCATTAAAAGACATCACCACATGAGTGAATTTCCATTTAGCACGATTAGTTTCTATTTTTAAGGGTTAATATGGCCTATCATGTCCTGGAAATTTAGGATTATAGAAATAAAAATGAATATAGTCCTTAATGGTCTAATAGGCCTAATATTCATGAGACATTTAATTGTAGATAATTTCACATATCACCTTTTCTCTTGACCTTATTTTGTATTAATATTGCTTATTTAATTTTTTTTACAAATTATGCTATCTACTAAAGTCCTCAGAGTACATGTTATTTAATTTTTCTGACCTCTTTTTCTTTTATCATTTAGGAATGGAATAAAAATTTTTGTTTTGGTCAGAAAAAAAATCATTCATTACTAGGCAACTTACAAACCAAATAATGTTCTCCTTGATGCATGATGTTTTTCACTCTCCATCACTGCTCCTTCCTTCTTTGTCTCTTGAATTTAATGATGATTACTTGAATTTTCAAAAGTACAACTCTCTTTCCTTAGAAAGCATGTAACACTCTAAATTGTCCAGAGGAAAATGCCAATGAAAAAGCAAGACAAGCAAAAATCAAAGAATTATGATATTGGGGGAGATTTGGAAATCTTTAATTTCATTACTATACAAATGAGATCCAAGGGGTCAAATGACTGGTACAAGTTATATAGTCAATGAATGGCAGAACTGAGATTTAGACTTAGTTCTTTGTAATCCAGTTTCATGCCAACTCCTACTATGACACAATATTTGCTTCTCTATCATAGTATCATTTCACTTCTGACACATGCATAAATGTATTAAAATGAACAAAAATGAAAGTATCCATAATTTTCAGTCTCTCTCTCTCTCTCTCTCTCTCTCTCTCTCTCTCTCTCTCTCTCTCTCTCTCTCTCTATATATATATATATATATATATATATATATATATATATATATATATATATATACTAATTTAAACATATTTTGCTGTGGTTAGCACAGCAAATTTGAGTTGAAAATTTAAAATTAAAATCAATTTTGGAATGATAGTTAAGGAATTATTGCATTGTGCATACCCTTGGACCCAATCATACCAAAGGTAGAGCAATATTCCACATAATTGAAAGAAAGAGGAGAATGACTGATATGAACAAAAATATTTCTGGTGACTTTTGTTGTGGAGTACAAGAATCAGAAACTAAAGGGATGATCACCAATTGAGAATAGCTTAAAAAGTTAAGATATATCCTGGGATGGAATATTATTTTGTTGTAAGTAATAATAAAGGGCATGGTTTCAGAAAAAAAGACTAGGAAGACTTTCATGAATTGACACAAAGTGAAGTGAACTGACCTAGGAGAACACATTACTATGTAACAACAATATCATAAAGGTAAATAGCTTCAAAAATTTTTAGGTAATGAGAAAAACACTATGACCAATCACAATTCCCAAGGACTAATGATAAAGCATAGTTAGAGAGCTGATGAACTCAGAATGCACAATGAAGTATGTTTTCTTTTCTTTATTGTTCTTCTTTATAGGTATTACTAATAGTGGATTGTTTCCCTGTCTATATACATTTGAAATGAATTGTGTTTTCCTGCCCACTTTTTTATTAGCAAAGAATCGGAGAGGGGAGATACCATTTGGGAGTTGAGAATTAGGTGGCTTGGTGGTGCAATGGATATAATACTGGACCGGAAGTCAAGAAGACTCATTTTCCTGAATTCAGCTCTTACTAACTACAAAACACTAAGTCACTTAATCCTGTTTGCTGCAGTTTTTTCATATGTAAAATGAACTGGAGAAGGAAATGGCAAACTATTCTATTATCTTTGCCAAGAAAACTCCAAATGGGGACATGAAGAGATGAACATGAAAAATGACTGAACAATAACAGCAACAATAAACAAATTATGCAACATTGACATAATGAAATATTACCGTGACATTAGGGAAAAATGAAGACAAAGAATTCAAGAAGCATAGGAATACATACAAACAGATTAAGATAGAAGAAAAATAAAATATAAATTTTCAACAAAATATAAATGGATCAAAGAAAAAGAATGTCATAGAATACTATACTTATAATCAAGAATGGTCAAAGAGAAGAGAGTAGAAACATGATCACGTTTATTATAAATTCATAACATTTTAATGTTATTATAGCTTCCTCACATCTTTATTATAAATAGGCAATTATGACTTTGTAACATTGCATGAACATTAAGAGCTATATATTGATTACTTTTACTGAACTGAATTTTTCTCCTTTTTAAAAAATGCTGGGGCAACTGGTTGATATAATAGATAGAACATCAGCCCTGAAGTCAGGAAGACCTGAGTTCAAATATGGCCTTAGCCACTCCACTTAGCACTTCCTGGCTGTGTGACCCTGGACAAATCACTTAACCCCAATTGCCTCAACAACAACAACAACAACAACAAAAAAACAAACAAACAAAAAAAAAAAAGCTTTCTTACTGGGATATTATTTTTTGTTGGATTTTTTAATACCTTGTTTCATGGGTTCTCTGCACAGGGAGTGGGAAATACTACATATATATGTACCTCCATATATATATATACATATATAAACAGGTATATAAACCCATGTGTAATTGTAATGTAAAAATAAAAAATGATTAAAACAAAAAAGAAAAAAAAAACTATAGTATTTTAAAAAATAAATTCATGAAGACCAAAGGAATCAATGGTAAGAACATCAACAGCATCATGGGTGCAACATTGGACTTAGAATCAGAAAAGCCAAAATTTGAATCCTACCTCAGATGCATTTACTAGCTCATTGTCCCTAAAAAAGTCACTTTACCTCTCTCAACCTCAGTTTCTTCAGGTTTGAACTATAGATAATAACAACACATACATAGCAAGTTTGTTGAGAGGATCAAAATTGAAAATGTATAAATCAAGTTGAAGATCTTAAGAGAGCTATATAAATGCAAGCTAGCATCATCACATTCAGGTGGTTTGAGTTGTAGCAAGTAGAAAATGGAAAAAAATGTATGATATGAAGGAAATTCACACTGACAACAACCTTACACCTCCCTAGTTCCTAAGATCTGAGCTGTGGCAATGGAAATTTCACATGATTCTATGTGTTCAGCTAGTATTAAAAATGTGTTAGACTCCTTATAAAACACACCATGAAACATGGCAGGTGATAGAAGCACTTCAGGAAAGCACTAGAAAATACTCTTAGGAAAAAATAAAAAAGTCTCTTTTAAAGTTTAAATTTCAGAAATAGGGAGAAGAAAAGGCTATAAAGATACAGCTCAAATTATAGGACCCTGCATACAGATGTGTCAAAAAAGACAGGAAAAGTAAGAGAAAGTAATATCACTAAAACATAGAGAGAAGATATAAAATAATGATGAATAGTATCAAAGACTGAAGGTCAGTAAGAAGGAGGAAGCCTGAAAAAAGGCCATTAGATTTATAGATTAAGATATTACTGGTAATTTTCAAGAGAACAATTTTGATTGAATGATGAAGTCAGAAACAAGATAGCAGAAAGGTAAGAAAAGAGTTGGAGGAAAGGAAGTAGTCTTACTTTTACCCCAACTTTTCAAGCAGTTTAGCCAGTAAAAGGAGGAGAGATATACCTTGTGCAGGTGTCCTAATTCACTACAATATTTGAAACACAATGGTACTGGCAGCTTTCCAGGCATATTGCTATCTAAAAATGCAGGTTTCTTTGGAAGGGAAAATAGATTATTGCTAAGTATGTAAACCTTTTCATCATAGTGTTAAAGTGAATTTCACCTATAAATTTTATACAACGAAGAGATTTAAAATAATTTGGTGGTTTGATGCTAGGCTCTGCAGCTTGTGAAAATGCTTACTATTATATTTTCTGGTTCTGATTGCCATTTAAAATTTTATCTACACCATGTTTTTCCTCAAGGGTTAGGTGGGTGCTGGGTAAAAGTATTGTCCTCTATGTAGTGGGAAACCCAATTTGCTTATTTCCACAAGCAGATAAGCTGCTTTATACCAAAGGCTTAGAGCAGCAATAAACAAGTGCAATTGCTGACTAAAGAATTCATCTGGGAAAATAAACCTGAAAGAGGAAGCAAGTTCTGATAGGTGAGAAGAATTATACAGAGGAAATTAACAAGTTTAGGAATGTAGAAATTTTATACTCTTATAAGACCAAATTCTGTTGCTTTGGGGGGAAGGGAAACAAAAATTCTGTGGATACTATTTGTCTCTTAGGATATTAGACCTACAACTTGAAGGGACGTTAGAGGTCACCTTTTCCAAACTGCTAATTTCACAAAAGAAAAATATATGATCCAGAAAAAAATG
The DNA here is from genome assembly GCF_016432865.1 of Antechinus flavipes. NCBI lineage: Eukaryota > Metazoa > Chordata > Mammalia > Dasyuromorphia > Dasyuridae > Antechinus > Antechinus flavipes. The sequence goes on along the minus strand of NC_067398.1, from coordinate 86,968,464 downwards.
AGTGACTTGCTTGGGGCTACTTAAGTAGAATGTGGAAGAATTCAAATTTTAACTTATTTCTGCCAAAGTAGAATCCAATATTCCAAGTTGTGGTGGTTCCTCTACAAAAATTTTTACAATGTAACAGATTTTATTGTTGGAAGTGACAAAAATTAGGAGGAAAATAATCGTTAGAATTGTTCAAAAAATTGTTCCATTTAAGGAGAATTGTTCCAAACATACTATATCTTCATATATTTCCAAATCTTAAGGAAAAAAATAAGGAAGAGTAGTAAGTAGTGAAATAAAAAGTTTAGTTGGCAAGACTAAAGATTTGTTTTTTGTGTGATTTTCTTTTTATTAATTAATCAACCAAGAAATATTTACTAAGTGCTCATCATGTGCCAAGCTCTGAGTTAAGTTTTGAGGATATAAAAATAATGCATTTCAATGAAGGAGTTTACATTTAAATAGAAGAGAAAATATATGTAATTTAATTTAGGATTTCTTATTTGCAAGATTTACAAAAAAATTAATTGGTTATATGATGAGAAGAAATTGTATATAAACAGAAAATGAAAAAAAAAATCACAGTGCATTCCAGATATTACAGATTGAAGCAGGAAACAGATATAACACAAAGAGAGAAGTACTGCATAAAAGTCATTTTCTCCTTTTTTGACTGAGAATGCTAGACAACTAATAATAGGTAAGAATGGCAGATTTGATTCAGTTTTAATTCAGATGGTAAACAGATATCCACTGAGTCAGTGGTCCAAACTTTAGGTAGTTGTAGGGTGCTTCACTATAAACAAAAGTTCAAACCAACCACTGTAATAATTGTAAATGATTTTTTAAAATTATAATGACACTAGGCAATATAATATTTTAAAAGGTGATAAAAAATCAGTTACTTAATAGTGTTCACTTATGTTGTTTATCCTCATATGCATATAAATGTGTTGTGTTAGTCACAAAAATGAACCCCAAATTCTGGATTAGTTTTAAAAAGAAATTTGTTTGGTCATATGACAAAGGAGAGAGCTAGAAGAAGGTTTCCAATTCAGTTTCAGTGAAGTCTACATTATATATGGTTAAGAAAGGATACCAGAAGAATTATATGTACAAGACACAAAATAATATTGCTGAGTGAGTCAGTTCCCAGGCATATCAGTAAGAATAGACATTTACATGAAGACATTTGGGAGAAGTAAACATAAATATTCAAATTTGAAGAATCCCAAAACCCAAAAAAGGATGGATCCAAGATGGATACAACCATTTCCTAGAGCCACTGACTTTCTTGGAACATTCCTGAGGTCAGCCTAATCTCCACAGTAAGGTTTTGGGTTAGACAATTTCTAATCATAAAAAATTAGGATCAAACAATATTAATTAATCAATTGATGAATGATAAGCAATAATGCATTTTTCTACAGTTGACTTGGAATGAACAGGCTCTTTTAAACTTTTCAAAATTCTGTCTTTGGTGTGCCAGATACTTAATTATCTATTCAAAAATGTATTGTATCTTTGTCCCAAAGTGTGACATTTTCTCCATATACGTAGAGATGAATTCTCTGGCCTGATTAAAGAATGGGGCAGAATTGGTTAGAGGTGAGAATTTCAGTTTTCAGCAAGTTCCCTTTTGAGACTTTTCAAGGATCTAGTTATCTCTTAGGGGGACTCTCCTAGAGAAGTGTTCTTTGGCTATAGCATTGAGTCAGCTTTCTGTTTCAAAAAAGATGCAAAATGCCAATATCACTTCAGTTTACTAAAGGAAAAAACACTGGGAAAACATGAGAGGAGCTGGCAGTCTCCATTATGTCCGTGTAATCACTTTGTTGCTCTAGAGACTTTGGGAAATTTCCTGTTGGTTGATACCAAAGACCTTTATTCTTTCTTGCTGTTATTGCATAAAATGCATGCCTATTTCACTCAGCATCAATTCATATAAATATTTCCAGGCCTTTCTAGGATCAGCTTGTTCATAAATTTTTTATAGAGCAATAATACCCCATTATCTTCATACATCACAACTTGTTCAGGTATTCCCCAATTGATGGGTATTTAATAATTTTCCAATTCTTTGCCACATCAAAAGAGCTGCTACAAACATTTTTTACACATCTGAATCCTTTTCCCTTCTTTATAATTTCCTTGGGATATAAACCCAATAGTGTTTATTGCTGGGTAAAAGAGTAGGAACAGTTTCATAGCCCTTTGGGGTAGTTCCAGATTACTCTCTAGAATAGTTGGATCATTTCAAAACTCCACCACCAATTTATTAGTGTACCAGTTCTTAATTTCTTTTCTATACAATTATATCAACATAAACGTGTTGCCATACTCCCTTTCTTTAGTTAGCCTTTCTAACTGCCCTAAGGACTATATACTTCTCAAGATTTAAAAGTATCATGTTCGCAGTAGGGATGTAAACAATGTAACTTTAAATAGCATTTTTCTTTCATATTTACTTTATTATGATTCTGTTGAGTCTTGTAGTTCATGATTAAAATTTTTCTTAAGTTCTGGTCTTTTCATCAGAAATTATGGAAGTTTCCTATTTTGTTGAAGATACATCTCCTTCCCTGAAATATGCTCAGACTTGCAGGAGAGTTGATTTTTGTTGTAATCAGGGTTCCTTTGTCCTTTGTAAAATGGTACTCCTGTCCATATGATCCATTATTGTAGTAGCTACTAAGTCCTTGGTAATTCTGACCATAGTTTTCAATACTTTAATTATTTCATTTTAGTCACTTGTAATAGTCTTTGACCTTGAAGTGTGGGAATTTAGTTATAATGTTCTTTGGAGTTCTCCTTATGAAATCTCTTTCAGGAGATGATTGATGGATTCTTTCAATGACTATTTTATCCTCTGTAGTATTAGGGCAATTTTCTTTGATGATCTACAGCCTTTATTTCTGATCATTTCTTTCAGTTCGTCCAAAATAGATCTAATTAAAACAGATGAGTAAGGAAACTACCTCCTAAAGGGCATCATAGACAAATAAGTAACATCAGTAGTAACATAGATGCAACAAATAGCATAGCCTCCAAATTCTTAGAGAAGATAAGTGAGTTTTAAGAAGAAATTGACAACAAAACTGTACTAGTGGGAGATCTCAACCTGTCTGTTTCACAACTATATAAATCTAATGACAACATAAATAAGAAAGAAGTTAAGGAGATAAAGAGAATTTTAGAAAATTAGATATGAAGAATCTCTGGAGAAAATTTAATGAGGATACAAACGAATATGTCTTTCATCTCAGTAGTACATGGCATGTAAAAAAATGATCATTATTAGGGCAAAAAATCCTCACAGTCTAAAGTAGCAAGGCAAACATATTAAATGAAGTTTTTTTTTTTCAAATCATGATGCAATAAAATATTATATGTAATAAAAGTTCATGAAAAGATTGACTACTAAATCATTGGAAACAAAATAATCATCCTAAAGAATGAGTGGGTCAAACAATCAATCATAGAAACAAACAATAATTTTATCAAAGAGAAATCCAATAGTGAGACAACATACTCAAGCTTATGAGATGCAGCAGAACAGTTTTCTAAAGAAATTTTTTTTCTCTATAAATGCTTACATGAATAAAATAAAGAAAGAAGAGATCAATAAATTGGGCGTGCAATTTAAAAGGCTAGAAAAAGAAGAAACTAAAACATCCCAATTAAATATCAAATGTAAATTTCAGAAAATCAAAGAAGAGATTAATAATTGAGGTGAAAAACTATTGAACTTATAAATAAACAAAGAGCTGGTTTTATCGGTGGGAAACAATAAAACAGATAAGCTTTTGATTAATTTGATTTTTATTTTGATTTGATTAAATTTGATTAAAAAAATAAAATTACCAACTCAAAAATGAAAAGGGTAAATTTCCCATCAATGAAATGGAATTAAAAGCAATAATCAAAAGCTATTTTGTCTTATTATGTCAATAAATCTGACAATCTATGTGTAATGAATTAATATTTACAAAAATAAAAATTGCTCCATTAATCAAGGGTAAGCAACATATTTAAATAAATCCATTTTAGAAAAAGAAGTTGATTAACCCTGTAGAGATCAGGAACTGAATTGGTGTACTTAAATCTAGATCAGCAAGATACTTATATTTAAGCATATAATTAGTACTTAGTATGGTGATGTAATGGTTACACATGCCCAGTGTGTTGCAGTGATGCAAACGTACTGAGATATTTAAGGGAGCCTCAGACACAGAACACTCTCAGCCACAGATGGACTCCATCTTTGACCAGACTTGTGATGGCTGTCCTGCCTTCATCACTCCTCCACTAAACCAAGGACTCAGGCTGGTCCTGAGATCCACCAGAAATATTAACCAGATATTACATAAATCATCAATGAATTCCCTAAGAAAAAATATCCAAGGCCAATGGATTTATAAGTGAATTTTACTTAAAGAACAATTAATTCTGATAATATATAAACTATTAAAAAACAAAAAACAAAAAAGCAAATGAATCCTACCAAATTCTTTTTTTTTAATGACACAAGTATAATGCTGTTACATAAACCAGGAAGAGTCAAAACAAAGAAAGAAAATTATTGACAAATTTTCCTAATGAACTTTGATGCCAGATTGTTGCATTTTATCACCAGAATAATTCACTATGACCAGGTAGGATTTATACTAGGAATGCAAGACTAGTTCAATTTTAGGAAACATAATCAGCATAACTGCTCCTATCAATAACAAAACCAACAGAAATCAGGAAAAAAATGGACAAAATACAGCACCGATTCTCCTTAAAACCACTGGAGTACATGTTATGGAATATTATTGTTCTGTAAGAAATGAGCAACAGGATGATTTCAGAAAGGCCTGGAGAGACTTACATGAACTGATGCTGAGTGAAAAGAGCAGGACCAAGAAATCATTATATACTTCAACAACAATACTATATGATGATCAATTCTGAAGGAAGTGGCTCTCTTCAACAATGAGATGAACCAAATCAGTTCCATTTGTTGAATAGAACAAGCTACATCAAGCGAAAGAACTCTGGGAAATGAGTGTGAACCACTACATAGCATTTCCAATCCCTCTGTTTTTATCCACTTGCATTTTTGATTTCCTTCACAGGTTAATTGTACATTATTTCAAAGTCCAATTCTTCTTGTGCAACAAAAAAAAAAAACTGTATGGATATGTATACATAAATTGTATTTAAGATATGCTTTAACATATTTGACATGTATTGGTCTATCTGCCATTTGGGGGCGGGGATGGGGGGAAAGGGGAAAAATTGGAACAAAAGGTTTTGCAATTGTCAATACTTGAAAAATTACCCATGTATATAACTTGTAAATAAAAAGCTATAATAAAAAAAAAAACCACACTGGAGTACACTGGAATAAAGCAATATCTATCTGAAACCTTAAAATAAGAAGCAATATTTATGTGAAATCAGCAGCAAACATTAAATATAATAGAGATAAGAAAGAAATCTTTCCAATATGATCTGAGGTGAAACAAGAATGTCTGTTTCTACTACTATTATTCAAATTAATACTAGAAATGTTAGCTTTAGTAATAAAAGAAGAAAAATAAATTTAGGGAATCAGAATAATCAATAAGGAAATGAAACTATCATCCTTAGCCCAGGAGATATTGGTATACTTATAGAATTAAGTAAAAAAATTTGAAATAATTAAGAACTTTAGCAAAGTTTCAGGATATAAACTTTACCCACATGAACAACAATTTTTCTATGTAATACTAACAAGCCCAGCAGTGAGAGATATAAAGAGCAATTTTATTTAAAATGATTGTAGAAAATATAATATATTTTAGAATCTACATACAAAGACAAACCCAAGAGCTATATGATCACAATTACAAAACACTTTTTCACACAAAGTCAAATATAAACAACTGGAAAAATATCAATTGCTCAAAGCAAATATTATAAAGTTACAATTGTATCTTAATTAATTTAATTATCCAGTGCCAAACCAATCAAACTATCAAAATTATTTTATAGAGGTAGATAGATATAATAACAAAATTTATCTGGAGGAACAAAAAGTAGGGAATATCAAAGGAATTAATATGAAAATGCAAAGGAAGGTGACTTAATTTTACTATATTTAACTATAATTTAAAGCATCAATCATCTGAACTATTTGGTACTAAAAAGTGGTGGTTCATTAAAGTAGGGTCAGTATACAAGCCACAATAGTAAATGACCATTATAATATAATGTTTCTTAAACCCAAAGGCTCCAGCTTCTGGTATAAGAATTTACTACTTGACAAAAACTGCTGAAAAATGGAAAACAGTATGGCAAAAACTAGCCATAGACCAAAATTTAATACCATACACCAAGATGAGATTGAAATAGGTTCATGATAGGCAAAAATGGAATAGTTTATTGTCAGATCAATAGAGAAGGCAAGGATTTATGACCACACAAGAAATAAAGAACATTATGAAATACAAAGAGTGTAGTTTTGATATTAATAAATTTAAAAGACTTTGCACAAACAAAACTAATGCAACCAAGATTAAAAGGAAAATAGAAAGCTGGGAAATAAATTTTATAAACCAGTGTTTCTGATTAAGACTTCATTACGAAAACATATAGAGAACTGAGTAAAATGTAATAAGTCATTTCCCTATTAGATGGACAATGGACATGGATAGAAAATTTTCAAATTAATAAATTAAGGCCATCAATAGTCACATGAAAAAATGCTATAAATCAATATTTACTAAAAATGCAAATTAAAGCAATTCTGAGGAAGACCTATTTTGATGATTGGCTAATAGGACAGAAAAGAAAAATGATAAATTTTGGACCTGTGATAAATTTGGAACACTCAGTAATGCATTGTTAATGAGATTGTGAACTGATCCAATTATTCTGGACAATAATTTGGAATTATATTCAGAGGGCTATATAATTTTGCATAATCTTTTACATAGCAATGGCACTAGTAGGTTTGTATCCCAAACAGATCATAAAAAAGAAAAAGGATACAGATGTACAAAAATATTTGTAGCAGCTCTTTTTATGATGCCAAAAATTAGACATTGAGTAGATGTCCAACCAATGGCTGAACAAACTGTGGTTTACATTGATAAATCACATAAATTTCATTTGAAATATAATACTATTGTTCTATAAGGACAGGTAGATTTTATAAAAACCTGGAAAGATACATAAAATGACATTAAGAGATGTGAAAAGAACCAGGAACACATTATATGCAGTATTGGCAACAATGAGAGATGATCAACTATGACAGCCTTAGCTCTTAGCAAAGCAATGATTCAAGAACATTACAAGAGATATGTGATGAAGTACTATGAAGTCTGAATATAGATCACAGAAAACTATTTTCACTCTTGTTTATTTTCCCTTTTTATGCTTTTTCTCAGTCTTCCTTCACAATATGATTAATGTAGAAATATATTAACATGGTTGTATATATATAACCTATATCAGATTGCTTGCTTTCTTGGGAAGAGAGAGAAAAATGAAGGAGGGAAAGAAGAAAAAAATTTGGAGCTAAAATTTTTATGATGATGAATGTTGAAAATTAAAAAAAAATCAAGAGATATTTAAAAATAAAAAATAGTGTAAAATTAAAAGTTTATTCTTAAAAACTTAGATATTATGTATAGATCATTAAAATAAGTGGCAGACAAAAAGTTAGTAAACTGCATATCCTTTGATCCAGCAGTGCTACTACTGGCTTATATCCCAAAGAGATCATAAAGAAGGGAAAAGGACCTGTATGTGCTAAAATGTTTGTGGCAGCCCTCTTTGTAGTGGTTAGAAACTGGAAAATGAATGAATGTCCATCAATTTGAGAATGGTTGGGTAAATTGTGGTATATGAATATTATGGAAAATAATTGTTCTGTAAGAAATGACCAGCAGGGTGAATATAGAGAGGCCCGGAGAGATTTATATGAACTGATGCTAAGTGAAATGAGCAGAACCAGGAGATCATTATAAACTTCAACAATGATACTGTATGAGGATGTATTCAGATGGAAGTGGATATCTTCCACAAAGAGAAGATCTAACTCAGTTTCAATTGGTCAATGGTGGACAAAAGCAGCTACACCCAGAGAAAGAACATTGGGAAATGAATGTAAACTGTCTGCATTTTTGTTTTTCTTCTCAGGTTATTTTTATCTTCTGAATCCAATTCTTCCTATGCAACAAGAAAACTGTTCAGCTCTTCACACATATATTGTATCTAGGATATACTGTGACATGTTTAACATGTATAGGACTGCTTGCCATCTGGAGGAAGGGGCCGGGGAGGGGGGGGAAGGGGAAAAGTCGGGACAGAAGTGAATGCAAGGGATAATGTAAAAAATTACCCAGGCATGGGTTCTGTCAATAAAAAGTTATAATTTTTTAAAAGCACTTATGAAACAACTACTATAAAAAATAAGTGGCAGAATTTATGTTACACATCACTACACAATGTTAAGGTTTAGCATCTATCAAATACACAGGAAAATATAAACTAGTAACAAGAATTATAGACCTGAAATTCTTTATCATGGACAGATTGCTGATGATTCTTTACACTACAAATATTGACCTCAAACACCTCCATATTATAACATAAAGCTTTCACATCATAGAGCCCTAGTATAGAATATGAAAATCATATAAGGACAGGATGAAGTGGATATTATTCTTGTCATCAAGTCTGCTATTATAGGTTGTACAAAAAAAATGTATAAAAGAGTTATTTTTATGCAACTATTCATTTCTAACTGAACACTTATGAAAAACATGAGAATAATATGTATAAAAATGATGGACAATCAACAAAAATCCAATAAATTATTTGTATTGGAAGTGGTATAGCACATAGACAAAACTATTGCCACCAATTGCCTAGAATTGACCATCTCCCTCAAATTAAAAACTTTTAAAATAATGTTGCCAAATATTCATAAACTTCATGTAGACTGAGATGCTTTTTAACATGTAGAACTTTCTGAAGGAATCATAACCGTATAGAAACTAGATTAGGTTGATCATTATTGTCCTATCTGCAAATGAAGTTGTCCTGGATAATTTATCTGAGCTTAGAGAAGATGCACTTTGAAGATTAATACTTTTATTTATTTATAAAAGTGGTTCCTGTATTCACCTGCTTATCAAGGACATTTCTTTCTAATTCCATGAAGAAAATTTAAAAAAAGAGAAAGAAGAACAATGATAAAATCTGAGAGATATATACATATATATGTATATATATTTGTTATATACAGTTTTGCAATAACCTTTTACATACATGATTTCATTCACTATAACAATCTATAAATTGATCTTATGAATGAATACAAAGAGAGATATTTTTCCAACTTTCACATACTTGGTAAATTACAGAATAAAAGTATGAACCCATGTCTTCCTCCTTCTATCCAATACTCTTTCCATGGTATCACTAGAATTATAATTAAAAATGCACATCACAGAGGTGGTAGGTCAGCAACAGCATCTTCATATAAAATACACAATATGTTAGCATTACCCATTGGGACATTAAAAGGATTAATTACACATGTCTTTTAAATGCTTTTTACCACCTCAAAGGGAAAATGATATATTAATGGCTGGAATTATTCACTATGATTGCCTCATTACTTAGGTCCTAAATCATAACTCCTGATTAAAAGCTTGTACAGAAAAAGTAAGGATCCTGTCCTATACAATGAAGCGGTTCCATTTTAGACCTTTGTGATTTCCTGAATTGTGCTAGTAGAGAATTTGTAGTGATTGAAATATCCACTTTTATGTGAGTACATACTGAATTAGAATCTATTTTTACTAATTTTCCATCAACAATTCTAAATGAACTGTCTCTGATTCCATTAGGTCAATATCGTGAGGTGTCTCATATTCCATATTTTGGTGCCTGCTAATATCACATTTTTAATTTCAATGACGTCCTATAATATAGGATCTTTAGAGAATGATTAATAAATTTATCATATTGTAGTTTTAGAACACCTTTCCTTTCTAATGTAAAACCACCCAATCCTTTTTAATAAGTAAAACAAAGTCCCAAGCCTCTAATCTCTATTTTCACCAATTAAGAAAAACATCACACTTAATGACCTAAAGTAGAATACTTAGTATTGATTTGTTATTTTTGTTCCTGCTATATGGCAAGATAAAAATTATATTATACTGACAGTCAGAAAATTTCACTTCAGTCTTAGATATGCCAAAACCTGGCTATAATACCTGGAGAAAATGAGTCACTTGCTGCTCTAAACTTCAGTTTTCATAATTGTAAAATAGAGATTAAAAAAAAAACACATTAAGCTTATATTCCCAACCTAGTAAGGTTCTAGTAAGTATGCAAGAAGATGAAGCTAGAAAGATGGTGACTTGCAATACAGAAAGATTATCTTGGAGTTTCTGGGGCATATGTATTAAAGAGGGCAGACACTTGATAGTGGCAGATCAAGTCTGAGGATATTGCATTATTCCAAGTGAGAAGTAATGAGAATGTGAACAAATATAATGATTCCTTGAGTAGTAAGAAAGGGAAAGGTGAAAGATAATCTGTGGAGCTAATAATTCACAAGACATGGCTACTGATTGGGCATAAGGAAAGAAGGAAAAGAAAAAAGTCCAGGAAAAATCCAAGATAACTCCAAGTTTGCAAAAATAAATAAATAGAAGAATTGCATTCCACAGCACAGATGTGTGTTTATTTATATGTGAATATTATGTATTTTATGTCCTCAAGTTGACTTCATGTTTCTTGGTTCAAGATTTTCTTATATTTCTAAATATGCCATAGGACTAGTACAATATCTTATTCATAACAGATGTTCAATGAATGTGTCATTGGAAAGCTGATAGCTGGCCAAGAAATGCTGAAATTTCTAAGAAACAAGTCAGTCCTCTGTTCTGGAATTAAATGAATAAATAAAATGTCTTAATTTCCTTTTCCTTTTTACATTTTCTAGACTGAAAAAACCTGAAAACAATTATTGAAGGAACACTATGCTGCTTTTAAAAATATTTCAACAGAAAGATTAACAAATAAATGAATGAATAAAACTGCTGAGATTCAAACCTCTGCCCACTGGACATTGAGACATCTAGGTGATTATTCAGGTTAGAAAATCTAATGAATTATATAACCCTATCTGTTGGAGTAGTTAGAGCTGGTGAATAAAATGTGTCCTTTATTAGCTATCTTGTTGTTTTATTTCATCAACATTACATTGATGGTATAAGGAAAAGAAACCTTGAAATAAAAATTAACTGCATTATATTTCTTTTTAGCCTTAATTTCATGACAGTAATTAGATAAGAATGATAAATCTGTGTTCTGATTTAATTAATTTCAGATAGTGCTTTTTTATTATTTTCATGGTAAAAGTCATTTGCAGTGGATTTGGGTTTTAGTGTGTGTAAGAGATGGGAAAAGTCAGAGAGAGAGTGAGAGAGCAAGAAGAAGGAAGAGGAGGAGAAGGAAAAAAAAGGGAGAAGACGAAGAAAGAGGAGGAGGAGGAAGAGGGGGAGAACAGTATTGGCTACTCTGTCCTGATTGCAAGCCAGCAGATCAGCAGATTAGCTATAAGACATACAACACAAATATAAAGGGCAAAAGAGCCCCTTAACCCCAAAACAATGCCAGACCTGGCCATGCCCACCAAGCAACACAACTGCTGTCACCTGTAGAGGAAGCTGGGACAATCTCCTTTACACTAAAAGCAGGCCTCATTCTTTTTAAAAAATGAGCAAAAAATCAAAAATTACTCTTACCATAGATAGTTTTTATGGAGAACTAGAAGAAGAGATTTCAAACCCTGAGGACATTAAAAGCAAATCATCCCCAAATGAAGCTCCAAAGGATGATATGAATTAATCCCCATCTCGCAAGGCTCTCTTGGAATAATTCATAAAGGATTTTTAAAGAGAGTTAGAAGAAAAATGGGGAAAGCAAATAAGAACTTTTCCAGAGAGTTTAGAAAAAAAACACAGAAATTATCTAAAGAAAACTCCCTCAAAAATATACTTAGGGAAATGAAAGAAGCAAATAACTACTTACAAAATAGACTTGACAAAATATTATTCATATATATATATATATAGATATATATATATACATATGTGTGTGTGTGTGTGTATAAACTTCTGTAGATTTAACAAAATGTAAAAAGAAAATAATACCTTGAAAAATAGAATTTGTGAAATGTGAAAAAAAAAATCCATTGAACAAAACAACTCATTTAAAAATTCAACTGGCCAAATACAAAAGGAGCTAAAAAAGGTAACTGAAGAAAATAATTAGCTAAAAATTAGAACTGAAGAAATGGAAATGAATGATTCAATGAGACATCAAGAATAAGTCAAACAAAACCCAAAAATGAAAAAAAAAATAGAAGAAAATGTAAAACATCCTGTTGGAAAAAAAAAAAAAAAAACTAATCTTGAAAATGGATCTAGGAGAGACTTCCTGATAGCTATGATGAAAAAACGAGCCTAGATATCATCTTTCAGGAAATCATCAAGGAAAACTGCCCTGATGTCCTAGAACCAGAAGATAAAACAACCATTGAAAGAATTCACCTATCACCTTCTGAAAGAGACCCTAAAATGAAAACTCCAAGGAACATTGTAGCTAAATTTCAAAATTATCAAATCAAGGGGAAAATATGACAAGCAGCCAGACAAACAATTCAAATATTGAGGAGCCACAATCAGGATTATCCAGGACCTAGGAGTTTCCATCTTAAAGGATCCAAGTGCCTGTAATCTCATATTCCAAAAGACAAAGGAACTTGGATTGAGAATCAATTACCCAATTAAATTGGCATCATCTTTCAGGAAAATAGATGGACATTCAATGAAACAGATGAATTTCATTTATTTCTGATGAAAAGATTAGAGTTGAATAGAAAATCTGATCTTCAAACACATAACTCAAGAGAAGCATAAAAAGATAAAAAGGAAAGAAAAAATAACTTGCCTTTAAAGGTTAAAAGGCTTAAATCCCTATATGGGAAGAGGAGAAGTTTAAATCTTGCAATCTGTATTTCTGTTATAGATATTCTTAGATGAGACAGAGATAATTTGAGTTTATTGGGATGATATGAAAAAGAAACTAGAGGAGAAAAGTTGATTCTAAGTAGAAGAAGAAAAAAATGAAGTTAAAATGGGGGTAAATTACATTTCATGGAGAGGCAAAAAAAATAAAAAACTATTGCAATTGAAGGAAAGAGGGGAGGGGAATAAGCATTGTGCAAATTTTACTCTCATCAGATTTGGCTCAAAGACAGAATATCAGATATATTTTGTTTCACAGAGAAATTTGTTCCACATTATTGGGAAGTTGAACAGCAAAGGGAAAATGAAAGGGGAGGGCTAATAGAAGAGAAAACAGAAATAGAAAAGGAAATGTATAAGAAAAGGAGAGGGGCTTTAAAGGGAGAGAGCTGTTTAAGGGAGCTGGTGATCAGAGGAAAATACTGGGGAGAAGGGAAATCAAATGAAGAAAAGCAGAAATATTAAATAGTAAAAATTAGCATTTTTCAGATCATGAATGAATAAAAATCACATGTAATAAAATGTCAGGGGAAAATAGACAAAAATATAATTGGAAATTAAATAATCTAATTCTAAAGAATGAATGGGTGAAACAACAAATCATAGTCACAATCAATAATTACATACAAGAGAATGACAACAACGAGACAACATAACAAAATTTGTGGGATGCAGCCAAAGCGGTAATTAGGAGAATTTTTTTTAATCTCTTGATGTTGACTTGCACAAAATAGACAAAGAGAAAAATCAATGAATTAGGCTTGCAACTAAAAATGCCAGAAAAAGAAAAAAATTAACAATCAACAATTAAATATCAAATTTGAAATTCTGAAAATAAAAGGGAACATTAATAAAACTGAAAGAAAACTATTGAGTTAAATAAAACTGAGTTGGTTTTATAAAAAAATGAACAACATAGATAATCCTTTAGGTAATTTGATTAGAAAAATGAAAGAAGAAAATCAAATTGTTAGTATAAAAAATGAAAAGGGAGAACTTTCCACCAATTTCAGAAGAAATTAAAGCAATAATTAGGAGTTATTTTGCCTAACAAAATGTCAATAAATTGAATAATCTAAGGGAAATGGAGGAATAACTACAAAAATATAGACTGCCCAGATTAACAGAATAGGAAACAAATTACTTAAATAGTCCCATTTTAGAAAAAAGAAATGGAACAAAATATTAAGCAATTCCCTATGAAAAAATCTGAAGGGCCAGATGGATTTACTTTTGCATTCTACCAAATATGTAAAGAACAATCAATTCTAATACTATGCAAACTATTGTAAAAAATAGGGAAAGAATGAGACCTATCAAATTTATTTTATGATACAGATAAGAAGTTGATATCTAAACCAGGTAGGGTCAAAACAAAGAAAAAAAAATTATAGATCAATTCCCCTAATAAATATTGATGCAAAAATCTTTAATAAAATATTAGCAAAGAGATTATAGAATGTCAGACTCAGGATAACACACCAGAATAACCCTCCAAGGAGGGGATTTATATCAGGAATGAAGGGCTGGTTCAATAGTAGGGAAACCATTAACATTATTGACTATATCAATAACCAAACTAACAAAAATCATATGACTTTTTCAATAGATGCAAAAAATCATTTGACAAAATCCAATACCCATCTCTATTAAAATACTAGAGAGCATAGAAATAAATGGATTTTTCTTTAAAATGATCATTAGCATCTGTTTAAAACCATCATAAGCATCATATGTAAAGGGGACAAACTAGAACCATTCTTTATAAGATCAGTGGTGAAACAAAGTTGTCCACTATCACCATTACTATTCAATCTTGTATTAGAAATGTTAACTTTTGCAAAAAGAGAAGAAAAAGAGATTAAAGGAATTGTAGTAGGTAATGAGGAAACCAAACTATCACTCTTTGCAGATGATATGATGGTAATTCTTAGAGCACCCTGGAGAATCAACTAAAAAAGATAAATAAACTACTAGAAACAATTGATAACTTTAACAAGTTGCAGGATACAAAATAAATCCACATAAATCACCAGCATTTCTATATATTACCAACAAAGTCCAGCAGCAGGAAATATAAAGAGAAGTTCCATTTAAAATAACTGTCAGTAATACAAAATATTTGGGAGTCTCCATGCCAAGGCAAAGTCAAGAAATATATGAACACAATTACAAAACTTTGCACACAAATAAAGTCAGATCTAATCTTTCTCTCTCTCTCTCTCTTTCTCTCTCTCTCTCTTAATAATTAAGAGTCAGATCTAATCTCTTGAAAAAATAACAATTACTCATGAGTAGGCCAAGTGAATAAAATTAAAATCAAAATACTACTTAAATTAATTTACTTATTCAGTATTATATCAATCAAACTCCCAAGAAATTACTTCACAGAGCTTGAAAAAATAATAACAAAATTCATTTCACAGAACAAAAGGTCAAGAATTTCAAG
This sequence comes from Antechinus flavipes, assembly GCF_016432865.1. Taxonomy (NCBI): domain Eukaryota; kingdom Metazoa; phylum Chordata; class Mammalia; order Dasyuromorphia; family Dasyuridae; genus Antechinus; species Antechinus flavipes. The sequence continues at coordinate 86,952,939 of NC_067398.1, read as the reverse complement.
GGAATTAATGGAAAAAATGTGAATCAAGGTGGCCTACTTGTACCAGAGGTAAAACTATATTATAAAACAACAGTCATCAAAAATATTTGGTACTGCTGAGAAATAGAATAATTGATGAGTAGAACAAGTGAGGTAAACAGAACAAAATAGTCCTATATGACTATAGTAATCTAGTATTTGACAAATACAAAACCCCCACTTTTGGGATAAGAACTCACTATTTGACAAAATTTTCTGGGAAAATTAGAAATTATAATGGCAAAAACAAGCATTGACTCACACCTAACATCATATACCAAGATAAGATTGATATGGGTTCATGATTTAGACATAAAGAATGATATTAGAAGCATATTAGAAGAACAAAGGCTAGTTTACTTCTCAGATCTATGAAGAAGGAAGAAATCTGTGGCCAAAGAAGAACTTGAGTACATTAATGAATACAAAATGGATAATCTTGACTATATTAAGTTAAAAAGGGTTTTATAAAAACAAAATCAATGCAGGCAAAATTAGAAGGGAAGCAATAAACTGGGAAACATTTTTATATTCAAGAGCTCTGATAAAGGCATCATTTCTAATATAGATAAATCACTCCAATTTTTTAAGAATTCAAGTGTCATTTTCCAATTGAAAAGTGATCAGAGGATATGAACAGAAAATTTTCAGATGAAGAAATTAAACATTTCTAATCATAGCAAAAGATGCTCTAAATCACTATTGATCAGAGAAATACAAATTAAGACAACTGAGGTACCAATACATACCTCTCAGATTGGCTAAGATGTCAGGAAAAGACAATGATGATTTTTGGAAAGGATATAAGAAAACTGGGTCATTAATTCACTGTTGGTGGAATTGTGAGTTGATTCAACCATTCTGGAGATCAATTTGGAACTATGTCCAAAGGATTATGAAATTCTGCATATCCTTTCATCCAGCAGTTTTCTAATGGGCTTATATTCTATTTTTTTATTTCCAAATTTGTTTTATTATAGCTTTTTATTTACAAGTTATATGCATGGGTAATTTTGCAGCATTGACAATTGCCAAACCTTTTCTTCCTATTTTTCCACTTCTTCTCCCTACCCTCTCCCCCATATGGCAGGTTGACCAATACATGTTAAATATGTTAAAGTATAAGTTAAATACAATAGTAGCATACATATCTAAACAGTTATTTTGCTGTACAAAAAGAATCGAACTTTGAAATAGTGTACAGTTAGCCTGTGAAGGAAATCAAAAATGTAGGTGGACAAAAATAGAGGGACTGGGAATTCTATATAGTGGTTCATAGCCATCTCCCAGAGTTCTTTCTCTGGGTGTATCTGGTTCAATTCATTACTGCTCTATTGGAACTGATTTGGTTCATCTCATTGTTGAAGAGGGCCACGTCCATCAGAATTGATAATCATATAGTATTGTTGTTGAAGCATATAATGTTCTCCTGGTCCTGCTCATTTAACTCAGCATCAGTTCATATAAGTCTCTCCAGGCCTTTCTGAAATCATCCTGCAAGTCATTGCTTACAGAGCAATAATATTCCATAACATTCATATACCACAATTTACCCAACCATTCTCCAATTGATGGGCATCCATTCATTTTCCAGTTTCTAGCCACTACAGACAGGGCTGCCACAAACATTTTGGCACATAAAGGATTTTCTTTAAGATCTCTTTGGGATATGAGCCCAGTAGTAACACTGCTGGATCCAAGGGTATACATAGTTTGATAACTTTTTGAGCATAGTTCCAAATTGCTCTCCAGAATGGCTGGATGTATTCACAAGTCCACCAACAATATATCAGTGTTCCTGTTTTCCCACATCCCCTCCAACATTGCACATTATCTTCCCCTCTCATTCTAGCCAATCTGACAGGTGTGTAGTGATATCTCAGAGTTGTCTTAATTTGCGTTTCTTTGATTAAGAATGACTTGGAGCATCTTTTCATATGGTTAGAAATAGTTTCAATTTCTTCGTCTGAGAATTGTCTGTTCATGTCATTTGACCATTTATCAATTGGAGAATGGCTTCATTTCTTATAAATTAGAGTCAATTCTCTATATCTTTTGGAAATGAGGCTGGGCTTGTATTCTAAAGAGATCATAAAGAAGGAAAGGGACTCATGCCATGCAAAAATGTTTGTAGCAGCACTTTTTTTAGTGGCAAGGAACTGTAAACTGAATGGGTGTCCATCAGTTGGAAAATGGCTGAATAGGTTATGATATATGTATGTTGTTGAATATGAAATATATAAGAAATGATCAGCCGGATGATATCAGAAAATCCTGGAGAGACTTACTTGAGCTGATACTAAGTGAAATGAAAAAACCAGGAGACTGATTGTACACAGCAACATCAAGATTATAGGATGATCAGTTCTGATGGACATGGCTCTCATCAACAATGAATTGATTCAGACTAGTTCCAATGGTCTTGTGACAAAAAACGCCATCTGCATCCAGGGAGAGGACTGTGGAAACTGAATGTGGATCATAACATGGTACTTTCACTCTTTTTGTAGTGATTTGCTTACATTTTGTTTTCTTTCTCATTTTTTCATTTTTCATCTTTTTTCTCTTGCAACATATTTGAGGAAATGTGTATAGAGGAATGCAATTGGATCACTTCCTGACTAGTGAGGGGAAGGGAGGCAAAAATTAGAACACAGAGTTTTGTAGGGGTGAATGTCAAAAATTATCCATGGATATATTTTGAAAATAAAAAGCTGTAATTAAAAAAAAAAAGGACAGCTATCAATTTGCATTAATAGAATGCATTTCCACATCAGAAATCATCTATATCAATGAAATCAAAGTTTGGGCATATTTTTAAATATATTAAACTAAAAACCACTTTATATGTGCATCACTCTGTCTACCACATCTGCATTTCTAGTAAATTAGAAAATGGGGCGTTTCAGTGCTCTATACCATAGGTTTTAGTATGTGCTAGTTGATAAATGGATGTAAGTGTGTGTGCCCTTAGGCAAATGCTATTAGTGGTTTTCCTTAAATAATAAACAGGAAAGAGAATTGGGTTAAAATTTATTTTAGTTTTTCCTTGAAAAAACCTTGGTTCAGTAAATAAGAAAAGAAAAGAAAAGAAACTCAAGAGAAAAGTCCTGCCTCTATGCTTTTTCATAGCAACCTGACATTTTGAAATGGCATATCAGAGATATGTGTGCTGCGACAGATCCTATCCAACTTAAATATGGTCCTGGAGACAGACTATATGTCTGTTATATGAGGACCAGCATTAAAAAGCATGGAGAAATTCATCAATAGGGAGCTGGTCTCTAAGTAATGAACTTTTTGGATCTTGACATTTTGCAAAGAATGTCTACCAAGGTACAGAAAGGGGTTGTGATCTGTTCTGATGAAGGGACCGTCTATAAGGAGAAACTCATGTATGCTTGAAATATTAAAATAATTTTTAAAAATCTTTTTTATTTGAGCCCATTACTCAGTCTTTTAAAATGACCAAGATTTGAAGCCTGTGGAAGGAGATGACAAATGTCTTTGGCATTCTCCTTAGACTATTACTGCTAAATTCATTGCACTTATCTTATTGGAAATATAATGAATCATAGTTCTAAAGTGGAACATAAGACAAGCAAACACAGAGAGAAGTAGTGATGATAACACAAATTCAGAAGACATTTTTTTTACTAGATGAAATAATGAAAAATGATTATAGAGATAAAGGTTTCTCAGAGACAATCAAGTGCTTATTCTGTATTTTTCACTTGGAAGATCCTGAATCCCAAGAAAGTTATAGTTTGGTCAATGTTATCAATGAAATAAATAATATAGGTTGGTGTTGAACTCAAGTCCTTTGACTCCAAATCAGGTGATCTTTTAACTTCATCATTCTGTTAGATTATTATAAAACCTTTTTTTCCCCCTAATTTTAAATCTACAACCTAGCTAGAATAATTCACTACTAGAGGATCTTCCATCCATGAAATATATATATATACTCAAAGAATTCATGGAATCATGTCTTAATTGTTACCCTGGGAGTAGTTCCATATTCAGTTCAATGGACCATATGGAGTCTGTGGCTTCATTAAGCAATTATTTTATTTAAAATGTATTTATTAAGGAGATAAAAGCATTCTTGAGAAAGGTTATATGAAACTCAAAACTTTTTAGTCTAAACTTGGAGGCAGTTCATTCCCAAAGGGACTACAAATAGGTTTCAAGCCTTTTGCAGCAAAGTTAATTTCAGCTGCTCCTTTTTGTTCTACAGAATACTTGCATTCATATTTTTTTGTTAACATGAGTGTGGATAGTTTAATCCAGGTATCCAATGTCTAGTAGTATCCTGTGACAAAACATCCATGAAAAGGGTATGATATGAATTGTTTGAATTAATATCAAATAAAAATCACAAAACCGAGAAATTATTACCTCTCTTGAAATGTTGGAATAACTTTTAAAATACTACAAAAATGTGAACAGCATCATGCACAAAGCCGGTACTTAGTAAAGTTTATTTAGTGAAACAGTGTATTATAGAATATGAAATCATTATTTTTCCTTTTCTTAAAAATTTCATTGAACTAAATACAAAATAAGAAAAAATAGAAAAAAGATAGAAAAGAAAAATAAACAAAACATTACCATGTGCCCTATAGAATAGCATGAAGAATTAAAAATTCAAAATTTATACCAATATCCATTTCAAGAAAGTATATAAAATAGAATAAATTATATTCATAAGTGTCCATCTTTACTTTGCTTCCTTGTAAATTATTCTTTTGTTCTCTGCTGAGCACTTTTTATTTTATTCTTTTTCCCCTTTATTCCCCCTACTTCCTCCAAGAAGGCTAAATTTAAGAATAGATATACTTATATATACATTCATATATAAAAACATATGTGTATATGTATATATATGTATATGTATGTATATATTATTTATGTATATATTATATATATGCATACATTCACACCTACATATAGACCTATACATATATATCTTCTGTATATACACATACAGAGACCTACATGCAAACATACCCATATATACTCACATATATATGCATATACAGTTACTCATATATAAACATGAATCTGTAATAATAATACTAAAGATGACATAATGCATATTTATCTCTTGATTAAATTTTAAAGTTTGACTTTGTCTATGAATGATTACTAGACTTAGTTTTTTTGTTTGTTTGTTTTTAGTAAATTCTACTCCTTATCCTTTTGTACTGTTTCTGTATCTTTTATTTCCTATTCCTGATAAGTCTTCTACTTTAATTCTGTTTCTTAACTTGTCTTGCTATTACTTAACCTCTCCCTACCCATGGATCCTTCCCTTATCTCCTCCCCCACCTTTCCTTTTTTTCTTTATCCCATTCCCATTAATCTATATGCCTTATCCAACTCCAATTAATCTAAACACCTTTCTGTACCCCCACTTTATCTTATGCTATCCTCCTTCCTCCCTTTATTCCTTTTTCATTAATTTACACACCTTGTCCCACTGCCATAAATCTACACATCCTTCTATATACAATGTTATCTTATTCTCTCCCATCCTTATTTCTTTATAGATTTTGGAGGGTGCTGAACTCTTCATACTATATATATATAGTGTTGCCTATTTAACCCATTCTCGATGTGAATAGATTTTCAGAATTATGAACCCTTCTCCCCCCTCTAATTCCTGTGTGTTTATTGTTCCTCTGCACCTCGTTTGTATAAAAAATTACTAATTTTATCTTTTCCTAGAAAGTTTTGCTTTGTAGAGTCAAATCATACTCAACTCTGCCACAAACTTTTTTTTTTTTTGTGCTACCCAATTACTGATGTCAGTCTTAACCATATGGTATACATTTCTATGTTAAAAAAATTATAAACTTGTTCATGCTAAATTCTTTGAAATCAGTGTTGGATATTGGCTCTTATATAGTTAAATTCTCTATTAATTTCAGGGTTGGTTGAAAGTTCTGAAAATCTGCATGTTTATTGAATTTCCATTTTTCCACATTCAACATTATGAATAATTTTTCTGGATATGATATTTTAGCCTCAGGTCTAGTTCTTATGATTGCTATTTTATATGATTCCAGAGCCTGCTGTCTTTATTGTGGCTGCTGAGTAATCCTATACCATTCTAATTGAAGTTCCAACGTATTTGATTTGGTTTTTCTTGATTCTTGCAAAATTTTCTTTTTGATCTATCATTTATGACCTTTTATGTTCTGGAGCTGTATGACATCAGAATTTATTTTTCCTTTCACCTGTCTTTGGTGCTGCCCTCCCCAAAGCTCACTCTCTGTCAATCTCCAATGAATCTGCTGAAAAACTAAACAGTCAAATGTTTAAGTCAAAAAAAGAAGGTATTTGCTCATGGCCTGCCTCCATTTACAATATCAGAGAGTGTAGTTGAAAATATATTTTTGACAGCAAAATACATTTAGTAGATTATAAATTGAGTCAATCAATATGTGTTTAAAACACATGGATTATGTATTAGGTACTATATTAGATCCTAAATAATCCAAGGAGTTTACACTTTTTTGGAGATGTAATAAACTCAACATGTTAAAAATTGAATTCATGTTTATTTTTTCCCTAAAACCTTCCCCTTTTCCTAATTTCTCTATATTTGTTGAAGGTGCCACTATTTTTCCAGTCATCCAAGGATACCTTCCAGATATTTTAACTCTTTATCCATTTTTCCTTCCTTTCTTTTATTTCTTTATTCAATTTTCTTTAAATTCTCTTTAATAATAATAAAAAAAGAAACCCCATATCCATTCTCATAGACTGTAGAATAAAAGAATCTCAGAGTTGGAAAGAATCTCAGAACTCACTCAGTTCATCTTAACCATAAATATTCTCTGTCATTCATATGACTTAAATTTGAAGTTGAAATTCTTTAGTAAAGAGAAGCTTACTGTCCATCAAGCCAGATCATTCTACCTTTCATCCAATCTAATAAATAGCAAATTTCCATTTATACTGAATGAAAATCTTTCTATATACATTAATTGACACTTTCATCAATAACAGTGATAAATATTAGTGTAAAACAAAAGATAAAGAAAATTCACAGGAATATTCCACAACAAAGGGGTAATGAGAGAAAGACAGCATAGTGGAAGAAAAAATAAAATTTCTAAACAAATTTTGTTATACTCTAAAACTGGACCCCCCAAAAAGGTAAGATTTTAATCTCCTTCTTTTCAGTTGTATTCAATCTCCTGTAATATTCTATGATCATCTAGGATTCTATATATTCATATTCTATAATGACCCAAAACATATTCATTAGAAATGTTCATTGGCCTGTAAGCCTTGTTTTACCTTCACAAGGTCAGATTTCTGGTCAGATTTCTCTGATTTATGAACTGATTTAGTATTTTATTTCAGGTGAAATATTAAAATGTTTATACCTTTTAAGATATCAAACAGGGTGCACAATAGTCAGCATAAAGAGTGCCAAGAATTTCATGCTTGCAACCACATTGTGTCAAATTTTACTATCCACAAATTATGATGAAATCACTGAAGGCAAGAAGCGAAATGCTGAGGAAATGACTATACTGTAGTATTTCTAATTCCTATTTGTATGTGAATATTGCAGAAATGTGGAGCATTAAATAAAAATAACACAGCGGGATAGTTTGGGTTCTCAGCAAGCTTTCTCTTGAAATGATTATATATGTCATCTCTGGCTGACACTATTAGGCATGTACTCTGTTCAATACGAGAATTGTACCTTGTCTAGTAATACTGTCTTTCATGTGGTTGCCCAGGAAGTATGGTTTAAGATCATAGCTATTGACAAAGAATGCTACTTAGGGAAAGCTGCCAGTATACTGACTCTTAGTAATCAATACTTATCCACCTCATCTAGAAGTCATGAAATACTTTTGGTAAAAAGGTAACAAGGAGGTTGTCATCTGGAGTCCATTTCTTCCTTTGTAGAACCCTCTTGAAATTTTCTTTCAGTGAATTAATAAGTGTGTTTCCCTATCACTGCACTTTAGTTTGGACCTCACCCCCTCTAGAGATCTTGTGTGTACAGGGAGAGAGCATCCTATATTAAGCAAGAAGTTTTTGAATTAACTATTCTTACTGTATCACCTAACTGAAAACTGTGAAAAGCCAATAAAAGCTACTGGGTGATAATTAATAGGAAGCACACTGAAGAGGAACTTATAAAACACTAAGTTCTCATGATCTTGTAGTTACTTCCTAGAACTTTAAGGGGAAACGTCATCTTTTGGAGAGCCAACTAATAGATGTGTTGAAGAAATAGTCTAAGAAAGAGTTATAGAAAAATATGAGCTACACAGTATTAGGTAGATCATCTTGCGAGAAATAGAGATTAAGTAAAATGATTAAGGGAAAATATGGTTTACATAAATGACAGCTTCATGTTAGAGAAGTACTCACATTTAATAAGAACCAAAGAGCCATTTCATATTTCCCTCAATAGGAAATCTTTTGTATCTGGAAGTTAGTCCCAAAGAGAGATGCCATAAAAGGACAAGTTTGAAACTTCAAGTGATCAAATATGGAAAGGGTGAATTCATCAAGAATAAAGAGTAATTAAAACAATTATTAGGAGGTATTTTGTTTAATTATATGCTGTGAACAGGGCAGACCAAAACACAAACTCAGATGTGGACAGAATATCCACAAAAGAAATCTGAGAGAGATAAATTGGTCTCAAGCCCAAAGAGGTTCTTGGAAATGTACATAAAAGACTTTAAAAGTCAAATAAAAGAGGTAGAAGGGTAGATAACCATTCTCATCAATTCCACTTAGTACCTTGTAAGAATTCCTTGTTTCAAGCTAAGAGTGCTGGCCATAACAATTGCTCATGAGTAGGTCAAGCTCATATAATAACCATGGTAGTTCTAATTAAATAAATTTACTTATCCAATACCAGACTAGTCAAATTGCCATTAATTATTGTATCAAGCTAGGAAAAACAAAACAAAAAAAAAAATTCAACCAAAAGAAAAAGTGAATGAAGATGCTGTAGCCATACCAGATCTCAAACTGTATTGTAAAGCAGGATCATAAAAAAGAAAAAAAAATTTACTATTGGCTAAGTGCATCAGTGGAATGGATTAGTACAAAAGACACAGTAATAAATAACCATAGTTAATCTAGTAATTGATAAACCAAAAGATCTAAGTTTTTGAAATAATAATTATTTTTATTAAAGCTTTTTTATTTTCAGAACATATGCATAAATTATTTTCAACATTCGCCCTTGCAAAATTTTGTATTCCAAATTTTTTCCCTTCCTTTTCCCTATCCCTTCCCCTAGATGGAAAATAATCCAATATATGTTAAACCATGAGCAATTCTTCTATACATATTTCCACAAATATCAGGCTGCTCAAGAAAATTCAGACCAAAAAGGGGGAAAAAATGAGAAAGAAAACAAAATGCAAGTACATTACAACAAAAAAAGAGTAAAAATGCTATGTTGTGGTCCACACTCAGTTCCTACAGTCCTCTCTCTGGGTGAAGAAGGTTCTCTTCATCACTGAACAATTGGACAAATGGATCCCTTTCCCTCCTTCATGATCTCTTTGGGATACAGGTCCAGCACAGACACTGCTGGGTTAAAGGGTATGCACAGTTTGATAGCCCTTTGGACATAGTTTCAAATTGCTTTCAAGAATAGTTGAACCAGTTCACAACTCTACCAAAACTTTCTATTTGAAAAATATGTATACATATATTGGGAAAACTGGAAAGCTATATGGTAGAAACTGTATTGGTATAGACCAATACCTTACACTTTAAGCCAATATGATTTAAACAAAAATGATGAAATTATAAATTGGGAGATTATGACATAAATAGTTTACTATCAGTTCTATAGAGAAGGTAAGAATTTATGGCCAAACCAGAGATAGAGAGCAATATGACAAGTAAAATTGATAATTTTGATTAAATTTACAAAGGTTTAAAAAAATAAATCCAAATGCAGCCAAGATTAGAAGTAGAAAGCTGAGAAATAATTCATATAGCAGGTGTCTCTGATAAAGGCCTCATTATTCAAATATTTAGAGAACTGAGCCATCTCTCTCAGAATACTAATGATTCCCCAACTGATATCCAAAAGAAATGAATAGATAATTATCATAGAATGAGATTAAAGCTATCAATGTTCACATAAAATAATGTTCTAAATCACTATTGATTAGAGAAATGCACATTAAAATAATTTGGAGTTGTCAGTTCATGCCTCTCAGATAGCTAATATGACAGAAAAGGGAAATGATAAATATTGGAAAAGAGAGGAAACTTGGAACATTAATGCAATGTAGGTGGAGTTGTGAATTAATCCAACCATTCTGGAGAATAATTTGGAACTATGTTTAAGTGCTATAAAACTGTGGATAATCTTTGATTGGAACAATACCACTGCTAAGTCTGTTTCACAGATTTTTTTTTTTTTTAATAAGGGAAAATGACATATTTGTACCAGAAAAAAATATGTTCAATGTTGCTTTTTAGTGCAGGCAAAAATTTCGAAATTGAAAGGATGTCCATCAATTAGGGAATGAATGAACAATTTGCGGCATGTGATTGTGATGGAATATCATTGTTATAAGAAATGAGCAGGATGATTTCAGAATAACATAGAAAGACATATAATTTCTATGTATTGTACTTATGTGTTGTACACAGTAACAGCAATATTACATAGTGATTAACTGAGAGACAGACTTAACTAATCTCAACAATAAAATGGGCTAAGATAGTGCCAAAGAAATCATGATGAAAACTGCTATTCATCTTGAGAAAAACAACAAGCAAAACCTGAAAGGACCTGAATATAGATGGAAGCACATTGTTTTTCACTTTATTTTTTTAATGTTTGGGTTTGGTTTTTTTGGGGGGGCTTGTACCTTATTTCACAATATAACTAATGTAGAAATGTTTTGCATGATTTTACTTTCTATGTCAGAGTGGACGAAGGAAAAGGAAAAAAGAAGAAAATTTGGAATTCTAATAATTTTATTATATATATTATTTTTAAAACATTTAATTGGGGAAAATAAAAATATTATTAAAATTTTAAAAAGACATTTCAAGAGGAAAAGAAACTTAGTTCAAATCTAAGAGAGGTGGTAGAAAAACCAAGTCTAATTCATAAATGGAAAGTGATCCTGTATGTCACAATATTTTCACACCTCCAAAGAAGATAATGTATTGTTAGCAGTTTTATCCTTTTGTTCATGATTGATGGGATCTATATAGATTCAGAGTGGATGAGAGTTGCCCTTCAGATGGGAAAATTGTTTATTACCCTCTTAAAAAGAAGAGGAGAGTTTTCCAAACTCTTTAGTACCTTATTTATAAACTTCTTTTGCATTTTTGTAAGGTCACTTGCAGCCTGGACAAGATCTCTTTACTTTTTGAATGTTCACAAAGGAACTGAAGGCTTTTTAGTGAAACAAAAACCAAATTCTCTTGTTTCCGGGGAGGAAGGGCAGAAGGGAGACAATTCTAACTTTAGTGGAATGATTTATACAGATTATTATTGAAAAAGACTCTCAAGGGTAAATTGGGTTTGTCATGTCATGGGTTTGGATCCAATGATAAATGGGTTAAAGTCATAACTTATCTGAAACTTTGTCTTTTAATTTGACAGACCTGGGTCCTTGGTCTAATAATTTTGATGAGTCACCTAGAGTTCCCAAAGTATTAGTATCTCCTTTACAATTCAAAGCATTGAGATAATAAACTTAGAATACTGAATCTCCCACCCTCACCCCAGGCAGTAATGAACACTGTACAGAATTGTATTCAGATTCTTTAGCAGTGAGCTCCACTCTCTAATCCTTATTTCCAGCTATTTGAGTCATAATCCTTTGGAAGTCACAGAGCCACTTCAACAAATTCATGAATGTCAAGTGGTATTGTGAATTCTGAGATTAAAAGGGCATTGTAGTATACAGAGCATAACTCCCTCTGTGTGTGTGTGTGTGTGTGTATGTATATGTATATAATATATATTATATATTTACACAGATATATGTATATATACATATAGAGGTATATGTATGTGTGTACACATTTACATAAACATACATACATGTATGTGTGAATATACATATATATGTATATGCATGTGTATGTATATATTTACATAATATGTGTGTATATATTTACATAAACATAAATAAATGTGTGTGTGTGTGTGTGTGTGTGTGTGTGTGTGTGTGTATTTCCCCTTCACCCTATTAGGGATACTTTGGTGTCGTTTCCATGTTCAAACACGGTTCCCTTGTTCTGAAATCCCCCTTAATCTGTGTAGCTGCAGTACTGAAACATTCACTCTCCCCTTGCCTAGCTGTGGCTAACCTTTTCTTAATCCAGTGCCCTTGGCACAGTGCTCCATTCGCTTTCCTGCACCTGCTCCTCCTGTTTCCATGGCCACACTCCCAGGCATCTTGATGCTATATGTGCCACAAACTTTAATCCCTAGGGATTGCTTGTTATACGTACATTCTCAGACATCATCTTGCTCAAGCAAGGGATGGAAGTGGAAGAAGTGGCCAGGTCTATGGCTGTCATTTTACTACAGTTCTCACGGTTACCATCAAACATCAGACTCTGTTCAGGTCTATTTCCCATGCACACTAGATTCAGCTCTCTATGATGATAATCAGTGCTTCATAATTTTTGCCTATGACTCCTGTAAAACCTTGGCCATATTTGACTTCTACCTCAATATAAAGGCCTTATTTTGTTGTGGTAACAGTCAATGATCCTTGTTTTGAGACCATTGCTATAGCTACAATTTTAGCCTCCTAATTCTTGCTACATCCTCTCTTCTATTGAGAAGAGAATGGCTAGCTAGCAACACTATTCTGCTTTAGTCTAGTGGTGGTATATGATATAGGCAAAATGGGAAGAGGCTGAAATCAGGGGATTCAATTGGGAAGCAATATTCTATATATGGAACTGGAAAACAATAGATATAGTATTAAAAAATGGTGACTTTAAGATTTTCAGCCTGGTTAACTAAGAAAATGCTAGTGTTAATAAAAGTGAGATAGTTGGAAGGGGAAGAAAAAAAAAGAAAGATAAATACATACATACATATAAATATATTTACATAGAGACATATCTTTATGGCTATACATAATATTCTGTGAAATTTGTATATCTAAAAGATCTTATGCAGCAAAGTTTTGAGGATGATGTAACAGAAATAGTGCTAGATTTAGAATAATAAGACTTGGGTTTCAATTCCCAATTCGCTTACCTGTCATTTTGTGATCATGGACATATTATTTAACTTCTCTGAATCTTGGCTTCCTCGTCTGTAAAATGGCAAGATTGGATCATTTGTTCTCTAAATCCCCTTTGTATTCTTTGTCCTTTCATCTAAATATAAAATCAGTGGCCAAGGGTGAGGCTACACATGCAAAAATGATTAGTTTAGAGTTATCCTATGCAATTAAAATGTTAAAACTTTTTCAGGAGAATGAGGATAGATAGAGAAAGATATAGAGGGCCAAAAATTAAGTCTTGTAGAATATTTAATTGGAGAAAGGAGGAGGTTCCCATATCATAAATGATAAAGAGTAGAAAGTTATTGATTCAGAAGGAGAATTCAGATATTAGACTGCCATAAGATGGAGGAATCAGAGAGCAGGTCTTTGACCAAATGATATGTTTTTGATTTTAGCTTTTTGTTTTAATTTTAGCACCAAGCACTTTGAAAATCAATTAACAGTTTTATTTAGTTTTTATTAACATGAATGGCTTTTTAAAAAGGCTAGTACATTGTCACACAAATCTCACAATATTGTTGAAACAAGGACATTAACTCTTGGTGAAATCCCCATGTGCTTCTGCCCTCTGACCTACATTTGTGCTGTATGCCAGTAATACTATTGCTTTATCACTTATCTAATGTCATGCATCAGTCAATCGATACAAACAGAAAATTGCAAAAATAAATTACTTTGTCAGAAGCTATGCTATTGACATTGGCACATAAAGTCATAGACAACATCTTATTTTGTAATTTTCTCTTCTTCTAACTCTTTTTTCCTATTATATTTTAACTTGAATTGTGCCATAATTTCCATTTCAACCCCTGTACCAGAAACACTGGATATATATAGGCATTGGGCATTTTAGGTACTGAACATTCTAGGCATTTGGACATCTTAGATTTTGGAAATTAAGGAGAAGAGAAAGTTTTGATGAGAATGTTTTAATAATAATATATTTTTGTATTTATATATAATAATGATAGTCCCAACAAACATAATGATGGGCAAGAGACTGAATTTTTAGTTTTGTCCTTTCTAATTGGAAAATCTCTGTGGAATCTACTCCATTTTAGTAATCTGACATTTAGATTGCTCTGTATTTTTTAATTCAAACAACTTGACAAGGAATTACTTTTCATTTTCTCTCAAGACATTTTCACATATCTTGTAATATCCCATGAGGGGTTGGAGACTATGTTGTGGTCGTGAGTGATTGTAGACTTTAAAGCTAACATGTCTCTTTTTACAGATAAGGAAGTGGTGAATGAGACAAGTGACGTAATTTGTTCAAGGTCCCATGGAAAGTCACAGATCCAGGATTAGAACCCAGGTCTGTAGTATCCAAATATTTATTTAAAAATTTTTTTAATTATTTTATTTTAATAAAAATAATTAAGTTTTAGAAGCAGTGTAGGGGAAAAATGGAAAAGGCATAACCATTTTTGTGTGATGTCCCTTTCATAAACAACATCATCTCATGCTCAATGTAGGTTTAATTCTACTCAGATTGTCTTACAGGGTTGTATAAAGGAGTAGATATCCTAGGATTAAAAAGAAAAATAACTGAATTTGAGTTCTGGCTCTGCTAGGTACCTAATAAAATGTTTTGACACATAGTAGGCACTTAATAGATGTTGATTAACTACATTAATTAATATGAACAAGCTATTTGTACTGCCTTCTTAAAATCTGAAAATATTTATAAAAGGAACAATTATAATTAGAAATTCTAGTAGGTAGGGTACATTCTGTTGAGGAGAAGGAAGACCTAAGAAAGAATTTTAAGGACTTAAGGCCCAGGTGAAAGATTTTTTTTTTTTCCCAATAGTATTTTATTTTTGAAAATGCATATAAAGATAGTTTTTAACATTCATTTTTTGTAAAATTTTGAGTTCCAAATGTTTTTCTCCCTCTGCCTTAATGTTTCCCCTCCCCAAAGACAGCAAGAAATCTGATATAGATTATACATGTACAATCATTTTAAACATATTTTCATATTAATCATTTTGTGAAAGAAATATCACAACAAAAGAGAAAAACCATGAGAAAGAAAAAAGCAAATAAACAATAGCAAAGTGAAAATAATATGTTTCAATCGCTATTTAGTCTCCATAATTCCCCTGGACGATTATGGCTTTTTCCATCCCAAGCCTATTGAAGTTGTTTTGGATCAGAGCCAAGTCTATCATAGTAGTTCATCACATAATCTTGCTCTTAATATATACAATATTCTCCTGGTTCTGCTTACTTCTCTTAAGATCAGGTCATTTAAGTCTTTTCAGACTTTTCTGAGCCTGCTCATCTTTTCTTATACAATAATAACATTTCATATAGTCATGTGCCATAATTTATTCAGTCATTCCCCAACTGATGGGCATCCTCTCAATTTCCAATATCTTAACCACCACAAAAATAGCCCAGTGTCAAGATTCTTAAACCTATCAGTTTGTGGTGATACAGAAATGCTCAGATACCATTACTATGGGAGATTATAAGGGATCTGAGCATGTTTGTCAGAGAAAATTCATTTGGGATGAGAGTAAATGGTTCTGGAAGAGAATGTCATTGGGATACCTGGAGCCAGGTGAGAGAACAGTGTTGTGGTTTAAAGATGCAAGTCCAGTATGTGCCCACCAACTGCAGAAGAGAAGCCTGTCCCATTTTATTTAATACTCTGGGGCAAAGTCCCTTTTGAATTGTATTAGTTAGAGTCTGATTAATAATCAATTTTCATTCTGAGCACTAATTTTTGTGTTAGGGATTTAAAATTTTTTTAAAATAGTCTTTCTATAAGACAGATGTACAGATAATTACTAAAAAAAATTATCTTAAGTTAGAATGATATAAGTACATAAAAGGGGTTAAATAGAGAAGGCGGAGGAGAAATTTAGAAAATGGATGAGTTTCCATTAAGGAAGTTATGTTTGGAAAGTTCAGAGGGAAGCAGTTAGATGAGGCATACGTATCAATGAATTTCTAGTCAGGGGATCTAGGCTTGAATTCTGGCTCTCTTGCACATTAAGGGATCTGTGCAAATCAGCTAACCTCTGATCATCAGTTTCCTTAACCGTAAAAATGTAAATAATAATCCTTTCACTTTCTAACTTAAAGATGAGGAATTTGCTTGGAAAACTTTAAAATATTATAGAATTGTGATATATAAGCAATAAAGTATTTAATAAATATTCTTTTTAACAGGAGACTTTTACTACTAAATATAACATATGCTTAATATATGTTTGCTAAAATGATAGTGTATGTTAAGAAATTATTGTTATCATTTGTATGGGTTGATGATCAGCCTTTAGTACTCTACACTAGCTATTAAATAGTCTTGAGCAGGTGACCTCTTTCTCCTCTGGTTAACTTTTAAAAGTACAGTTAACCTTTTAAAATACAGCTGTCTCAGTTTTCCTGTCCAGTGTTTTGAAATGGATGGAATAGCAGATCTGCTTGTATTGACACAGAGGGGAGTAAGAGAGTCAGGCAATACTTTATTGTGATAGAGTAGTGATGTTCTGGAGAATCTGATTAGTTGAGCTACTTTACTTGGGTATCTATGTTTGTTCTTCCAGTGTCATATACCATCTTGGCAAGGATCAGAAAGGTGTCTATTTTGTCTTGTGCAAGTGAGTAGACTTTCCCAAAAAGCCCCACAATTAAAAATCAATCTATGAACAAATCATATGAGGAAAAAAAATGTATCTAGTCAGTAAAGATCCTATGGGAATATATTTTATTACAAAACCAAATTTAGAATATTCATATTTTAAAATTAAATTAATAGACATGAATAGGGGTTTTGCATATATTTATTATGTACAATAAAATATATATTTTGTCTACTGAGGCTGACCAAAAAATTTTATTTTTACTTTGTTTCCAATTCTAATGGTTCATAGAGTATGTTTTCTATTGAAAGAGAGATGGTTTGGTTTGTTTGTTTTTGCAAGCTCTTCTGGTTTTACTCTTTAGATCAGCTAGCAGGGGGTAATGCATCTTAGTGAAGTGACAGTTGGTATCCTGTTCTCTGTAAAACAGGCAGTCCTTTTGTCTCATTCACTTCTATGCTATGAGGTAAGATTTTAGATTCTGGATATTCCTCAGTTCTTCCTCAGTAGGACAAATCAAATGTTTCAATATCTTTGTATACAAGCTACATGCACATACACAGAACACCTGTTTTTTAAGTCCCATTTCTGCTACTTGGAATGGAAGTGACCTTGAGTAGTTACACTATTTCTGGACAATTTTATCATTGTTCTGCCACTCATCACCATTGTAAATTACGTAGAAATGACACGTTAATGTTTGGAAATTTTTTTTCATACCTTATTTTATTTGCTCTCAGGCAATGAGAATGAGAATAACATACTCATAACAATGAGCACTTAGAAAACTGAGTTTCATATATATATATACATATGTGTGTGTATGTGTTTCTATATATATATATATATATGTGTATATATATGCATATATATGTAAATGTACTTATACATTATTCACAGACATAGACACAGATGTACACACACATACATACACACCAATCCAGAATAAATAATCTGTCCAAAGTGAAATGCTAAGCCCCTAAAGTGGGTGGCCATATCACCTTATCTATTATATATGAAAACATATCTCACCTTGGTATATGGACAAATCATTGATGATGTAATGGCTTATACATTCTAACTGGTGTTCATACAAGCAATTCAAGTTTTGAACAGAAGGGCCACCACCACAATTCATAGTACAGCTATATTGACATTTTCTCATGATCAAAATAGGATGCCCTATTGAGAGAAATACATTCCCTTTACTTAAAAGCAAGCAATTCATATTAGTAATGCTTTGGGGATTTAAAATTAACCATTTATTTAACAGCACAATCAAAGAAATAATATATTGCAGAAACACATCTATTAAATCAATTGCCAAAATAACAAATTACATCACAATCCATATAAAAGAATGTTTCACATTCTAAAACTAATGGGCTAAATATCTATGGAGAAATGTGGACACTCTTCCTCATGCAAAAACCTGACAAGAAAATAAATAAGGGAAGAAAACCAACGTATGTAGGATAACTCATAACTTTATATTCCTAGTTTTGATTTCATTGATCCGTTGGGGAATATCTATACCACATAAAACAACTTATGTGATAACTGACCCTTGGTGTGCCCTCATAACTTTACATTTGGGCAATCTTTTCATTTATAAATGAATTGATGCCATATGGCATCATTTGCACCATATGTGCAAGTTCTTTGACTTAAAATCACTTCTAAACGTATTGTGGAAAAAATATTACCTCTTAATTAAGAGGTAATTAAGAGGTAAGAGAGAAACAGCTCTCTTTAAAAGTCAAGAAACTGCAAAGTACATTCCAGAATTACAGACCAAAACAGTGTTTCATTCACCAGGATGCTATTGTCCAATCATAACAGAAACAATAGCAAATATCTCAAGTTATTTTATTGTGCAAAGCATTAATAAGCCTAATTACCTCTTAAGCAGAAAAAAAAATTGTAGTATATATCTTTCCTATTTCTTTTCTTCTCTTTCAAACTAGAGGGGAAGAAAAAAAAAACTTCTGAGATGTTTCAACTCTTTCAAACCTTAGGTAGGGCTGAAATTCATCAGCTGGAACTGTTATCTTTATTCAGCTGATCAGGAACTGGTAGCAAAAGCCTCCTTGCTATCCTACTGTTCCTGCTTCTTATAATTCAAATAACTAATAGAAAGCTATTTTTTACAGTATAATGAATGCCTTCTCCTATTTTTCTTCAATCTTCAGTCTGAATTTCCTATTTTCTATCTCCTACATCTTTCAAACACTTATAACATAATTTCTTCACATTCAATGACTTATATTTCATTTAAAATGAGGTTAACAAAAAACAAAAACAAAATTTTCCTGTGAAATCATTAGTAATTTTAAAACTATATATAATTCTTAAAATACTTTTTTTGTTTATCCAAACACTTGAAACAACTGTGTGCAAATGAACAGAGGGACTACAATTATGTTTAACATAGATTCTCAAGATGAACCCTTTGTATCTCATTTTATATAAGTGAATATGCTTATTTGAAACCAATTTTAATTAAATTAACATATTTTCTTCATACTTAATTTTTATTTTTAACAAATTAAAGTTATTTCTCTTTACTCAAAAGCATCAGTTTTTATACAAATTGGGGATCATCTTATATATTTCATAGGGTGATGATTCTTTTTTAATAAGAATGTGTAAATGCTTTGGAAAATAATATATATTATATAACCATAATGCATAAAGTATACACAGTTGTTGGAATCCTTACTAACTGTTAACGAATTAGAGTTGATCTAATCTTACAAGAAGATGTTTTGGGCAGAACCTGAAACAAGGTACTAAGTAGAACTAATTAATACAAGGCTTGTGTCCACACCTTTACTCATTGGAGTTCAATGAGTTCACACCTCCCTTGAAGTTCTTTGGGCCAGAGAGCACTATGGGAGAAAACCCATAATAGCTTTTCCACTGAAATCCACTGAGGGGTCTGTTAGCCCCACGTTGGGCGCCAAAATGTTGTAATCTTTTTCTTCTCAAAAAGCAGCCAGGTGATAAAAGTTCAGATCTTTTATTATTTCCAATATAGCCCGGTTAGCTTAGAGGCCTATCTCTCTGCTTGGTTCCAAGAGCTCCCTCCAAATGTCTTTAAATCCAAAGGTCTGGTCCTTCAGCCTCTGCCTCTGCTTTCTTCAGCCTCCAGCCAGCTCCAGTCTTCATGTCATTCCGGTGAAATTTCGACTTGTAGCATCTTTTATCACCTGGCTGCTTTTTGAGAAGAAAAAGCTCACAACATTTTGGCGCCCTGAACGTGGGACAAACAGACCCCTCAGTGGATTTCAGTGGAAAAGCTCCGATCCTGATTCAAGTGGAAAAGCTCCGATCCTGATTCAAGTGGAAAAGCCTCTGATCCTGATCCAGTGGAAAAGACTTCAACCCAGAAATTAGAGTGAGTACAACAAAGAAATTTTGTTAAAAGAGTTAAAGTAGAATTTCAGCTAAGATGGGACAGATATTTAGAAAACAGCCTGTTTCTGTTCAAGGAAAATGTTTAGAGAGCATTGTCAAAGTTATGGAAAGCCAAGGTTTAATTATAAGTTTACAGCAAATCACTGAACTTTTACAAACTGTAAAGGATATATGTCCTTGTTTCTCTCTTGATAAGGAATTAGATCTAAATGAATGGAAATTAGTTGGAGAGGATCTTTGTCAATTCTATGATAAAAATGGGCCTAACTCAATAATTAATACATATAATGTAATACAATTGGCTATAAGAAGTTATTTAAGTGATAGAATGATGAAAAGGAAAGTACAGGAGGAAGAAAAGCCAACTTTACTAGGTGAAAAGGAGGACGAATCAGATGAGAATGGAGTTAATTACAATTCTGAGTATGATACTTGACAGCAGGAGGAATTAGGTGATTCCACATCTCATGACCCTCCCCCCACAATTAAGCCTTCATGGGTGGAACAAGGGGGAGGGATTATGGGTTTTCTCCCATAGTGCTCTCTGGCCCAAAGAACTTCAAGGGAGGTGTGAACTCATTGAACTCCAATGAGTAAAGGTGTGGACACAAGCCTTGTATTAATTAGTTCTACTTAGTACCTTGTTTCAGGTTCTGCCCAAAACATCTTCTTGTAAGATTAGATCAACTCTAATTCGTTAACAGTTAGTAAGGATTCCAACACACAGTCAACATATATTGTAAAAATATGAAGCAATGAGATTATTTGTGTTTTTAACAAATATGTATGAACATATACAAATTAGTTACTTCCTTCAAAGTAGTTGTTATAAATGACTAAATACTTATTCCCATGATGTTTTCATTTTTTATACCTTTTCTGGACTTTCTACCTCAGAATTTCCAATAGGGCCACTCCTGCACTGTAAATCTAAACCTGATAATTCATAATTATACATATATGTGTTATATGTATACATATGTATTATATGTACATTCATGTGGATATTTATATATATTTATATATTTTTTCCTTTTATATTTTAAATCAACAACACAGTTTCTTAGCTTTACCACCCATTTAACTTAATAGATTTAACTATGAATATTCTGTTTCTGAAATATTAGTTGACAGTAAAAGGATGTCTATGTGGCCTCCACTAAGAAAAAAAAAATGTCTTTCAGGTCCCAAAGGCAGTTCTCAAAAAGGAGCTCCAGAAAGATCAGTGATAACAGTAATGTGTAAACTGTCAAGCTGACTACTTTAAGTGAGCAATATCAGTAAATTCAAAGCAAAAAAATATGTAGGATGTCACGTAATAAAATATTTCAGAGGGCAACAATATAAAAGAAATGAAGCATGCTCAAGAATAAAAAATTTGAGGCATGAAGCAGGGAAAATACAATGAGAAACAAAAATGAAATTTGCCAACATCATCAACAAAGAGCCAAATGAATTTCAAAACTGCCTTGATTTTGATGTAATATGATTTTGTGGTCCCCTGATTTTAGGGGGGCTTCTGTGCTGGCAATCTGATTCCAAAGTCCTCTGGCTCTCCCCCTTCCCCCACCCCCAACCAATCTAGGAATACTATTGTTCTGGCAATCTTGTCTGATTCCAGAGACTATTCCTCAATTCATTGCTGCCGGCTAGACAGCTATTGGCCTCCGGATAGTCCCAAGGACCAAACTCCTGAGATAATAGGGATAATCTCTTGGTCAGTGAGAACTGAAATCCCAGAGACTACTCCCTAGCCCTACTCTTGAGCCATAGAATTAGCATATCTATGGTTGAAGGGATAAATGTAAATCCTTGCTTCTGTTTCTCTGCTGAATTCTTTTAGAATTCCAGCCTGCTTTGTAATGGCATTACCATCACTTTCAATAAACTTTGCCCCTTAACTAGGAGATGGGTTCAAGCTTGGAAAATCTTTTGAGACATCTTGCAATATCTGTCTGCCACCTTTTGAGGATCACAGACAGTGGGGGAACTCCGGGTGAGGTAAAAGACTCTTCAGCCAAAGGGAACCCATTGACAACATCTGGTTCAGCTCCCCATCTTCCCTAAGAGCTCTCATCCTTCCTGAGAAGTCAGGGGCAGTGACCACTTGTATTGTAATTAAGCAGACAAAGAGTCATCTACATACCACAGCAAGTTGTTCATGTGGTTCCCCATGTGCTGCCTGCGGAGTGGGTTATGGTTATGTAAGGGTATTAGGGGATATAAGGCTGAGAGAATTTGGAATAAACAGACTCCATGTTTGACCATCCACATGAATCTCACCTCATTACTCCTCCACTAAGACCAAGGACTTGGGCTGGTCCTGAGATCCTGCAGAGAGCTAGTCCAGACACAACATTTGAAGTTCAAGGCGGGACCTTGCAAAGCAGGGCACAAAGCAGCTGGACTGAAGTGATTCATGAGTTCAGTGGAGGAGTCCCTGTGATCCATACAGGGTAAGTATAAAGAGAGGCAAGCAGGAAGAATCAGTAAGGGCTAATCTAGTCACTTTTGTTCCTCAGCCAAAATGGGACAACTGCTACTAACAGAGCCTCCTCCCTCAGGGAAGTATGAAGAAGACTTAGTTAGCTTAATACAGAAGCCAGATTTGTTGGTAACTCAGAAGCAGATCAATGAGTTCTTAAATCTATTAGAGTGAACATCTCCTTGCCTCTCTAAGGAAGAAAGATTAGAGCTAGAGATGTGGAAAATAGTGGGAGAGCAACTAATTGGATATTACAAAGCTATGGATCCTGATTCAGTTCCTCAGGAAACATTCTTTCTGTACAACACAACACAATTAAAGAATACCACAAGTTTTAAAGCCAGGAAAGATTTCAGCTTGGGCAGCCACACAAGGAAGTAGCAGGAGAAAAACAAGCAGAGGGTTGGTGCCTGTAGCCCATAGCATGTGGGACAGAACTAAGGTTCTTTTTAGTATTCTGTATATTTATATTGTTTCTTACTACTCTAGCCGGTTTGAGGGGCATGGAGAGCTGGACAAGAAGGGAGATAAGGACTGCTTTAGGAGGTTTTGAGGGGCCTGGCACTTCTCCATTTCTCAGCCCACCTTCACTTCTGCCTAAATTCAGGCATGGGTCCTTGGGGTATCCTCTGCTTCCTGATCCTCCTCCCTCAACTCTGCCTTTAAGGGTGGGAGGGGTAGGAGTGGGAGGGACAGTGACATCAGCTTCTCCTGAACAATTTTGTCCTCCTATGTCCACAGGCAAGGCAAAAGAGAAGAGACTTTTTACTACAGTTAGGATTACTCTGTTTTTTAGGCAGGGCAGCTGTCGAAGGCCTGCCTGTACTCTCATGTGTTCCCATTCAATGGAAAACTGATATATCAATATGGGTGGAACAGTGACCCTTAGCAACTGAAAAATTCAGGCCTTATTAGATACAGTACAAGAGCAACTTGACCAAGGACACTTACAACTGAGTTCTTGGAATTCCCCAGTATTTGCTGTAAGAAGGAAATCTGGAAAATGGAGGATGCTCACTGATTTAAGAATGGTAAAAGAATAAATGAAAACTATGGGAACTCTTCAGTCTGGTCTTCCATCTCCTATTCATTTGCCTAGAGAATGGCCTCTTTGGGTTATAGACATTAAGGATAGACATTATCTATCCCTCTAGATAAGGATGCTATGAAAAGATTTGCCTTTTCAGTGCTCAGCATTAACTTAGCTGAGCCTTATAAAAGATATGAATGGACAGTTTTGCCACAGGGAATGATAAATAGCCCTACTATGTGCCAAATGTATGTTACTTATGCTCTTACTCCAGTAAGAAAAGCATTTCCAAAAGTTATGTTATTACATTACATGGATGGTATATTGGGATGTGCACCTGAGGAACAATGTTAGAAGCATGTCTACAGAAGACCATAGAAACTCTAAGAAACTACCTATTGTACATAACCCCAGAAAAATTCAAAGGCACACTCTTTTTCAATATTTAGGATATGAAATATATCCTAAAATGCTTATGGTACAAAAACTTTAAGAACAGAGAAGTTGAACACTTTCAGAAATTTATAGGAGATATCCAGTGGATGAGTCCAGTGTTAGGCTTAACTATTTATCAATTACAACCATTGTATTACATTTTAAGGGGAAACACTGCTTTAGACTTACCCCTTCAGCTTACAAAAGAAGCTCAAGAGGCTCTGAAAGAGGTTGAACTAGTCTTATCCAATGTGGTTGAAAGAGTCACTCAAAAACCCTTAGAAATATTGGTTTTTGCTACACAAGAAGCACCTACGGCAGTCCTTCATCAAGGAGACAGTGTGACAGAGTAGGTGAACCTCCAGCAGACAGGTTTTCTAACCCACCAGAATGGAAGTGTTTATTGGTCCGGTATCTTTAGATGATCTCCAGGTGATGTTGAGAGATCCAGAAAGTGGTGAATGGAAGAGACCAGATAGGTTAACTGCTTGTGGGAGAGGGTTTGTTTGTGTTTCTACAGATGGAGAAGGAATCAGATGGATGATGACAAGCTGTATCTGCCTTGTCCATCAGAGAGATGGAAAAAGAGAAGACCCTTGAAACAAAGGAGAAGACTCAAGAAACATCAGGTGGTTCCATCTCTGACTGCACATGCCACTGAAAAAACATGGCAGTTTACTCTATGTGTATGGCAATTGACTTATGAACATTACCATTACCATAAAAATAATTGTTAATGAGACTGATGCAGGATTTCAGAACCTGCACGAATCATTGGATTCTCTGACACATGAACTGATGGACCATAGATTGGGTTTGCAGTATCTCTTGGCTGCTGAAGGAGGTATATGTGTTGTGGTTGTGAATTGATAGTTACTTTCTATACCTTCCCTCTGTGACTCATGGAAATCTTTTATAATATCTTGTTTATTCATATTGTTTGTTATATTACTACTTGTTTGTGTGATTCCTCCCATGCTGATGGATTTATTCACTGGTGTATATCTGCTTCAATTAAAACAAAACAAAAACAAAAACAAAAACAAAAAGGGAGAGATGTAGAGATCCACAGATAGTGGGGGAACTCTGGGTGAGGTATAAGACCCTTCAGTCCAGAGGGAACCTGTTGACAATGTCTAGTTCAGCTCCCTATCTAACCCTAAGGGTTCTCTGCCTTCCAGAGAAGCCAGGGGGTGGTGACCACCTGTGTTGTAGTTGAAGCAGAGTGATACCAGGTGACCAAGCATCATCTACATACAATAGCAATTTGTTTATGTGGTCCTACATGCACAGTGTGCTATGGTTATGTAAGGGTATTAGGGTATATAAGAGTGAGAGAATTTGGAATAAAAGGACTCAATGTTTGACTGTCCATGTGAGTCTTGCCCTATCACTCCTCTTCTAAGACCAAGGACTCAGCTGGTCCCGAGATCCTCCAGAGAGTTAGTCCAGACACAACAAGATCACAAACTTTTGGAGTCACTCCTTCTCAAACTCAACAATTTTAAAAATAAGTATAAAGAATATAGAACCACATCTGGGTAATGGAAGATGAATGTAAGAATGTGGTATGGACCTGCAAAAATAATATCAGGAATGATCAAAAGAAATGATAGAGCTAACTCCCTGTCAATGAGATTTAAAAGACAATAGAAAATGGGAGAGACACAAAGTTTAGGAAGAGCAAATATTAGCCTGGTTTTCAAAAAGGAAAAGAAAACATAATATTAAAATTATAGTTCAGGGATCATGAATATACTTTTTAGGATAAATCCTGAAAGGATCAATAAAGATATGATTAGTAAATATCCAAATAGAAGTGCTTCATTAAGTTTGCCTTCATAAAAAATAAATCATACTAATCTAACCTCATTTCTTTTCTTGACAGAACAATTAGATGAGTGGAATGCTATTGAATGAGTCTACCAAGATTTTAGCAAACCTTTTGGTAAAATATATTATTATGGTGGAGAAAACAGAGAAAATGTATTCAATGACAATATAATCAGAGAGATTCAGAATTGGTTATTGGATTCAAAGAATAGATGTTAAAGTTTCTGTGTCCATGTGTCAAGAGTCTTTAGTGAATTATTCTAAGAATCTATATTTGTCCCAATGCAGTCTAATCTTTATTTTTTAAATCTCTAACTTGGAACAGTATGGATGCTATATCCATACAATTTATAGATGACAAGTGCCTTGGAGGAACAGTTAACAAATATCAAGAAGTAAAAGGATCCTGAGCCTAATAAGATCAAATAGAGATTATGTAATGATTCATAAGGAATTTCCCAAATTTAAGATGGTGGAGGCAGAAATAGATAACAGTTGCTTCAGAACAATTTTATAGTTTTAGTTGATTGTCATTATTGTTCAGTCATTTCAGTCCTGTCTGACCATTCATGGCCTTGGCAAAGATACTGGAATAGTTTGCAATTTCCTTCTCCAGTTTATTTTACAGATGAGGAGAAAAACAGGGTTAAGTGGCTTATCCAGGGTCACATAGCTAGTAAGTGTTTGAAGTCATGGTTTTATCTCACAAGGTAAGTCTTCCTGACCCCAGATCTGGTGTTCTACCCACTGTACCACTAGACTACAAGTCCATTCTGAATAAGGATTGTGATATAGTAGCCAAAAAAGCTAATTTTTTGTTCATAGTATGAGAGGCATAGCTGCTAGGAAGAAGGCAGTAATCTCACTGTATTTTCTGGTTATCAAGCCATGTATCAATGAGTGTTCTAGTGAGGCATCATGGCTTAAGAAGGACACTGTTAAGCTGGGTCCAGAGGAGGCTAATCTGCCCAGTGTAAATCCTTAAACTCCTGATGTTTAAAGATGAGTTGAAGGAAGTAAGCATTCTTAACCTCTAAAAATAAGAGTCAAGAAAACATGACAGTTGTGTTCAGTACTTGAAAGATTGTTGCGTGGGAAAGGGGTTAGATTTCTTATGTTAGGTCCAAGGAGGCAGAAATAGATTTGAAATGGTAAAGAAGCCAATTCAGATTTGACTTCAGGAAACATTTACTAATAAGTAGAAGAATCTAAAAGTGAAGTGAACTTCCACAAGAAATAGAGAGTTGGTTTTCATGCAGAAGTACATTTACTTTTAAGTGACATTATAATAGGGATATTTTTAATAACAGACTGAGCTATAGCCAACTAGGGCTCTTTCCAGTTTTTGAATGCATGATTCTTTATAAATTATTCTATTTCTTAAATAAATAAGATCTATTGCATCATAGTGCACGTATCTGTGTCTTCTTTCCACACTTTATCTTGAAATTGAGGTGATTCCAGATCATAGTAGGTTGTGTCATCAGAATACAAGCTTTGTCAGAGCTTACTTATCCAGAAATGCTTAAACACTTAGCAATTGACTGTCCCCTGAGAAGAAACTTAATTAAGTTCTGAGAGGTTCATCTCAAAAATATTAGCCCCTAAATTATTGCTTCTTAACATAAAGTTCATGAATTCCTACTAACCAAAGGGGCCCTAAATAGATTTCTTCAAAGTCTGTAAATTTAAATAGGAAAAAATATCTGTTTTCATTTATTTTTAACTGAAATATAGCAATTTCTTCAATAATGGTTATAGGCAACCAATATTACTTTGAGAGAGAGGCCAGACTGTGTTTTACCAAACTGCCAAAGCTATCTATGAGGTTAATGGCAGATATGGAAATAAAAGGCAGACCTCCTAACTACCAGTCTTTTGATTGGTTTCTGATACTAGACTAAATAGTTAAATATAAAGAACCTGAACATTATGAAGTAAGTGCATATTCTCATACTTTTCATTTATTATACTTATGAAATGTTTGTTTTATAACTTCATTCAGTGTTTCAATGCTAGTGCTAAAATGCATTTTACAAAGCAGTGCACAGATAAATTCTGTCAACTCTCCAGCTGTTTCTTCTGTAAGATCTCAACAAAATATATGGAACTTATAAAAAGAGTTAAATGACTTCTCCAAGGTCATATAACTAGTAAGTGACTGAGACTATTTGAACTCAGGAAGATGAGTTTTCCTGATTCAAGGCCTGGCAGTCTAGATATAACATTTAGATGTCCCAGTGTTACCCATATGCCCATTCTATCTCAGACCTGATCTCAAATAATTTTTAATATGTCCTATTCACTGTACAATAACATTAGAAATACATGCAAGCATACTGATGCAGCTGACATAAAACAGATATGCAAAACATACATTTAATTGAAAGCCTATAGTGATGGAAATATTGAATATTATAGTTTATATGCAGAATATGTAAGAATAGTCATTCTTAAAAAATACTTTAGGATTCCTAGGATTATTTTCATTTCTAAATAATGGCTTGTATTCTAAACACATATCAATAAGTTATTTTCAAAAAGGAAGAGACTAAATAGTGTTGATTATCCAAAAAGAGAAAGATAATTTCTAGCTAGAGAGATTAGTTTACCTCCCTTGAAGCTAAGAGCTGTCCCACCACCATGCTTGTACATGTGGCTTAATATCCAAATATATTTGCCCCATTAGCTAACTTGTAGAATTGAAGCAATAGAAGCTTTTCAAGACAATCCATTAACATATTCTCCTATAATATTCCAAGGCCTATTAAAGCAGTATGAAATAGATCCCTTTGTAGTTATTGTCCTAGAACAGGGCTATAGAAACAGAGGGATGCATTTTATCTAATTCATCTCCCTTGAAGCAATCCAATGTTGTATTCCTTTTGCATAAAAACAAAACTATTGCAGAGAGAAGTGACTCACTGCAGAGGAAACTGCACCTCCAGCTGGAGTAAGAGGTCTTGCTGCTGGACCCTGAACATCTGCACAGTATCTAATCTCAGCATCCCTTTGGTATAATACTATATTCAGGCTACTCAGCTTTGTTCAATAGTACTCAGCCATGCTGCAGAAGAGACTGAGTTTACAAAAGCAAGTAAGCTGTATCATGGTAAATGTTCCAGACACACCAAATCCAGGCAACCCAGAGCAGGAAGTGAGGGCTAAGAAGGCCAAATTTCTCTTTTTGTAGATGATAATTATGACTAAATAAATTAAATGACTTTCTCTAGGTTATAAAAAAATAAATAAATAAAAATAAAAGAAACAGGGGATGAGGTTTCAGTCTCTCATTTTACCATTTACTATCTGCATAATCTTGGACATTATTTCTCTATGAAATTCTAATTCTAAATATGGTTTGATTTCCAATAAATCACAATTCCTTATGACATTTTAAGTCAGATCACTATCAAATAGGGTAAATAAAGGTTTTAAGATCTAAGAAAAATTCATAGGTGTAAGGGGAGGGAGTGATCTATAAACATTTAAGTAAACATTAAGTCTGTAACTTTGAAATTATACATTTAAATCTCCAGTTTCTCCTCCATCACCTGCTTTTTTTGTTCAGGATTACACACATAGCTTCATTGGATTATAATTTTGCAACTTAAAATATGATTTTATAATATTCATAGAGCACTGATACTCTCAACC
Organism: Antechinus flavipes; assembly: GCF_016432865.1. Classification (NCBI taxonomy): domain Eukaryota; kingdom Metazoa; phylum Chordata; class Mammalia; order Dasyuromorphia; family Dasyuridae; genus Antechinus; species Antechinus flavipes. Next base: position 86,923,173 of record NC_067398.1, on the reverse strand, counting down.
ACCATTCATTTCTGCCAATTATAACTCAGGTTGCAGGCATTTTGAGGTCAGGATCCTAGAATCTTCTCCAAAAAAGAAAAGTAACTCATATTCCCTTTATTCCCATTAATGTGCTTAATTGTATTTGTCTGTCAGAGGATATATTCACTATAAAACAGTAGCTGGAATATAGTACGTCTATAATAAATGTTGATTGATTGTAATTGTTGATGGTAATATTTTAAAACTATTTTTTAAAATCCTGCTAAAAATATCTTCAAATATTTAGTGGAAAGAAAGTCTAGCTTTTCACAGGAGAAATATAAGGGAAGAAGAAAAACAAATATGGCTAGAATAACCGTGAAGGATCAATCTTCAAAGAAACAAAGGTGGTGGGGCACATGAATGGTAAGGCATTTAACCCTCTTGAACAACAAAGTTGTTAAGGTTTTCTGTTGATATCATCTGATTGTATTTATCTATACTTGCTCCCTATTATCCTCTCATCTTTGCTGATCACCAAATTTCATTAGGTATCATCTCCAAACTATGTGTTTCTTCTGTTCTCCACAATTTTCTCTTACAGGGACTCGACAAATATCCTTTTATCTTCACTGGCACTTCCTATTCTGTCTGACTATTCACTTGAAACACTGTACTTATTAAGTTTTTCCTCAACAGAAAGGACAACTCATGAATTTTTTTAAAGTCACAGATTGTCTTAGTCAAATCCCACCTTTTTTTAATATATCATATTTCCTTTTTAAAAATTTTTATTACCAAATCCATGCCTGTATTCATAGAATTATAGATACAAACTAACCACTCTTTAGAGTATAACAAACCATGTATAATCCTTTCAAACTACAAAGCATGCTGTAGGTGACTGCAAATTCATTAAAAGCAAGGACTGTTTAATATTTAAATATTTAACTGCAACTCACAGCATCATGTATTACCATTAATATCTGTCTGATATATATTTGTTGAATTGTATTTGTTGAATTTGCTCTTTCATATCATTTCATGTTTAATGTGGCTTCTACCACAAAAATAGCACCCCCTTCCCAATTCTCCCAAGGTAGTGACATGCAAACATTTGAAAGAATCATGAAATATTTTGGACAAAATTTTAGTTTCTGCAAATCAAAACATTTTCTAGGAGATATGTTTGAAAGATACAGAAATTCTATAGTTGAATAACAATTATTATTCTCTTTATTTTTGTAGAAATGTTAATTTTCTAGATAATTAAGATGTTTCCATCCCTCTGATTGGCAAAGATGATGTGATCCAATTTTTCATCATATACTTATCAGATTTCAATATGTCACAGAAGCTCAGGAAGAGTTAGTTAAAATTTGCATGCAGAATTTCTGTGCAATGGTATATGACCAAAAAAGACAATATGGTGTATTTCAGATGGCATGTGTAACACTTGACATTACTGAAAATTTGCCCTGAAAAATAAAGAATAAACTTCAATTGAGGGAACAGAGAATAGAGAAGTATGCTAACACTTGTCTGTCTTTTTAACCATGTAAAGTGAATTATATTTCATGAATGACAAAATTTGAAATATATAATTTTATATTACGTGATGTAAAAGTTCTCATTTGACCAACTCTTATGCCCTGAAAAATTCTTCTGGTTGATATATAATAATCATATATGGAGTCCTCTCAAACATAAAGCCACCCATTTTGGGAAAGAAAAAATGAACTTGTTTCAATCCCATTTTCCCTAGGCAGCTCTTCTAATCCTTTTTACTTGTAGTGCCTTATCTTTGATGATTATTTTCTGTTTCTCCTGTACATAACTTATGTGTACATACTTGTTTGCATATTGCATCCCCCATTCGATTGATTGTAAACTTCTTAAGCCAAAATCTATCTTTTTCCTTTTCTTTTGTCCTTGGTACCAGTGCCTAGTACATAATAAGTATTTAATAAATGATTGTTGATTGACTTGATTCTAAGTCATTTAACATGAAAATTTTTTCAACCTGTGAAAGACTAAAAGGTTGGTTTGTTTTTGTTTTTGTTTTTGTTTGTTTGCTTTTTACTGACACTATGGAATATATTTTTTTCTCACATCACATAGATGGGGAAATTTTCTCAAATCAATTCAGTATCATGTCACAGACCACTATCCCTCACAAATCAGGAAGAGGGAGAAGGGAAGGTGATATTCTCTTCTTATGATCTTTGCATGAGAGGGGACAAACTATTTTTAAAAGTAAGTTGCACTGCCTATATTGCTCAGTTCAAAATGAAAGCAGTGTCACTGAAATTTCTATCTAAAAAAGTCAAACAAATGTCAGTTAAAGAAAAGAACATATGACATATCTTAGCTACAGATTTTAATGAAAAGTGGGAGACTTTTATAATAGTATGAACTCATGTAAGGAACACATTTTCTAGGCTTTTGCTTCAAAGAGAATTGTAGTTATGAAGCTAAAAGAGACAGAAATATTCCAGCTCACTTATATGTTTAGAAGTGCTTGGTTTTTAAAATTTTTATAAAGCTTTTTATTGTCAAAACATATGCATGGATAATTTGACAACATTGACTCTTGCATAGCCTTGTATTTCAAATTTTCTCCTTCTCTCTATCCTTTCCCTAGATTGCAAGCAATCCAATATATGTTAAACATATTAAAATATATGTTAAATCCAATGGGTATAATCACATTTCTACAATTCCCTTGCTGTACAAAAACTAATCAGATAAAAAAGTAAATGAGTAAGAAAACAAAATGCAAACAAACAACAAAGAGAGTGAGAGTGTTATGTTGTGATCCATATTCATTTCCTACAGTACCTCTCTGGGTGTAGATTGCTCTCTCCATCACAAGACCATTGGAATTGGTCTCAATCATCTCATTGTTGGAAAGAGTCACATTCATCAGTTTTGACAAATTATAATTCCTCATTATAATCTTCTTGTTGCTGTGTACAACGATCTGGTTCTGCTCACTTCACTTAAAATCAGTTCATATAAATCTCTCCAGGCCTCTCTGAAATCATCCTGCTGACCATTTTTAAAGAACAATTATAGTCCATAGCATTCATATACAGCAATTTATTCAATCATTTTCCAATTGATGGGCATCCACTCAATTTCCAGTTTCTTGCCACTATGTAAAGGGCTGCCCCAAACATTTGTTGTGTTTATTTGTTTTAACTAGATCATTAGTACTAGGAACTCCCCTGTGACTTTATGTATGTTATGTATGTATATATGTATGTATGTATCTATCTATCTATCTATCTACCTACCCACCTACCTACCTACCTACCTATCTACCTAGTTATCCATACATTTATTTGTTTGTTTGTTTGTTTATTTTGGCATTTGGCCAATTGGGTGTGTGCCTGTGCTTGTTTGTTTTTGCCAATTGTGTTTTTTAGGGAATTGTTTTCTTCAGTGGATTTCTTTTTGATTTGATCAATTATGTTTCATTCTTTGATATATTTCTTTCTTTATCTCTCTCCCTCTTTCTTTCTTTTCTCCTTTCTTCCTTTCTTCTTCCTTTCTTTTTTCTTTGTTTCATTGTTTTCTTCCTTTCTTGTTTCATTCTTTGTTGTTTCTTTCTTCCTTGTTTTGTTTCATCTCTTTGTAGGTTCTGTCATTGCAGACTCTTTTCTGAGACTTGGTTTCTTCTTCGTTTTTTTTTTTTTTTTTTTTTTTTTTTTTTTTTTTTTTTAGGGAAAATTTAAAACACCTTCCTGGCTTCACTCTGCCATCTTCCCCCTCAACTCCCCTTCTGAAAATGCCAAGGCAGAGCTGAAGTTATTCTGCCATTTGTAATTTGAGAGAACTTCCTGTGACACTGAGAAGTTAAGTATCTTGCCTAACGTTATCAAAGCCTTTTTTGTATGAGACCCAAGCTTTCTGATTCTGAACCCTATCCATTATATTACACTCTTTTTTTTTATAGAAGAATTAACTTTGTCTCGGAGGGTCAAATTATTGTTTACATAACTAATTAGTCACAGAATAAGAATCCTCTAGCTCATTATCTCTATAAGTAGTCATTCAACCTCCCACTTGAAAGTTTTCTTTGAGGGGAAGCCAGTATATATTTAAATAACCTATTACACTTTCTTTACAATAACTAATTCTCAGTATATTGCTTCCTTCTTTCAAAAATATCAGATATGCCTCTTTCAACTTCCACCCATTTTTCCTTGTTATGCTCTCTGGAACCAAGCAAAATAAAAACTGGATTTCAGTATCAATGTTCATTTTCGTCCAGGAGTTCTCAATTTCAGGCCATAGAGTGAAGAAATCTGTGAACTTGGATGAAAAACAAAACTTACATCTTTATTTTCACTAATTTCTAACTGAACTTTAATAGTTCTTTCCATTATAATTTTAAAGAAGCAACACATTCTAAAAGGGTGTCGATAAGTTTGCATAGATTGTCAGAGTTCTATGATACAACAAAAAATTAAGAATTCTTACATAAACAAAGTATTCATTGTTATTCCCACTGCCCCATGCTTAATTAAGATAGACTAAATATAAGGTGTCCATGAATGGTGTAGCATTTGGTTAACCTAGGATTCTAGAAAACCTATGTCCAAAACCTGTCTTTTATATTCAATATCTGTATGAGTACAGCCAAGTCACTGTGCCAGGATTTAAAGTGACAGATTGTCTGTGCTGTAAGTTCTCTACTTTCATATGATCATATCGCCAAAGGAAAGGGAAAAATTAGATAGAACCTTAGCTCATAAGCCATAGCATTACAAAGAATTTGCATCCATATATTAACATCCAAATTAAATGTGATATCCACATGATTTTCTTCATTATTTGGATCAATAAGGAATCCTCCCTTCATTTATTATGTAATATTTTATTTCTGAATGTTTTAATTTATTGGTTGCATGCTATTTTTTCATCATAGATAACAATGTTTTCATAGTGCAGTGAAAATATTCACACACCTGTGTGATTTTGAAAAAGTCACTTAATATCATTGGGTCTCAAGTGGCTTTTTTATATAACCTAAATCTTTGTTGCCTTTTCTGCTTTCATTGCTTTGTAGATGCAAGTTCCTTCCCCATTCTTCTGCATGAGTTTTTTTCACTTGCCAATTAGGTGATTCTAAAGTCTGTCTAATTCTAATGTTTCAGGATTCTAAGAGAGAAATCCTTCTCTAATTTGTTTTCTTGTAAAATTTCTATCTTTTCATGATTGACAAATCTGCAATCAGCACAATGTTCTACACATAATTGATACTTAATAAATGCTTATTGGCTAACTAATTGACTCTAGGCCTATCAAAAAACTCCATTGTTGTTCAGCCAAGAAGGTAGAGATCTAGACTTTATGCACAGAAGTATCTTGTAGATCTAAAAGATCTACAAGAAAAATGCTCACATAAGGTTGTTTTGCATTTGAAATTATTGTTTTGCAACACATTGTAGAGATAAGTGTAATGGGCAATTGGGAGAAGTTCCTGAGAGGTAAATAATTAGGGAAAATCTCCTAGAGAAAGTACAATGTTTTTGAGGCATTACATTTTGGACATTACATTATAGATGAATTATCTATTCTTTTGTGGACTGGGGTGGAGTTAGAGTAAAGCACAGAAGAAATCAGTAAGGATGCTGATTATATAATAAGGAGAGAGGCTATGCTGGAATGGAAGAAATTGTTTTTGTTCAGTCCTTTTCTGTCATGTTGGATTCCTCATGGACCCATGTGGGATTTCCTGGGCAAAGATACTAGAATGGTTTTCAGTTTCCTTCACCAGATCATTTTACAAATGAGGAATCTGAGGCAAATAGGATCAAGTCACTTGACCAGGATCAAAAAGCTAGTGAGTATCTGAAATTATAACTGATCTCAGGATTCCAGGCCCAGAACTGAAATCTACACACTGCCTAGCTACCCTCATGGTGGCTGTACAAAGAATAGAACAGTTTAAAGCTGGAGGGAAATTCTAGGGATAAGTTTTCAAGGAACTTGAATGCAACTCTGTAGAGTTTAGACATTCTCCTAAAAGTCATTGGGAGACATACAAGATTAATCAATAGGAGACTGATATGATTAACATTAGGCTATTGGGAGATGGTTTGGGTGGAGAACATTGCTGTTTCACAGAAGAGGAATTACACTTATTTTCTTGATTGAAAAAGGAAGAACTAAGAATGATGAAGAGAAGTTGTAAAGAGGAAAACTTAAGCTTAATGTTAGGATATATACCCTAACAATAAATATTATTCAGTCATGAGTTAGGTTGTCTTAAGGATCCGTAGATTTTCTCTTACAAGAGGTCTGAGAAAAGAATGGCTGACACTTTGTAGGTGGAATTTATTTTGGATCCTTTTTGAGTTGAATTAGAATGGTCACTGAGATGATTCTAGGCCCCCAAAATTCCAGGGTTCTAAGTGCTGAAAAATCTCAAACCAATAAATATTAAACAGAGCTTTCAAATTTCCTACCACAGTAATTGCTTCGTATCTCTTTGTATTACAGTATGTGCTATGTATCATAATGCCATAATCAATTATTTTATCAGTTATCAATTATATTATTTATGTGTCAATATAATATGATATTTTGAATTTTAGGATTTAGAGATAAAAGGTATAATCTCATGCATCCCTGTAACCTTTTTTTTTTTTTTTAATTGAGCAAACTGAGATCCTCAAATGGAGAGGAAATTGCTCAATAACACATTGGAGAACTGCGATTTCAAACCAGGTGATCTGACTCTAAATTCATCACTCTGGTATAACACATTAATTCCTTGACAGTTTAAATATAAACTTTCCCCCCATAATCAGAAGATCTATTAGTGATTTATTCACCCTAATAAAGAAGGCAGAAGAGAAGGACAAGATAACATTACTGTTTAACATCTTTCAAGGCTAAAATTAGCTGGAACAAATCAAAGGGATAGAAACAGAACTTATTCTGGGATGTTAAATAATGAACTCAATGGAAATGTTGCAGACAGATGACCTGCAGAACTCAAAATAGCATGCTTGAAAATGGAACGCATCATTAATTTGATTTTATGCATATTTTTACTATTGGGTAAAAATAATAATAATAACAATAATAATGCATATTTAGTTGTATATAATAAATCTCTTCAGCAAACTGCTATTTTGGATTTCAGCTTGGTACAAAGGCATTAGCTCAGGGTATAGAAATGTGGACCTCAATCAAAATAACATATTTTATCAGGTAGAGTTTGGATGGACTTTGTAGGAAAATCGCATATGTACCTTATACCAAAATAGAATTTACTCTTTTTTGTTGCAAGAGTTTAATGATTTAATGTTTAATGATGTGATTGAAGGATTTTTAACAACCAGAATCCTAAAGTGAATTTTGCTAAAAATTCCTATGTCACCTACTTATTATTCACAAAGCCTAAATTTCATGTCTGGGGGAAATCCTTCAAGCTGGAGACTCATTCATTTATTCATTCAATAAACATTTATTAAATGCCTATTAAGTATCAAGACCTATACCAAACTTTATATATAGTTTTTCCAATCAGGAAAATAGGGCCTGCATAATCTTCTTAGTGAGGTTATTTAACTAGAATATATGTTAGCAAAAGCCATATTTATATCAGAGAAAAATGCTACCTTCTATTGTTTCTCCCTTGTATTATTTTGCTTTCTGTCAAATACCTATGACATGTTAATGAAAATAAGGTCGATAAAGTGTGGCTCAATTCGAAATCATGAAAGGGAATATTCAACTTTGCACAGGCAATGTCTCTTCATTTCTGCCTCTTTTAGCCCTAGTTTACTTCGAAGCACAGTGACTTCTGACCTTCATGAGTTCTTTCTTTTTATCTTGATGTCCTGGTACATCTTTATGGCCTATACCATGCCCCAAAGTGATTCTGTATATGTTTAATATGTATTTCATAAAGACTTTAATGAATTCAGCACCAATATATTATAGATTCTTAGTAAATGCTTATTATCATTACTTTTATTAAATGCCTCATTTTGCCATATTCCAGAATATAAATTAGGACAATTTAATATTTTTCCATATATCCCTTTAATCTGGCACATGGTAGGTACTTAGAGACTTGTTTTTTCTTAAGTAAAAAAGATACACGGAGACTGTTTTGATTCAGGATCTGTAGGACATTTTTTTTGTCGAATAGTAGAAAAAAAGACACTCTAATTATTAGAGATATTCCAAAATAGAAAGTGATCTTTCATGAGGTAGTGAATTCCTAATATTTAGAGTTTTGCACATAAAAGTGAGATGATTACTACCTACCCAAGAATGAATTCATATTTTAAGTAAGGATTGGAAAAGACCTTACCTCTCAGGTCTTTCCCAACTCTGATATTCTATAATTCTACCATTTACATGAACAATCTATTTGTAAAATTAAAAAATTTTGTGTGTTATGAAGATGTTGTTTCAGTTTTCCATAGTAACTCCTAGGCATGTAAACCTTAAACAATGTTATAATTCATATAAATGCAATTTTAATTATCAGTAAATATAAACAATGAGGTAGGCATATTCTCAGGTACAATTATTCAAAAGCATTTAAAATGAGTAATTATATTTCTCTTATTGTCTTACATGCATTTCAGTCCATTTTTATGTAATTTTTTTCCCTCTGAATTGCAAATGGCATTATAAATTTCAGCACATTCAATGGTATTTGACAACCTCAAAAACAATATATTTGAAGACATTTAGAGACAAAATGTATGGACTCTACATGTCATGTAGTTTAACTTTCTTCTTTTATGTAGAAACTAAAGCTAAGAAAATTGAGGTGACTTGACCAAAATCACAGAGCTCTTGAGTAGGAAAGAAAGGAAATATTTTTTAATTATTATAGCTTTTTATTTATAAAACATATGCATGGGTAATTTTTCAGCATTGACCCTTGCAAAACCTTCTGTCCCAACTTTTCCTCTCCTTCCCCCCATCCCCTCCCCCAGATGGCAAGTAGTCCAATACATGTTAAGTATATTAAAATATATGTTAAATCCAATATATATATACATGTTTATACAGTTATCTTGCTATACAAGAAAAATTGGATCTAGAAAGGAAGAAAACACATCTGAGAAGGAAAACAAGAATGTAAGCAAACAATAACAGAAAAAGTGAAAATGCTATGTTGTGGTCCACACTCGTTTCCCATAGTTCTTTCTGGGTGTAGATGGCTCTCTTCATTACTGAACAATTGGAACTGATTTGGTTCATCTCATTGCCGAGGCTGGCCAGGTCCATCAGAATTGATCATCATATAGTATTGTTGTTGAAGTGTATAATGATCTCCTGGTTCTGCTCATTTCATTCATCATCAGTTCATGTAAGTCTCTCCAGGCCTCTCTGAAATCATCCTATTGGTCATTTCTTACAGAATAATAATATTCCATAACATTCATATACCACAGTTTATTCAACCATTCTCCAATTGATTCAATTTCCAGTTTCTAGCCACTACAAAAAAGGGCTGCCACAAACATTTTTGCATAAACATTTAAGCCCAGTAGTAACACTTCTGAATCAAAAGTTATATATACAGTTTGATAACATTTTGAGCATAGTTCCAAATTGCTCTCCAAAATGGTTGGATCTGTTCACAATTTCACCAAAAATGTATCAGTGTCCCAGTTTTCCCACATCCCCTTCAACATTCATCATTATCTTTTCCTCTTATCTTAGCCAATCTGAGAGATGTCTAGTGGTATCTCAGAGTTGTCTTAATTTGCATTTCTCTGATCAATAATGATTTGGAGGACCTTTTCATATGACTAGAAATAGTTTCAATTTCTTCATCTATAAATTGTCTGTTCATATCCTTTGACCATTTATCAATTGAAGAATGTCTTCATTTCTTATAAATTTAATCAATTCTCTATATATTTTGGATATGAGGACTTTATTAGAACCTTTAACTGTAAAAATGTTTTCCCAATTTATTGCTTCCCTTCTAATCTTGTCTGCATTAGTTTTGTTTATACAAAAACTTTTTAACTTAACATAATCCAAAACTTTCGATTTTATGATCAATAATGATTTCTAGTTCTTCTTTGGCCACAATTCCTTTTTCCTCCACAGGTCTGAAATGTAAACTATGCTATATTCTTCTAGTTTATTTATAATCTCATTCTTTATGTCTACATCATGAACTCATTTTGACCTTATCTTGGTACATGGTGTTAAGTGTGAGTCAATGCGTAGTTTCCAATTTTCCCAGCAGTTTTTGTCCAATAGTGAATTCTTATCCCAAAAGCTGGGATATTTGGCTTTGTCAAACACTAAATTGCTATAGTTATTGACTATTTTGTCCTCTGAACCTAACCTATTCCACTGATCAACTAATCTACTTCTTAGCCAGTACCAAATGGTTTTGATGGCTTATATAGTTTTAGATCTTTTACAATTAGGCTACCTTCATTTGTTTTTTTTTCAATTAGGTCCCTTGAAATTCTTGACCTTTTGTTCATCCAGATTAATTTTGTTATTTTTCTAGGTCAGTAATAATTCTACTAATTCCCTTACTTGTTAGTGACCCCCTAACATTTTAAATGCATTGTATTTTGTCTAAATATAATTTGTATTTATTTATCTCATTGTATGTTATTGCTCCTTTACCTATCTTCAATAAAACACAAGCATTTTAAGGTCAGAAACTGATTTTTAATTTGTATCCCTAGATCCTAGGAAAATGCCTGGTATATATTCACATATTGAGATACATCGATGATCTCATATTAATAGATTCAGAAAACAACATATCAATGCCTAACTATACTGTGTACTTTATCCACTTCTCTTACAAGGTCATCAAAAAGTCAACCCCAACATACTGGAAGCCTTTGTTACTTTCTCCTAATATTGTGGAGATAACCGTGGAATCCTGGAGATGCCCATCAGATATTCCTCACCCCCCACAAATGAGCAGTCTATCTTCTTTTTCTATCATAGATTTAATTCATGATATTTTTAAAAATCCTCTTTGTCTTCAAAGATCTTCACTGGCTTTATGAAGCATGTTGTTCACAGTTCCATTATTTTCTATGTGAAACTATTTTTTTTCTTAAGACTACTGTACTTTTTGTCTTGTTGCCATTCAAAAATACCAATAGAACATTCCTATTAAAATCATGATTCTTTGTTTCCATGGGAAACCTTGGGTTGTTAATAAAGGGTTTTAATTTGTCAAAGGCAGTAAGTCTTATTGTTTAATTTTCTATATAGTGACTTAGAAGAACTATTTGCTTTCTATCCTAATACATGTCATAATCAGTACTACATATATTCTTTATCCATTTCCCCCCACGTGAATAATATGCTCAAGCATACTATTTTGAGTAGTTACAAATCTCTTCCAGTACAATGTATAATATCTGACCATGATGAAAATACAATTACAAATACAAACAGCATCAGTAGGTCAATAAGCATTTTATAAATGGCTACTCTTGCTAGGGGGCTAATCACTGGGGATGCAAGTATTAAAAGATAATCCCTGCCTAAAATGAACTTGTAATTTTTGCAGTCTCTTTTATAAGGAGGTTCTTAAATTGCTAAAAACAAACAAACAAACAAAAAAACTTCTGTCCTCCAGTCAGAGGAGCAGAGTGCTTGTGAAGTATGAATATGGAATCTGATGCCATCTTGCAGAATAATGAAGTCACAGGGTAAAGTCCAAATAAGTGCATACAGGTGAAAAATGAAATGACCACTTGTAAGGCTTTCCCATACACATAGAAATGCTTCACCTTAAATTCTTTGCTATATGCTTTCTAACAATGTAACCAAAGTTGTACACTTTGCTTTTTTATGTCTTACTTGATATTTATATGAAAGGGTTATTTCTAACATAAATTCCAAGGCATATGGCATGATTTTGATGTATAGATGGAAGAAATTTAGTTGAATAAGAACCCTGAAGTAATGTTTTGCCATACTAAATCATATCTTGATTTTTTCATGATCAGCAATAAACATAATTCGATGACCTTCTTCATACTTCTGTGTCAATTGAAATATGATAAAGATGTGGTTCATTATTAAATATTAATACTGCCTGTCCCTTCCCTACTCAGGGATATCTTCAATCTATGTGTGTATGTGACTGAAATGCAAAAATTGTATATGGAAGAGAAAAAATATATACTTAAGGCATTATTGATATTTCCTTTCATCTTTTTTTTGGTATTATAAGATTTATAAGCAAATTTATTTTTAAAAATCCTTATTTTTTTCTTTTGCTCTCCCTTTGCTCTATCCTTCATTTCCTCCCTCTTCTTAACCTTTCTTCTTTTTTTTCCCTTCCTTCCATCCATTTTAGTGATTCTTCACTGTCAGTGAGAAGTTATTTACACTGTTCAATGAAAGGAGGAAGCCTATCAGAAAGTCTTTCTGCACTATCTTTAACTACTAGCTCCTAATACCCTCCCATTTCAATACTTTTTTTCAACTTTCTATATTTTATATACCTAGAATTTTTTCATTTTGTCTCCTCCATTCAAATATGATTTCCTTTTTTAATGACAGAGATTTTTTTGGCCTTTCTTTGTATCTCCAAATCTTTGCACAATGATTGGCACATAATAAGTGCTTAATAAATGGCTTATTGACTATAAAAATTCCACATCTACACAATCTTCATTTCAGCAGAGTGTTATTGTATTGCTGTGCAAAATATAGTACTAGATAGTCCCAGGCCACATATCCCATTCCCATAATTCAAATTGTTAATAAGAAAAGACTTAAGAGAGAAATTCCGACATATATTGTATATAGACAAAGGCTATCACTGGCAAACATTTCCCAATGAGCTCTTCTGTACCATATGACAAGTAAAGAAACAACTTTAAATCTTGAAATCAGTTCCAAGTAAATTACCAATACCCAACTCTTCAATTTTCTATTAGACGGCTTTATTCAGTTCTAAGGAGAGATGTGAGCAAAGTGAAAAGAGATTTTCTTAAATAATCTCTTTGTGAAATTAACCACAACCACAAAAATTAAATGTATTTAGAACACAAATCCTCTAGTCCTGTTCAATCTCTAGTCAGCCTTCTCTTTGATCCCCTTGATATGAAAAAAATTATTTTGAAACAACCATGCTAATAATGTACTTAGTTTCCTTAAATATTAGAAAGTAGAGGACACCAAAAGAAATTTTACAGTGTTAGGGGAAAATTTGTTTTAGTATCTCCATCACTTTATATAAAGTTCAAGGATGTATATGAGTGTGTAAGCATATCTGTTATATAGAGATATCTCTATGGAGTTAAATACTGTACTAAGCTAGTTATGAATAAAGACTGAAAGTGGCATATACTATCATATGGCAGTCTGTAGTCTTAGCATAAAATTAATGTTTATGCATCTCTAATAAAATAATCAATTTGTACATTTTTTGTTGTGCTTTCCAAATCTCATCAAATTGTATGAGGTCCAAATCTCTGCTATAGGATTTTTTGTGCTTTGTTTTTATTGTTATTGTTCTATTTCTTTGTTTGTTTCTAATGGGAGAGGAGCTATTTCTGGGATAATTTCTGGGATCTCTCCCTAAATAAGGAGGCCTGCAATAGCTCATTGTATAGTTCAATGAAAAGAACAGTAGATGCAAAATCAGAAAACAAGAGATGAAATTTTAGTTCTATCCATTATTATATATTTGACCATCATCAATTCACTTCAGTTCTTTGTTTCTTAGGGATAAACTAAAAGAGTTGGGTTGGCTAATATGATTGGCACCTTTCAACTCAAAATATGTCATTTTTGGTCATTTATACCTTTCTTCTGATGTTCATCTGCTGAATTTCTTCAAGTATCATCCAAAATTTTTTGTACCTCTCACAAAGTAGACATTTAATAAATGTCTGTTTATTTGATTAAATAACTGATAAATTGGTAATATCTTTTCCAGGGTGCAAAGCAAATATTTAAATTCACATTCTTTTTTTATTTCAGAGATATCATTATTGCTAGTTCAATGTATTTCAGCCACTAGTAAAAGTCTCTGCCAAGAATATAGATAAAAATCTTAACTGAACCTCAATCTTTCCTGTGTGTATTCATATAAAACAACTTGTTATTGTTGTAATCTATAGTTGTCTTTGTTTTATGTTCAGAATGTGAGAGCAATTCATATCTGGAATGTCTCCCTCTTTTCAATTGCTAGTTGCCTTTGATCAATAGAATTGCCTACTCTATACACATGTGTAGATTGACTCAAATGAAGCCTCTTAATAAAAACAAAGGGCCTACAAATCTGATTGTAACAAAATGAAAAAGGGGAATTCTATTAAGCAGAACGGCATTGTAAATGGTCTATCCATTTTCATTACATCTAGGAGAAAGTACTTTTATCAAGGACAATAGGTAGGGGGAAATCAGTTAGGAAGAAATGCCATAAAAGAATTGTTTGGTGTTGTCAAAAAGTGGTTATGTTGTTGTTATTGATTATCTTAGTCCCAAATCCATTCTATCAATTTGTGTGATTTAACTTGCATAGGGGTTATGGATCACCTACTTACATGGTAATACATTTTTGGTTTCACAACTTTAAGTTACAAGATGGCTGCAGAAACTGAAATAGAATTTAAATCACAGTTACCTGCCCAAAGAGAGAGAGTCTGTCCATGGGTTTATTGGCTCTTAACATCAAGCAAATGCAAAAGTGCACTACCTGAGTTTGAAAAATACCCTCTTGAATTTAACCAAAAATCCATTCAGTCCAAGGCATTGCAGTGGCAAGATGAGATATTTTTTGATTTTTAATTTGTTTAACTATAGGTTTTTTTTTTTCAAGATATATGCAGATACTGTTCAACATTTACCTTTTCAAAGCCTCAGTCCAAGATATTATAGCAGTGGCAAGATGAGATTTTTTTTATTTTTTTAAATAGTAGTTTTTCATTTTCAAAATATATGCAAAGATACTATTCAACATTGATCTGTGCAAAGCCTCATGTTTCAAATTTTTCCTCTCTCCTAGACAGCACTGAGTAATCCAATATGTGTTAAACATGTGCAATTCCTCTATATTTCCACATTTATCATGCTGCACCAAAAAAAAAAAAAATCATCAAAAAGGAAAAAAAGAAAAAAAAGAAAACAAAAAGTAGGCAACCAACAACAAAAAAGGTGAAAAGACTATGCTGTGATCTACATTCAGTACCAACAGTTTTCTCTCTGGAGGCAGATAGCTCTCTGCATCACAATTCTGCTGGAAATGGTCTAAATCACCTCATTGTTGAAAAGATGAGATATTTTATAGGAAGAAATGATTTCTCATAACATTTACCTTAATAAGGAAGCAATATATATGTCTCAAAATCTCAGACTCCCTTTTATAATCTATTATGACTTGCTGAGACTTATATTTTCTCCTTTTTTTTTGCTTGACTAACCAACAATTATTGCATTAGCAACCTAAAAATTTCTTGTTTAGTCTGTAAGTTTTATCGCAAGTATGACTCTAACGCATGTGAGTTTGGTGATCATCTTCTGTGCTTTTTATGTGTATTTTTGTGTTTTCATATCTAGCTTTAGTCAGTCAGACAGAAAACAGCTATCCCTGAGGTATGATTTCATAGCCTCTACAAGATTGTGAGACCACAAATAGCCCATTTTTCCTTGTTTCTTAAAATTTTCACTACTGGAGATATTTATAAGTTAAGATATAATTATAAAAATACATAAAGATAACAGACCAAATATATGATTTCTTGGCATAAAGGAATTGCTAATTAATTTATTCAAATAAATTCTCCTGGAAGGGGACAAAAATATATGTATCCATTCTTATACTATTTACTGACTATGCTACTATTTACTATGCTAACAAGACAGGTAAGGTTCAAGGGGACTAAAGCAAGATACCATTTCAAAACAATAAAGAATTTTTTATGTAATTTATATTTTTAAAGTTGTCTTAAGTCACTGATAGCTTAAGATGCTTTCAGGGGCAGAAATGGACCTAGAATTAGGATTTTTCTGCCTTGAGAGGATTCTCTTTATTATGTTATCTTTCATTTCAAGAGAACTTTTGTAAGATATAGATATCGGAAGCTCTATATTGGAGGATTTGTTATTTTCTTTTTAATTAAAGTTTTCAGTTATTGGTACAGCAGTGCCAGAGACAAGGATTTTATAGGCATCAATGCAGGAGTCTAGTAGAAAGATCAATGTACTTGTTCAGATCTGGATTGTGGTATCCCAGGTACTTCCCAGCTGTGTTACCCTGGATAGCTCATTTAGTTATTCTAAGCCTCAATTTTGCTATTTCTAATAGTGGGGGCATCCATTCCTGTCCAGCCTGTTTCTAAGGGAAAAAAGTAACTAGAAGAGAACTCCAAATCTAACAATCGATGTAAGAGATAACAATTTGTGAGTATCAACTACCATGAAAATACTTTATAAATCCAGTTTCTGGTTGATAGTTTTATTTTACTTACTAGCTCCAAAAACTTGAACACCAGAAATCATCTCAGTAACACATGTACATTAGTTTGTACATTACACTTTGTACTTTGAATTGGAGACTGTCCTTGACCAATATACTTGACAATCTAAAACCAGACAAAGAGATAAACTTGCTGCAAAACAAACAACAATAAAAAATACAAACAAGAACTTCTCAACATAAAAAAGGAGGGCACAAAGGTCAAGATTAATTGAGACAGCAAAACTTAACTATTTAGTCCTTTGCTAGAAAATGAATTCACTACCCTTAAAATAAATCAGGATGAAAATAATCTTCAATATAGCCTGGTCTTCCATTTTTGGAAAGGTAACTTAAACACTATGTGCCCTTTTTTTCTTCATTTGGAAAATGTGCTTATAATTCAAGTTGTTTTGTTGCTTGTTTCTTGTTCTGGAAGAGGACCATAACATTAGGGAGGTGATCCCAAATCCGATATTAGATACATACTAGTTGTATGAGCCTGAACAAGTCATGCAAACTCTGTCTCAGTTTGTGAATGAATTGGATTGAAGTGAGAGAGGCCTGAGCAAGGTTACCTGCCTCATTTTCTGCTACAGAGCCATCTGGGTCCTGTGGCCAGACTGGAGAAGGTCCTGTATTCAGTAGCAGTCCTTGGTCTTTTTTAAGTTCAGGTTTGTCCCCTATCCATTAACACTGCTGTAAGGAATGTGCTTTGTGGACCTCAATGCCTTATAATGATCCAGTTGTTTCTGTTTCTAGTTTGCTGTTGCTACTGATATTATTGTTGCTGCAATTATTATTCCCAAACTGTTTCAAGTGCAGTACTTCTGGTGCTATAAGATACTTTTGCTGTGACATAGAATGATTAAAGAAGCATGCTACAGGGGATTCAACCACTAGTGTGCTAGCTCAATTGTAATTCTAGTGAGAAAGTTGTTTTAACCACAATAAAAATAAAATTCTTATAGCTCTTTTAGGTTTGTGAAGTGTTTACATATGTTTTATTATATAGGGGTAACTACATGGCAGAGGAGATAGAGTGCTGAGCCCAAAAGCAGAGAAAACCTGAATTTCAAATCTGGTATTAGATACATACTAATTGTGTGAGCCTGGACAAGTCATTCGAACTCTGTCTCAGTTTCCTCAGCTATAACATGAGGATAATAGCAATACCTATCTCCCAAGATTATCATAAGTATTAAATGAGATTATATTTACAAAATACTTAGCATAGTGCCTGACCCAAAGAAAGCACTGTGTAAATGTTAATCACTGTTTTTATTATTTAGTTAGTATTATTTAGGTGTTCCTATTTAGTTAGGATTTTGGAAAGGTGAGATCTCATCAATCTAGGAATTCCTTCAAACTCTGTATATAACTATTCCTTACCTTCTCATCTGGTGGATATACAAAAGGGTTTCTCCATATTTTCCCATTTAATTTCCATAGAAAATATGAGCAATAACTGTTCTGGAAGCATTTTTCCTTCTGCGTTGTATTGTTGTTGTTGTTGTTTTAGATTTTTTAGAAGCTAAAATATCCCTCAGTCTTTCCATTTATCACTTCCTCTAGAGTTTTTCATTCTCACTGTATGACCATTCCATCTCCTTTCCTGGATTGATATACCTTTGGTGAAATGCTTGGCACACTAGTTAGCAAAGTAGTTTAATAAACAGATAACTTGAAATCAAAAACACTTGAGTTCAAACCTCAGATTTTCCCAAGCTGAGTGACCTTGAGTAAGATAGCTAACTTTTTTCAGTCTTTTTCAGTCTCAGTTTCCTCATCTAAAATAGCACTTAGATTATGGGACTCTTGTAAGGTACAAATGAGATAATTTCTGCAAAGTGCCTTGCAAACCTTAGAGCTCTATTAAAAAACATGTCAGTAGTGAAAATGATGATGATGATGTGATACAAGGAATTTTATAAACTCCCTCTGTGGACCTTACGTACTACTTTGTTTTATACTTCTTGAAAATGTGTGTTGTAGCAATCTATGTGAGTATTTGATGATTTCTGAATATAAACTTCATTTTAAGCAAATATGATGTTATAATAGCATATTGCAGCCTATAGCTAAACCATTTGAATATTTTTATTTTTATTTAGGGGGAAAGGTGAAAAACAAAATCAAAAACAAAAGTCTTTTTCTACCCTAACAATAACATGACTCTTTGTATTCAAACTCATAAAAAGGCATGTATGAATACCTATAAATACATATTGAAATATATATATATCTATATCGAAGTATTTTCACATAAAGTGTGTGGGGGGTACAGAGACCCTAGCCCAAATTGACTACTTGGAGGCATCTCAAAGTGAAGGTTGAAAGGTTTTATTAGAATCTCTGGAGAAGCAGGCAGTCCTCAGATCAGGCATCCCTCCACTAATTGCCAGGCGATTGTGTCTAATCCGGGAGTCACCGACATAGTCAGCATAGCATCACACAGGTTTTGGACACCCCAGTAGCTGCCTTGGTGTAGATAACATAGAGTTTGCCTCACACCTGCTTTGGTCAGTACCTCCCTGCCATGTGGAAGAAATCATTGTCCCATGTCATCTTCTTGGGACCCCAAATCATAGGCTTTTGATTTTTCCTCCCTGGTTAAGGATGGGGAAGGTGGATTGGGTGGCAGAGCAAGGATTAATACAATCATTCCTTTAGTAACATCTCCTTCATTCCCAACTTTCCTCACCTCTTTATCAGCAAGGCAGTTACCCCAAGCCTCAAATGTGTTCCCCACCTGATGTCCTTTCACATGTACAATAGCAATAGCTTTAGGTAGTGAGGGACATGATTTC
Organism: Antechinus flavipes; assembly: GCF_016432865.1. Classification (NCBI taxonomy): domain Eukaryota; kingdom Metazoa; phylum Chordata; class Mammalia; order Dasyuromorphia; family Dasyuridae; genus Antechinus; species Antechinus flavipes. Next base: position 86,903,946 of record NC_067398.1, on the reverse strand, counting down.
CTTAAAGTAATTTCGTCTCAGGTAACTGTCCTAATTTTTAACAATTCCACCTTAAGCTAGACTCAGGAATAATCAGGGAGGCTTCTCATTCAAAAGAACACCACTGGGAAATTGAGTCAGAAGGATCCTATCTCCATCAGAGGCCAAGATCCTCCTTCTAATTTGTTCCCAGATACTAACTTCCACCTGTAACAACTTCTGAGTAGCTTGTGGCATATTCCTGTCAGATGGTGGATCACTGACTTGATGATCTATCCAGACAGTCATACTTGAATTTAAAACTCCAAATAAATATCAGCTGCAGTCCCAAGAAATTTTATCTCCTACAGCAATTATCATTAATCAAAGTTTCAGATGAATCTAGCTTTCAAGGATCACAGTAAGAGATTCATCTTAGAAAGGTCACAGCTTTTCTTTCATATCTAAGTAGATGATTCTAAGTTCAACATAATATAAACATTCAATTAACTAACACCATGTAAAAGTAAACTGTCTCTTTAAATAACAAACTTTGTGCAGCAGTGAGCCAGCAAGTTTATCTCCATTTCCAAAGAAGCAGCCTAAAGCAAGGTGGGGAGGAAAGGGAGGTGAGTTAAATTTCCACCTTAAAGCCAAAAGATCCTTTCCATTCCTCCTTCCCCTACTCAACTTCTCTTTATAATTAACTTTTAGGATGCCAAATCCCTCTCAGCATTTAGCCAACCAATGTATTTTTCCCTCTCCAGACAAATGGCAAGTTCATTAAAAGACCTGCTTCTTTGTTTCCTTTTTTTTTTTTCACATCTTCTTTGCCTTTGTGATCTGCTTTTCCCTTCTTTATACTGTCTCTCTCCTTTCTTTCTCTTCCTTCCTCCCTCTTTCACACCATCTCTTCCCCTGTCCCATCTCTATTCCATCCCAATGCCTATGTATTCAATCCTTCTCTGACATACCAATAATCCTTATAACTACATGTTCCATTTAAACTATTAATTGCTTTTGCAAATCAATATTTCTTGTCCTTTGTCTTTAAATCAATTTTTTTAATTTTAACATTCACAATTAAATAACTGAACCAAATTTCATAAAACCTACATATATACAGCAGAGATGCAAAACTTAAGGCTTAAATCATAATGTACAAATTACTCAATGCTTCTAGAAAGCAACATACCATCTAAATAGGAAAATACAAACACAACCTCCACTAAGATAAGCTACTGGCACTTTGTTTTTATAACCTATATTTTAACTTAAAATCAAATCAAATACAGCTTTAAATTCCCAATAATATAAAACTGTTTTTGCTATCGTATCTCAAATAACAAATTTCACTAAAGTGATAAAACATAGTTTCCTTCTCACTCTCTGGCCCCTCATGGCCTGCTGCAGTCAGGGAATGAGGAAGGGAAAAAAAAAAAAAGGAACCATCTTCATTCTCTGCACAATCCTCCCGAATTTAATTGAATTGCTTTGGAATTTTGAAATGACCAATTGCCAAATTCCCCAACCGTTATTCCCAATGGACTTTTCCTAAATCTCCAACTTTGACCAGAATTGGAACCTACAAGAAAGTCAGACCTTTCTCTCTTTTTAGCTCACAGAATACACATGACAAAGACATTCTGCACAGAAACAAATGCAGACAAAAATTACATGGAAATTACACTTTCCCAAATACAACAGAAATACCCAAATGTGCCTTATTTATTTATATTTGTTTGTTTATCTATTTTGCTCCTGGTTTGAGGATTTGTACTGTGCTTTCCCCATAATTTAGCCAAGACCACCCTTAGAATCCTTTATATTCCAAATTATTCTGACAGAGTTCATCCTTCTGTCTGCAGTCACTGGAAAGTGTTCTCAAAGAGTCCATTCCCCAGAGGTTGTTCGTAGTCCATTTCACCACACAATTTATGTGAGAGGCTCTTCCTCTCAGGTATCCCAATTGATCCCCCAACTCCCGAGTTCTTACCTTCAGGCTACATGTGTATAGGTTCTACTGACTGTGAGTTCAATGAATCCAATGTTTACACAGGAGCTTTGGATCTGTCCCTTTCACCTTCTCCTTCACTGAGTCTCTCCCTTCGGGCAGAGAGGAAAAACACCAACCTGCTCCGGATACTGTAGGAACAAAGTGTCCCATCGTCGCCTGCCCTGAAATGGGAGTGGTGGTCATTCCCCCCCAGCCACATGATCCAAGATGAGCCCCCCAAACTGTGTGGGGTGCAGAGATCCTAACCCAAAATGACTACTTGCAGAGCTCTCAAAGTGAAATTTGAAAGTTTTTATTAGGAATCTCTGGAGAAAAATATATAGAGAACTGACTTTAATTTATAAGAAATCAAGCCATTCTTTAATTGATAAATGATCAAAGGATATGAACAGGCAATTTTCAGATAAAGAAATTGAAAGTATTTCTGGCCATATGAAAACATGCTCCAAATCATTATTAATCAAAGAAATGCAAATTAAGACAACTCTGAGATACCATTACACACCTCTCAGATTGGCTAGAATGACAGGGAAAGACAATGCTGAATGTTGGAAGGGATGTGGGAAAACTAGGACACTGATACATGGTTGGTGGGAAGTGTGAACACATCCAGCCATTCTGGAGAGCAATTTGGAACTATGCTCAAAAAGTTATCAAAATGTGCATACCCTTTGATCCAGCAGTGTTTCTACTGGGCTTATACCCCAAAGAGATCTTTAAAAAGAGAAAGGGACCCATATGTGCAAAAATGTTTGTGGCAGCCCTCTTTATAGTGGTCAGAAACTGAAAATTGAATATATGCCCATCAATTGGAGAATGGCTGAATAAACTATGATATATGAATATTATGGAATATTATTGTTCTGTAAGAAATGACCAGCAGGATGATTTCAGAAAGGCCTGGAGAGATTTACATGAACTGATGCTAAGTGAAATGAGCAGGACCAGGAGATCTTTATACACTTCAGCAACAATACTATATGATGATCAATTCTGATGGACATGGCTTTCTTCAATAATGAGATGAACCAAATCAGTTCCATTTGTTCAATAATGAAGAGAAACAGCTACACCCAGCGAAAGAACTCTGGAAAATGAGTGTCAGCCACAATATAGCATTTCCAATTCCTCTGTTTTTTTATTGCATTTTTGATTTTCTTCTCAGGTAAATTTTACCTTATTTCTAAGTCTGATTTTTCTTGTGCAGCAAAATAACTGCATGGATATGTATATATATATTGTATTTAACATATACTTTAACATATTTAACACATATTGGTCTCTCTGCCATCTGGGGAAGGGGATGGGAGGAAGGACGGGAAAAGTTGGAACAGAAGGTTTTGCAAGGATCAATGCTAAAAAATTACCCATACATATATCTTGTAAATAAAAAAATATATAATAATTTTTTAAAATAAAGAATCTCTGAAGAAGCAGGCAGTTTTTACCTTTGGGAAGTCCAGAAAAAGGAGGGCGAATTCACAGAAGGAGAGCTCAATTAAATAAACAAGCCCTACCAGACCCCTCCCAAAATCCCCTTATGCAAACCTTTTAGTGTAGATTGGCTCTTGCAGTTACTCTTCCCTTATATGGCAGGTGGGGTATGATAAGCTGACTAGAGATGAAGAAACTACCTAAAAAAGTTTTATTTCTTCAAGGTCACATAAAAAAAAGGAAAAACTGAGGCCTAAGGTTTCGTTTACTTTAGCAGACAGTTTCTGAGAAACCAAGTCGTTTGCTCCACACAGGTATATATATACATACAGATTTATATATGGTATGTGTTTATCCTCCTATAAAATACCAGAAGCAGTATATTCTGTTTTCTGTAACAAAAATCAAACCATAGCAATAGCAGTTATTTGATTTCTATTCTTTATAAATTATCATATTTAAAGATAATATTTCCAACAAATAGCTAAAATACCTTAGCAATTGTTTATTAAATGAATGAATGAATGAATGATAACTTCATTGGGTTTCAGAAAAATGAAGGGTATATTATGTTTATTTCCTTGTCTTTATCTTTCTTTCCTTTTTCAGTCATCACAATTACCCTATAAATCATAGCCACTATATTTTTACACTTGGGGATCCCATGAACCCAATCAACCTTTGCTCCCAGAAGATAAAGAGTCTGCTTTACTTCCCTTCAACCAAATACCATGTTCAATGGGTTTACTAACTGAATTCTCTTGTCATACATCTGAATGTTTCCCAAGGACTTCAAGCTTTATTTTGTTTTGTTTCTTTTCCTTAACCCAATTATACTCAACAGCTTTCTACCTTCTTAGACATTTAACTATTTTTTTCATACTGTGTCCTGGCTTGTTACAGAGGAATATATTATAATTGAATATTATAAGTATGTTTTGTTCATTAAGTTGGTTAATATTATGAAACACACCCTGTGGGTTTGATAAATATTAATTGATGCTGTTGATTCTGCTGGTCTCATTCCCTTACCCTGAGGTTACTATTGTCCTTACTTGAGTCTCCAGGCAGCTCTGACTCAATTCAGCTCAGCCCTCATTAATTTACACTCTGAGAATTTTAGTGAGAGTTGCAATTTTAAAAAGGAAATAGCCAGTTATCTTTGTAAGAAGCTTCATTATTCCTAGGGTACAATCTGCCCCGCTTGTGAGTACTTAACAAATTCCCTCTGGGATTATAATCAGGTATAATAATGATGATTATCATATGCAACTCTTCTTTCACAAAAATGATGCTATCAATGCACCATTAAAAGGACGTGCTCTTAGATTGTTTTTTTTCCAGAAGTGGCAATGGATTCATGATAATCTATTCTCTTTTGCCCAACTTTCTTTGTCACAAATAGAACAAATCTGCAGGAGGCTAGTGAGGATGAGGGCCATAGTCATTTCTTATAGAATAAAACAAAATTAATTTATTTGGCTGGGGATTAAGTTTATGATTTTAACAAAGTCAACAAAAACAAAACAAAGGCTTATGACCTTAAGCTTTTTTGCAAAAATGGACAATCAATGAGGTCAGTAATTTTACACACATTATGTTTGTAAAATTATGTTTGCATATGGAAAATTTTGTATATTATTTATTTTATAAAATCTCTGTGCCTACAACAAAATTATACGATGATCAGTTCTGATGGATGGGGCTCTCTTCAAAAAATGAGATGATTCAGAGCAATCCCAGTGGTTTTGTGATGCAGAGAGCTGTCTGCACCCAGAAAGAGAACTTTGGGAACTGAGTGTGGTTCACAACACAGCATTTTCACTCTTTTTTGTTGTTTTTTGCCTGCATTTTATTTTCTCTTTCATTTTTCTGGTTTGATTTGAGTTTTTTTGTGCAACAAGATAATTGTATAAATATGTATGCATATACTACTTGCCATCTGGGGGAAGGGGTGGAGGAAGGGGGAGAAAATTGGAACACAAGGTTTTACAAGGGTTAATGTTAAGAATTATCCATGAATATGTTTTAAAAAATAAAAAGCTTTAATAAAGAAAAATAATAACCTCTTCACTTTTGTTTATCCTGTCTGATAATCTAGTAACCCTCACAGGTTAGGACATTCCTTCTGGAATCTTACATAGTACTTTGTTTCACATGACTTTAAAACACTTATCATACAAGACTGTATATCATAAATACCTGTGTTGGTATTTTATACATATAAATAAAAGGTAACCTTCAGGAGGGCATAGATTGTTTCTTACTTATATCTTGTGCTTTCCTCTGTACTCAATATAATATGCTGCTATGAATATAAACATTTTTTTAAATATGTGATTGATAAATAAATGAAATACCTTGTCACTCATTTTTACTTGTTGAAGATCTTCAAACTTTGAAGTCTTATATGGAAATCCCACCATTTCCTTCCCTAAATTCTCAGCCAGATGTAATCCTTGCCTTTGCTTGTATCTCCTGCATTTCAATAGTGTTTTCATTTCTCTTGCTGTCATTTGTGTACATTGGATTCTTTTATTTAAAATGGTGAGTTCTTTGAGAGAAGGGACCATGACACCTTTGCTTCTTCTAGTCTCTAGTGCATGTTTCTATACATCACAGTCACTTATGTAATGTTAATTTCTCAATAACTTACTGCCTATAGCCACTACACTGATATGAACATTCTATTTGTACTTATCTCCAAACTGTGTTAGATGACTTTTGTCATAAAAGAAAGTTTCAAATTAAATTCAGCTTTCTCTGGTTCATGTCTTTACTGTTCTTTTCATTGAACCAATAAGGAGATGCAAAACCTGTTTTTATTCTTTCATTTGTTCGTTTCTTTGTATTTCTTCAGTTTTTGTTTTTTGGGGTTTTTTTCTATAGATTCCTAGAACTGTGGAAAATAACTTCTGCTCTTTGTGGTCACAATGGGCATAATTATTGTATGATAACAATAACTTCTTCACAAATAACTTTTACCAATCTCTAGATCCACCAAATTCAGGACAAAGATTACTGGAAAAGAAATCAGGAGACAAGAATTTTAATGTAAGTTCTGTCTCTGTTTTGTATGAATGTTGGGCAAATCACTTAAGGTCTCCAAGTCTCAATTTCCTTTTGTGTAGGATGAGGATATTATACTTCATGATCTCCTTATTTTATACAAAAGGAAACTGAATTCTGGAGATCACAGATGATTTGCCTAAAAATCCCTGTATCTATTATAATTGTCCACAAATATTTAATTATCATGATTTATTTACCCTTACTATTCCCAATGTGTTGCTAAGAGCTAAAAATCCAAAAAAATTCTGTGTATCATCAAAGACTATCATAGTGTTGTCACAAATCCTTCATTTTCAAAGAGGACCAAAATCATCATGGGGTGATAATGTGTACATGAATTGGATTTGAGACAAAGATGAATGAAGTCATCAGCTTCACTTTTTCTTTCAGAGATATCAAGATCTTGTGACGAAAATTGAGACAACTGGCCTGGGATACAGTGGATGATCTACGTGCCTTTGATGTCTGACCAAGTTCTAAGTTCCCCAAGCACCTTCTTCAGGTGCTTCCTAGCTATTGATACATATATTCTGCCCATTCTGCTGGGGGAAATCTTTACATCGCCTTCATTCCCCCATAGGCGCAAGATCTGTCAGTCATTCAAGCTGTTTAGTCCATCTCCTGAGATATTTCATCAGTGTGGCTGTTGTGAATGATGTAGCTTCTCGGAGCCACAGGTGAGAGTTAGAAGGGTAAACATTGGAGGTAGATGAGAAGCACAGAAAAAGGGCTTGGCAAGCTCTCATATCAGAGGTGCTAGTTTGTTATGAATACTCTATACACTCCAGCATGATGCAGGTAATAGGACCTTTAACTTGGACTCAGAAAGACTAGATTGAAATCCCACTTTAGATATTTGCCAAATATACAACTATGAATAAATCAATGTGCCTCTGTTTCCTCATTTGTGAATTAAGGGTATTCAATGGTATTATTGTTCAGGTCGCTTCCACCTCTAAATCTCAATGATCTGTGAAACTGAAAATTAATACTTAATTCTATTTAGTTAAGAGTTTATTAAGCTATATTCAAAATTCCCCCTTACTCTTGCAAGTTTACTCAAGTAACCTTAAGTCACTTGGATCATAATTCAATTCTTGTAACTTGTAGTTCCATATTATCTTGTGATTTGTATCTTTACCTTTGTCTTTTGACTTGTACCTCCACTTTTCTATCTATCCTCTCAACTACATTCTGGAGAAACTTTCTTTTATAAATTTTAAACAAATACAAAATAGGAAAATAAACAAATAGCAACATTGTCCCATGTACAGCAGAGAATAATGATTATTCAAAATATGAAGCAATACATTTCCATTTCAAGAAAGTCACTATAAGAAATACAACTACACATTCCTTTTAAATTCTTTGTTGTTTTTTGTTTTCTTACTGCATATGGTTTACATCATTCTTTTTTCCTCTTCCTATTTCTACTCCCACAATAAGGCTACATGCAATGAAACATGTGTATACACACACACACACACACACTATATATATATATACATAGATAAATAGATATACACATATATACATATATATAATATACATACTTTATATAGATATAGTCATATGTACTTTCATATATATTTATGTAAGTTATATATTTATATATTTATGTTTGTTAGTCCTAATTCTGTGAAGGTGGATAACATCTTTTTTAATAAGTACAAGTCTTGCCATGTTTTTCTAACTGCACTAACTCATCTTTTGCTATACCACAGCAATATTCCAATGTTATACTGCTAGTTATTTGAAATAGTCTAAAATAATATTGATTAATATGGTTGATATATAGAAGAAATTTCCTTAACCTAAAAGTCAAGTTGATGCAATTTAAGCTATTGTGGCAACTCCCAAATCTTCCAAATCACATTTTTGCGTGTGATTAAAGGAGTTTCAGAAAGGTTATTGCAAATTTTGTATTATCAAGATGATGGAAAGCATTTTATTTCTAGTCAATCAGAAGAATTATGCTCTGTTATCTTGCTAATCACTATAAAAATACCCTATCAGTTCGCACTCATGATCTATGATTATTGAGAACCCTTTAACCCCACTGATTTGCAATTGCTAGATTCGCTAATAAATGAAATTTGTCTCTCATACAATTAGTGAGATATTCAAAATGAAACAAAAAAGTCATTATAAACAAATAAACTTGATGATGATGGTATTTAGATTACTATCCTGAAGTGTATCACATGATTCAATAGAACCAAGAAAGATTCTGAATTGGGGAAAAAAAGGAAGAATAAAAGAAAGACTGGAATCAGAGAATAAAAACCTAGTTAGTACTCATTAGTCTACAAGGCAAAGGTTAAAAAAGGATCTAATTACTCCAAGAATATTTCAAGGAACGTGATAGAATTAACACAGTTTTGCTATACCCAATCAAAAGTACAATTTAATATTTAAATCTCAAATAAAGTAAAATCAGAACAAAAAGTTACAATTTTCATAAAGATAAATAAGATGCACATTGCCCTAAAAGGTGATTCTGAAGGGTTAGGCACTGGAAACTAACCCAAGAAGTTTAAAAACCTATGGGGAGAGTTTGTGATTGAGAAGATACTCTCATGCACAATACTTCTTGGGGACTCAGCTGGAGATAATATATTGATTGAACAAGACTCTGATCCAATATGGTGATGCTTCTACTATTTTATGTCCCTGCTTTGACCACCTTTCCCCATGGGTTTAGGCAGTGATCTAAAATCTATTGAGTATAATCCATGCATGGATTAATATTTATTTAATTTGATGGCATCTAAACCTTATGCTCATATGAACATTTCTTCTGAAGGGCTACATGGCATATATTTGTTTATGAAAGTGAATTTAAGTTTATTTCCAAGAATTGCTACAGGTGACCTTAGGTTTAATGTTACATAATATGCAGTCACTTTATTAGTATAAGACAAACATTTACTTTCAGCAATTACACTGAAGTTATCCCACTAAAGCAGGTTTCCAAGGAAACAAGAAGAAAATTAAAAAGACAGAATTTAGATATGTTAAATTTCCATTAGGGTTCTTCTGATTCTTGGTATGACCTAGAGTGTTTCAAAGTACCTATTCAAAGTCATACTTCCATAATAGTGGAAGTGTGATTGCTGCTCTGGCCCTCTCATTCTGTATTCTGCTGTTCTATATATTGAGCCATACTATCTTCCAGCTGTTCAGTTGTTAACACATCCTACAAGAACAGTTGGTAACTCCCAATGGACAATTGTTACCTGTCCAGAGCAATTAAAGTTAAAAATTTGTTATCTATAGTGGGAAATTCATCCTCTATCCCTAGAGGCAGTTGTCAGGAAGTGATTTGAATTATTTATGGAAATCACCCTTAGGTTTTTCATTCACAGAGAGGCTGGCCTAAATAAAAAAGGGAGATAAAATTATTATCTGGAATTGTTGTTGGAACTTGTAAAAGTAATAATTATTACTTCCAAGCACTGAATACCCACTAAGTACAAACAAGTTAGTTTTACAAGTGTAATGCAGACCTCCTCCATACTTACAGGAATGTCTTTTCCATAGATACAACAGTTCCAAGGATGACAAGCCTACTAAGTGAATTGCTTTGTTATTTTATACATGAATTTCTGGAGTATCTGGTTCCTCGTTTTCATTTTGAAAAAGGAGCTTTCAGCAGTTTATTAAGAGGGAAGACATCTCAAAATCTTCCAGCATAATTGAAGAGAAAAATGATATAAGAATAAAGCTGTGTTTTGTTTCCCTATTGAGTGGCACAAACAGGGACATAATAGGAAAAGCACAGACCTCTAACAAGAGATTTTGAATAAAAAATTATTAATATTATAACAATGGGGATATTAGTATATTGCTTAAAGTGTTTTAAAGACATACTCAAAAAGATAGAAGAAATAATATACCACAAGAGAGTTTGAAGAAGTCGGAGGAGTAAAACCAGAGACAGAATGGCTGATGAAGAGAAGCAGATTATTTGAGATCAGAGACTATTTCTTTTTGGAGGAATAGGATGTATTTTGAATGCTACATTTATCTAAATGCCTTGCTTACAGTATTATGTAAATGCTTTTTGGAGAAGATTGAATTACATTATAGTTCTGGTCTAGTTATTCAACTAAATTCAACAAATGATTATTAAGCCTTTAAGGCTATGTTTAAGACTATGAACTACTAAAATAGATCAGGTAGCAGGACTTGGTAAGGAATAATAGCTAATAGATAATATTAAGATATTCATGTGCTAATACATAATACTGCTTCCCTCATAAGCACCTTAATGGAATTATTCTATCATTTTAATCCATGCACTGTTCTTTTTATAAAATATCACTTTCACAAAGTCAACAAAATATATAAAATTTTGGTTAACTTGATTACAAAAAAGGAAGACGAAAATGAAATTGTTACTATCAAAAATAAAAGGGTGAACTTTCCGCCATTGAAGAGGAAATTAAAGCTAAAATTAGGAGCTATTTTGCCCAACTATAGGCCAATAAATATGATAATCTAAGTGAAATGAATGAAAACTATGAAAATATAGATTGCCGAGATTACCAGAGGAGGAAATAAATTACTTAAATAATACCATTTTAGAAAAAAGAAATTGAACAAGCTATTAATCAACTCCCTAAGAAAACATCTCCAGGGCCAAATGGATTTAGATATGAATTTTTCCAAATATTTAAAGAACAATAAATTCAAATATTATGCAAACTCTTTGGAAAAATAGGGAAAGAAGGAGTCCCACCAAATTTATTTTATGACACAGATATGGTGCTGATGCCTAAACTAGGTAGGGTTAAAATAGAGAAAAAAATATATAGAACAATTTCCCTAATGAATAGTGATGTAAAAATTTTTAAATAAAATATTAGCAGAAAGATTACAGCAAGTTATTCCCAGGATAATACACCATGATCAAGTAGGATTTATACCAGGAATGCAGGGGTGATTCAATATTAGGGAAACCATTAGCTCAATTGATTATATCAATAGCCAACCTAACAAAAATTGTATGATTATCTCAGTAGATGTAGAAAAAGCATTTGACAAAATCCAACACTTATTCCTATTAAAAACACTAGTGAGTATAGGAATAAATGAAATTTTCCTTAAAATGATCAATAGCATCTATGTTAAACCATTAGCAAGCATCAGATGTAATGGGGATAAACTAGAATTATTCCCAATAAGATAAGGGGTAAAAGAAGGTTGCCCACTATTACCATTACTATTCAAGATTGGAATAGAAATCATAGGTTTGGCAATAAGTGAATAAAAATAGATTAAAGGAATTAGAATAGGTAAGGAGGAAATCAAATCATCACTCTTTGATTGATAATTGATGTTTCACAATGTCATTAGTTTTCATTTGCCAAATTCTAACTTTGAAGGTGTTTTTTGCATTTTTCTTTCAAGAAAAATTCCTGCTCTTAATTGGTTCTAAATAGTTGGGTTCTATACAAAAGGATACTTCCTTATACCCAAGATGTTGTTGGTCTCATAAACAACTCAACAGATCATGTACCATACTTAAAAAAAAAAAAACAATTATTACAGAATATGTGTTAAAGAAAGATATTGATTGTATGAGATGTTAAAAATAACAAACAAAAAATTGTTGAACAATTTCAATCAAAAAAAGAGATTATTCCCTTTTTACCCATATACCTCTCATTCCATTTCTATTACAAAAATAAAATTATATCCTATGATTGAGGAGTCAATATTTGGTTAGAAAACAAACTGGTTTTTTTTTTATCAAATTCCATAAATCCTCTTTTCCCTTTTATATATTTGCATTTGGAATCTAGGCCCCAATCATTTATAGGAGGTTTTATTTTTATTGTTGTTTATTGTGGGGGGTGGGATGAGTTGTGACAATGTGAGTGAATTAACTGCATTTAATGCTTTAGTAATTCATATTAAAATTAGGTCTATGACTGAAATAATGATTTTCTAGTTTTATAATTACTTCAAAAAAACTTGCTGGGGAAACAAAAAATACTTAATCCCACAAAAAAACATATTTACAAATGCCACATATACAAATGCCATATATACAAAGAACATAGTATGTTCTTGGAAATTAATTATTCTCAGAATCTCAGAATTTAGATTTTTTCTAATAGGCATGAGTGCCCTGTTTAACATGGAAATGTAATGAATGAGGTATGGATGGACAGTAGTCAGCCAATTCACTAATATATGTGTACAAGGTCTGGGAGACAAGATGGGAGAATAAACAATAAAGTGCTGTAACTCTCCAATTCACTTGCAAGCAACCATAAAATAGCATTCCAAGACAGATCTTAAAGTGACTAAGACAAGTGAAACAATATTTTAAATCAGGAAACTCAAAGAATCAGCAAAGAGGTTGGAATCTCTCAGAAAAGCAGATGGGGAAGTGCAGGAAGCTCCCCAAAGAGTGCTAACAAGCCATACCTTCACAAAGCAGAAGGAAATCTTGGGCCCCACTGCAGTGAAACAGGTGAATGGCAATACGCCATGCCTTGGCAAAATCAGGGGAACTGGCTAACTCTAAGACTAGGAAACACAACATACACCCAGGTAACCACAACTGAACAAGTATCTTCCAGCCATCGAACCTCAATACATACAGGCACAAATCAGGCAGGTACATATTCTCCAGGGATCAGCCCACTATGTTCTTCAGTGTTGCCCTGGGGAAACAAACTGCCCAGCCTCAATATATACCAGACATCACCTGCTAAGGACCTCAGTTCTGCCCCAGGTAAGTTTTCAAACCCTTACAGCCTCCAGATCACCAATCACTTCTCAATACACCCTCTTGGCCTGCATCCAGCATAAGGGTGTCCCTAGGGGTTCAGGGGCAACATCAGTGCAGCACCAAGTAAAAATCCAGGACCCATAGCCACTGGCGCAAGAAGTCTGAAGTACTTCTCCAGGAGCAGAACACAAATGTAAAAGGAAGGGGAAAGCTAAGACAGATAGACACAAACACCACATACACACATAGAGGGAAGGAGAGAGAGACAGAGACAGAGACAGAGACAGAGACAGAGACAGAGACAGAGACAGAGACAGAAGAGAGACAAAGACAGAGAGAAAGGCAAAGGCAGAGAGAGAGAGAGAGAAAAAGAGAGAGAGAGAGAGAGAGAGAGAGAGAGAGAGAGAGAGAGAGAGAGAGAGAAAAGCAAAAAACAACATAAAAAATCTGGCCATAGAAAGTTATTAGGGTGACAAGGAAGACCAAGACATAAACTGAAAAGAGGGCAACAAATTCAAAATGAACAAAACCCCCAGAAGAATGGTCTTAAGCATGGAAAGAACTTGTAGAAAAGCAGAAAAAGGAGTTTTAAAATCATATCAGAAAGTAAAAAGAAATTTGAGAAAAGAAATAAAAAGAATGCAAGAGAATTATAAGAGGATGGAGAAACATAAAAGCTTGAAAAACTGCTTAAAAATTAAAATTGGCCAAAAGAAAAAGGAAATAGAAAAATCCACCAATGAAAACAACTCCTTAAAAAGTATGTGATAAAATAGAAAAGAAAGTTCAAGAAGTAATTTTGGAAAAGAATACCTCCAAAATTAGAATTTAGCAAATGAAAACGAATGACTTTGTGAAACATCAATTCTCATCAAAGAAACTTAAAAGAATGGAAAAAAATTAAAGAAAATGTAAAATACACCATAAAAAAACAACTGACCTGGAAAATAAATCTAGGAAAGGAAATATTAGAATCATTCTGTTACTTGAAAACTATAATTAAAGGAGGATCTGGACAGAATCTTTCAAGAAATTATCAAGGAAAACTGTTTGGATATCCTGGAACCAGACAGCAAAATAGACTTTGAAAGGATCCCTCATTTACTTCAGCAAAAAATATCCAAAAATAATACTCCAAGGAACATTATACCCTAATTTCAGAACTCTTAGGTCAAAGAAAAACACTATAAGTGGCAAGAAAGATGTAATTGAGATACTGGGGGGTTCACAATCACAATTACAGAGAACTCTGCAGTTACAACATTAAAGAATTAAAGTTCACGGAACATGATATTCTGGAAGACAAAGATCTGGCTCTACAATCAAGGTTTACCTACCCAGTGAAGTAAACTAAAACATTTCAAGGGAAAAATGGTCAATCAATCAAATAGAAGGATTTCAAGCTTTCATAAGAAGACTGGGACAAAACCGAAAATTTAATCTCCAATATAAAAACCCAAGGGAGGCTAAATTTAAAAATAATACAAATGAACAAACAAAAATAAATGATACAATGAAGCTAAGCTATTTATATCCACACAAAAGAAAATGATACTTGTAATTCTATTTTTTCTTTTATTTAGTGTTTTTTTCCAATTACATGTAAAGATAGTTTTCAATATTCACTTTCATAAGATTCTGAGTTCTATTTTTTTCTCCTTCCCTTCTTGCCTTCATCCCTCCACAAAACAAAAAGCAATTTTATAACAAGTTGGTCATGTACAATTGTATTAAACATATTTCCATATTAATCATTTTGTAAAATAAGTGTCAAAACAAAACAGAAAAAAACTACAAGAAAAAAGTGAACAAGATATGCTGTTATCTGTATTCAGACTTCATGGTTCTTTGTGTGGATGTGTATATAATTTTCCATCATGAAACTTTTGGAAGTTTTACTTCATTATATTGCTGAGCAGAGCCAAGTCTTCCAAAGTTGATCCCTGTAAAATGTTGCTGTTACTGTGTATAATAGTCTGGATCTGCTCATTTCACTCAGCATCAATTCATCTAAATCCTTCCAGGATTTTTTGTAATCTTCCTACTCATTATTTCTTACAGTACTAACATTATTTGATTAAATTAATATGCCACAATTTGTTCAGTCATTCCCCGACTGATGGGGGTACTTTCTTTTTCCAATCCCTTGCCATCACAAAAAGAGGCTATGAATATTTTTATTTCTTCTTTTCCTTTTTTCATGGTAACTTTGGGATATAGATCTAGTAGTGATATTGCAGGGTGAAATGGTATGCACAGTTTGGTTGTCCTTTGGACATGTGGCTCCAAATTGCTTTCCAGAATGGCTGGGTTAATACACAAATCCTCTATCAAAGTATTTGTGTCATATTTTCCCCACATCTTCAACATTCATCATTTTCTTTTTTTGTCATATAACCTGACATGATAGATGTGATATGATAACTCAGAGTAATTTTAATTTTCATTTCTCTAATAACTAGTTATTTAGAGCATTTCTTGATTGACTATAGATAGCTTTAAGATACTTAAAATCTTTTTTTAAATTATATGATTAATAGTAAAGCCAGAAGGAATATACTTGTACAGAAGGTACAAATATGAAATGAATTTTAGAGAATGAAATAAAAGTGAGGATTGAGAAAGAGGAGTACACTAAATGGAGAAGGGAGATGTAGAATGGTGTAAATTATTTCAGATGGAGAAAGAATAGTTTGGAAAAATAAACAATTAGAATAACTTGAGCCTTATTTTAATCAGTATTACCTTACAAAAGGAATAATATCCACAATCAGTTAAATATAGAAATCTATCTTACCTGACAGGGAAGAAATTAAATAAAAAATAGGTGGAAACTGATAGAAGGGAAAACAAAGCTTGGGAAGTGGTAAACAATAAAAAAAAATGGTTAAAAAAGGTGAAAGGACAAAGAGGACAAACAAAAAGAAGAATAGAATGGAGGGATATATATGATGATAATCATCATCACTGGCAATATAAATGGAACAAACTTGTTAGAAAATGGAAGTGGATCAAAAAGCAGATATAATATAATATAAGAAACAGACTTAAAGTAGAGAGACACATACAAAAACAAGATAAATGGCTGGAATAAGATCTATTGTCTTTCATCTGAATTAAGAACAAAGCAGTGTGAGCAATCCTGATTTCAGAAAAAGCAAAGGCAAAACAGAGCTAATTAAATGAGAAAAGGAAGGAAATGACATCTTACCAAAAGGCACCATAGACCAGCAAACAATATCAATATTAAATATATATGCACTTAGTCATATAGCATTCACATTCTTTTTTTTTTTTTCTTTTTTTTTTTTTTTAAATTTTTTTATTTAATAATTACATTATATTGACACTCATTTCTGTTCCGATTTTTTTTCCCCTCCCTCCCTCCACCCCCTCCCCTAGATGGCAAGCAGTCCTTTATATGTTGGATATGTTGCAGTATATCCTAGATACAATATATGTTTGCAGAACCGAACAGTTCTCTTGTTGCGTAGGGAGAATTGGATTTAGAAGGTATAAATAACCCGGGAAGAAAAACAAAAATGCAGATAGTTCACATTCGTTTCCCAGTGTTCTTTCTTTGGGTGTAGCTGCTTTTGTCTGTCATTTATCAATTGAAACTCAGGTCTCTTTGTCAAAGAAATCCACTTCCATCAAAATATGTCCTCATACAATATCGTTGTCGAAGTGTATAATGATCTCCTGGTTCTGCTCATTTCACTTAGCATCAGTTCATGTAGGTCTCTCCAAGCCTCTCTGTATTCATCCTGCTGGTCATTTCTTACAGAACAATAATATTCCATAACATTCATATACCACAATTTACCCAGCCATTCTCCAATTGATGGGCATCCATTCATTTTCCAGTTTCTAGCCACTACAAACAGGGCTGCTACAAACATTTTGGCACATACAGGTCCCTTTCCCTTCTTTAGTATTTCTTTGGGATATAAGCCCAATAGAAACACTGCTGGATCAAAGGATATGCACATTTTGATAATTTTTTGGGCATAATTCCAGATTGCTCTCCAGAATGGTTGGATTCGTTCACAACTCCACCAACAATGCAATAGTGTCCCAGTTTTCCCGCATCCCTTCCAACATTCATCATTATTTTTTCCTGTCATCTTAGCCAATCTGACAGGTGTGTAGTGGTATCTCAGAGTTGTCTTAATTTGCATTTCTCTGATCAATAATGATTTGGAACACTCTTTCATATGAGTGGTAATAGTTTCAATCTCATCCTCTGAAAATTGTCTGTTCATATCCTTTGACCATTTATCAATTGGAGAATGGCTTGATTTCTTATAAATTTGAGTCAGTTCTCTATATATTTTGGAAATGAGGCCTTTATCAGAACCTTTAACTGTGAAAATGTTTTCCCAGTTTGTTGCTTCCCTTCTAATCTTGTTTGCATTAGTTTTATTTGTACAAAGGCTTTTTAATTTGATGTAATCAAAATTTTCTATTCTGTGATCAGTAATGGTCTCTAGTTCATCTTTGGTCACAAATTTCTTTCTCCTCCACAAGTCTGAGAGATAAACTATTCTATGTTCCTCTAATTTATTTATAATCTCGTTCTTTATGCCTAGGTCATAGACCCATTTTGATCTTATCTTGGTATATGGTGTTAAGTGTGGGTCCATGCCTAATTTCTGCCATACTAATTTCCAATTATCCCAGCAGTTTTTATCAAATAATGAATTCTTTTCCCAGAAGTTAGGGGCTTTGGGTTTGTCAAACACTAGATTGCTATAATTGACTATTCTGTCTTGTGAGCCTAGCCTTTTCCACTGATCCACTAATCTATTTCTTAGCCAATACCAAATGGTTTTGGTGACTGCTGCTTTATAATATAATTTTAGATCAGGTACAGCTAGGCCACCTTCATTTGATTTTTTTTTCATTAGTTCCCTTGAGATTCTCGACTTTTTATTGTTCCATATGAATTTTGTTGTTATTTTTTCTAGATCAGTAAAATATTTTCTTGGAAGTCTGATTGGTATAGCACTAAATAAATAGATTAGTTTAGGGAGTATTGTCATCTTTATTATGTTCGCTCGGCCGATCCAAGAGCACTTAATATTTTTCCAATTATTTAAGTCTGACTTTATTTGTGTGGAGACTTTTTTATAATTTTGCTCATATAATTCCTGACTTTCCTTTGGTAGATAGATTCCCAAATATTTTATGGTATCAACAGTTATTCTGAATGGAATTTCTCTTTGTATCTCTTGCTGTTGGGTTTTGTTGGTGATGTATAAAAATGCTGAGGATTTATGGGGATTTATTTTGTAGCCAGCTACTTTGCTAAAATTATGAATTATTTCCAATAGCTTTTTGGTAGAATCTCTGGGGTTCTCTAGGTATACCATCATATCATCTGCAAAGAGTGATAGTTTGGTTTCCTCATTGCCTACTCTAATTCCTTTTATATCTTTCTCGACTCTTATTGCCGAGGCTAGTGTTTCTAATACGATATTAAATAATAATGGTGATAGTGGGCAACCTTGCTTCACTCCAGATCTTACTGGGAAAGGTTCCAGTTTTTCCCCATTGCATATGATGCTTACTGATGGTTTTAAATATATGCTCCTGACTATTTTAAGGAAAAGTCCATTTATTCCTATGCTCTCAAGTGTTTTTATTAGGAATGGATGTTGGATTTTATCAAATGCTTTTTCTGCATCTATTGAGATGATCATGTGGTTTTTGTTTGTTTGGTTATTGATATAGTCAATTATGCTAATAGTTTTCCTAATATTGAACCAGCCCTGCATTCCTGGTATAAATCCTACTTGGTCATAGTGTATTATCCTGGTGACAATTTTCTGTAATCTTTTTGCTAATATTTTATTTAAGATTTTAGCATCAATATTCATTAGGGAGATTGGTCTATAATTTTCTTTCTCTGTTTTCAGCCTACCTGGTTTAGGTATCAGTACCATATCTGTGTCATAAAAGGAGTTTGGTAGGACTCCTTCAATCCCTATTTTTTCAAATAGTTTATATAACATTGGAGTTAATTGTTCTTTAAATGTTTGGTAGAATTCACATGTAAATCCATCTGGTCCTGGGGATTCTTTCTTAGGGAGTTGATTGATAGTTTGTTCTATTTCTTTTTCTGAGATGGGACTGTTTAGGATATTTACTTCTTCCTCTGTTAGTTTGGGCAAGCTGTATTTTTGGAGGTATTTTTCTATTTCATTTAAGTTGTCGAATTTATTGGCATAAAGTTGGGCAAAGTAACTCCTAATTATTGCTCTAATTTCCTCTTCGTTAGTGGTGAGTTCTCCCTTTTCATTTTTAAGACTAACAATTTGATTTTCCTCTTTCCTTTTTTTAATCAGATTTACTAAGGGTTTGTCTATTTTGTTGGTTTTTTCATAGAACCAACTCTTAGTTTTATTAATCAATTCAATAGCTTTTTTACTTTCAATTTTATTGATCTCACCTTTTACTTTTAGAATTTCAAGTTTAGTGTTTGACTGGGGGTTTTTAATTTGTTCCTTTTCTAGCATTTTTAATTGCAAACCCAATTCATTGACCTTCTCTTTCTCTATTTTATACAAATAGGCCTCTAGAGATATGAAATTTCCCCTTATTACCGCTTTGGCTGCATCCCATACATTTTGGTATGATGTCTCATTATTATCGTTTTCTTGGGTGAAGTTATTAATTATGTCTATGATTTGCTGTTTTACCCATTCATTCTTTAGTATGAGATTATTTAGTTTCCAATTATTTTTTGGTCTACTTCCCCCTGCTTTTTTGTTGAATGTAATTTTCATTGCATCGTGGTCTGAAAAGGATGCATTTACTATTTCTGCCTTACTACATTTGAGTTTGAGGTTTTTATGTCCTAATATATGGTCAATTTTTGTATAGGTTCCATGAACTGCTGAAAAGAAAGTGTATTCCTTTCTGTCTCCATTACATTTTCTCCAGAGATCTATCATATCTAGCTTTTCTAGTATTCTGTTTACCTCTTTGACTTCTTTCTTATTTATTTTCTGGTTTGATTTATCTAATTCTGAGAGTGCAAGGTTAAGATCTCCCACTATTATAGTTTTGCTGTCTATTTCTTTTTGCAGCTCTCTTAGTTTCTCTTTTAAGAATTTAGATGCTACCCCACTTGGTGCATATATGTTTAATATAGATAGTGCTTCATTATCCATGCTACCCTTTAGCAAGATATAGTGTCCTTCCTTATCTCTTTTAATTAGGTCAATTTTTGCTTTAGCTTGATCTGAGATCAGGATGGCTACCCCTGCTTTTTTGACTTCACCTGAAGCATAGTAGATTTTGCTCCAACCTTTTACCTTTAACCTGCATGTATCTCCCTGCTTCAGGTGTGTTTCCTGTAAACAACATATTGTAGGATTCTGGCTTTTAATCCATTCTGCTAATTGCTTCCTCTTTATGGGGGAGTTTACCCCGTTCACATTTATGGTTAGAATGACCAATTCTGTATTACTTGCCATCTTGTTAACCCCGGTTTATGCTTTCCTCCCTTCTTTCCCCTTTCCCCCCCTTCCAAGTATTAAGCTTGTGAGCACCCCTTGCTTCTCACAGCCCTCCCTTTTTAGTGTCCCTCCCCCCGCCTTAGAGTTCCTCCCCCTATCTTACCCCTTTCCCTCCCAGTTCCCGTATTCCCTTCCGCTTAGCTTATTCCTTCCCTTTTCACTTTTCCCTTCTCACTTTTCAATGAGATGGGAGAAGTTTCACCATAGATTGAATATGTCTTAAGATTTTTCACTTAAAGCCAATTCTGAAGGCAGTAAGATACCCACTATATTCATCCCCCTCCATTCTTTCTCTCAGATATAATAGGTTTCCTATGCCTCTTCATGAGATGTACTACCCCCACTTTACCCTTTTTCTGGTACAATGTCCTTTCCACATCAATTTCTAGAACAAGGTACACATGTATTCTTTATACATCTATATAGTCAAAATATAGTTCCCAAGATTAATCTTTACCTTTTTAGATTTCTCTTGAGTTCTATATTTGTAGATCAAACTTTTTGTTAAGTTCTGGTTTTTTCATCAGAAATAGATGAAATTCGCTTATTTCGTTGAATGTCCATCTTCTTCCCTGGAAAAAGATGCTCATTCTCGCTGGGTAAGTTATTTTTGGTTGCATACCAAGTTCCTTAGCCTTTCGGAATATCATATTCCAGGCCCTTCGATCTTTTAATGTGGATGCTGCCAGATCCTGGGTGATCCTTATTGTGGCTCCTTGATACTTGAATTGGGTTTTTCTAGCCGCTTGCAATATTTTTTCTTTCATCTGAGGGTTCTGGCATTTGGCCACTATATTCCTTGGTGTTTTGATTTTAGGATCCCTTTCAGTGGGTGATCGATGAATCCTTTCAATGTTTATTTTTTCCTCTGTTCCTATGACTTCTGGGCAGTTCTCTTTGATAATTTCCTGGAAGACAGTGTCCAGGCTCTTTTTTTCATCATGTTTTTCTGGGAGTCCAATGATTCTCAGATTGTCTCTCCTGGATCTGTTTTCCAGGTCTGTTGTCTTCCCCAGAAGGTATTTCACATTTTTCTCCATTGTTTGATTTTTTTTGGATTTGCTTGACTGATTCTTCTTGTCTCCTCGAGTCATTCAATTCCACTTGGTCAATTCTGATTTTCAGTGAAGTATTCTCTTCACTCACTTTTTTAAAATCTTTCTCTAATTGTCCAATTGAGTTCTTTTGTTCTGTGGAATTTTTTTCCATTTCGCCAATTTTGTTTTTTAGAGAGCTGTTTTCTGTTTCCAGTTCACTAATCCTATTTTTCAAGGATTTTACTTCTTTATCCACTCTCTCTTTAACTTTCTCCAGGCTCTTTTCCCATTTTTCTTCTAGCTCCCTTGTGAGAGCCTTTTTAATCACTTCTATGAGGTTCATCTGTGCTGAGGAACAGACGATCTCCTCCTTTGGGGAATCACCTGGGGACTGCCTGTTTTTAGTCTCCTCAGGATTTAGAGTCTGCTCTCTATCTGTGTAGAAGCTGTCAAGGGTTAAAGTCCTCTTCAGCTTCTTGCTCATTCTGTCTATTAATCAGAGACAAACTACCAATGAAAAACAGAAAAAACTGGAGTCTTTCTTTGGGGGTGGGGCTGGGTGTGTTATCGAGCTTCCTCTACAGACTGCAGGGGGCAGCAGTGAGGCACTAGCAGGACTGTGCTGCGCCTGCGCTCTGAGATCCCAAAGCGTGCTGAGTCACTGAGGGGGGGGAAGGGGGGGGCGGCCAGGTCCTGAGAGACTCCAGCTGTTTGCGGTTGTATTCTTCAGCCCCGGTGTTTTTAGCTTCTCTGCTGGGCTGCTGACTTGCTGCCGGAGGAAATTATCCAAACCTGTAGCGAAGCTCTCCCCGCAGAGACGGCTGCGATCACTCCCCACCCCCTCTCCAGTCTGCTCCCGTGCTCTCACTGCCGCTGCCCGCCGCCTGCGCCCGATCTAAAACCGCCCCAGCCCTCCAGTAAAGACAGACCTTTCTTGGCGGATCTCAAGGATGGCTTCTCTTGGTAACTATTTGTGGGTTTTTTTCAGTCAAGCATTGATTCAGAGGCTTGTAATGAAGTGGATAGTGAGAGAAAGCGCGGAGCTTATGCAACTGTGAGCCTCCTCTCCGCCATCTTAACCGGAAGTCCAGCATTCACATTCTTAAAGGAAAAGTTAAAAGAGTTTAAGGAAGAAATTTATGGAAAAACTATACTATTCATGTGGAGCCAACATGGCAGAGTAAAGGCAAGGACTTGCCTGAGCTCTTCCCAAAAGTCATCCAAATACCTTTAAATAATAATTCTAAACAAATTTTAGTATCAGAATCCACAAAAAGCCACAGTGAAACCATTTTCCAGCTGAAAAGGCTGTGCACACCCCAGAGATTCTACCAAAAAGCTATTGGAAATAATTCATAATTTTAGCAAAGTAGCTGGCTACAAAATAAATCCCCATAAATCCTCAGCATTTTTATACATCACCAACAAAACCCAAAAGCAAGAGATACAAAGAGAAATTCCATTCAGAATAACTGTTGATACCATAAAATATTTGGGAATCTATCTACCAAAGGAAAGTCAGGAATTATATGAGCAAAATTATAAAAAAAGTCTCCACACAAATAAAGTCAGACTTAAATAATTGGAAAAATATTAAGTGCTCTTGGATCGGCCGAGCGAACATAATAAAGATGACAATACTCCCTAAACTAATCTATTTATTTAGTGCTATACCAATCAGACTTCCAAGAAAATATTTTATTGATCTAGAAAAAATAACAACAAATTCATATGGAACAATAAAAAGTCGAGAATCTCAAGGGAATTAATGAAAAAAAAATCAAATGAAGGTGGCCTAGCTGTACCTGATCTAAAATTATATTATAAAGCAGCAGTCACCAAAACCATTTGGTATTGGCTAAGAAATAGATTTTGGATCAGTGGAAAAGGCTAGGCTCACAAGACAGAATAGTCAATTATAGCAATCTAGTGTTTGACAAACCCAAAGCCCCTAACTTCTGGGAAAAGAATTCATTATTTGATAAAAACTGCTGGGATAATTGGAAATTAGTATGGCAGAAATTAGGCATGGACCCACACTTAACACCATATACCAAGATAAGATCAAAATGGGTCTATGACCTAGGCATAAAGAACGAGATTATAAATAAATTAGAGGAACATAGAATAGTTTATGTCTCAGACTTGTGGAGGAGAAAGAAATTTGTGACCAAAGATGAACTAGAGACCATTACTGATCACAGAATAGAAAATTTCGATTACATCAAATTAAAAAGCCTTTGTACAAATAAAACTAATGCAAACAAGATTAGAAGGGAAGCAACAAACTGGGAAAACATTTTCACAGTTAAAGGTTCTGATAAAGGCCTCATTTCCAAAATATAGAGAGAACTGACTCAAATTTATAAGAAATCAAGCCATTCTCCAATTGATAAATGGTCAAAGGATATGAACAGACAATTTTCAGAGGATGAGATTGAAACTATTACCACTCATATGAAAGAGTGTTCCAAATCATTATTGATCAGAGAAATGCAAATTAAGACAACTCTGAGATACCACTACACACCTGTCAGATTGGCTAAGATGACAGGAAAAAATAATGATGAATGTTGGAGGGGATGCGGGAAAACTGGGACACTAATGCATTGTTGGTGGAGTTGTGAACGAATCCAACCATTCTGGAGAGCAATCTGGAATTATGCCCAAAAAATTATCAAAATGTGCATATCCTTTGATCCAGCAGTGTTTCTATTGGGCTTATATCCCAAAGAAATACTAAAGAAGGGAAAGGGACCTGTATGTGCCAAAATGTTTGTAGCAGCCCTGTTTGTAGTGGCTAGAAACTGGAAAATGAATGGATGCCCATCAATTGGAGAATGGCTGGGTAAATTGTGGTATATGAATGTTATAGAATATTATTGTTCTGTAAGAAATGACCAGCAGGATGAATACAGAGAGGCTTGGAGAGACCTACATGAACTGATGCTAAGTGAAATGAGCAGAACCAGGAGATCATTATACACTTCGACAATGATATTGTATGAGGACATATTTTGATGGAAGTGGATTTATTTGACAAAGAGACCTGAGTTTCAATTGATAAATGACGGACAAAAGCAGCTACACCCAAAGAAAGAACACTGGGAAACGAATGTGAACTATCTGCATTTTTGTTTCTCTTCCCGGATTATATATACCTTCTGAATCCAATTCTCCCTACGCAACAAGAGAACTGTTCGGTTCTGCAAACATATATTGTATCTAGGATATACTGCAACATATCCAACATATAAAGGACTGCTTGCCATCTAGGGGAGGGGGTGGAGGGAGGGAGGGGAAAAAAAAAATTGGAACAGAAATGAGTGTCAATATAATGTAATTATTAAATAAAAAATTTAAAAAAAAATAAAAATAAAAAAAAATAAAAAAATAAAATTAAATTAAATTAAAAAAAAAAAATTGAAAAGGCTGTGCACCAGGCCTAGGGTGTAGCACAATCTTAGCACTGTCCTGGCCAGCATAGCTCAGGTGTCAGTAAATCAGGACACCTTGAGGCTCACTGAATCAGAAGCAGTGGTGGCAGTAGTGGGGGTCCCAGGAGTCTCAGTCCATAGGTAGATCCATGACACAGTCCCAGCTCACAATGTCTGGGCAAGGAGGAATACAAGCACACTAGAACTTACAGAGTGAATCACAGATGCTGTCATACTTCCAGGCAGAAAGAATCTTTGTGGTCACTCACAGACCAGAGCATAAGCCAAAAGGGCCGTAAACACACTTGTATCCTACCATCTTGGAAGAACTGAAAACTTAGGTCCCTAGAAGGATCTCTTAAAAAAAAAAAAGCTACACAAAACCCCTTAAGCGTAGAGGATTGCACTTTCTATGCTAGAAAAAGAGCCCTACTTTAATAAAGACTTAAAAAACCAAGTAAGAGCTGGGGAAAATGAACAAACAACCTAAAAAAAAAAAAAAAGATTCTGACCAAAGAAAGTTACTATGATGACAAGGAAGAGCACACTATACATTCAGAAAAAGATAACAAAGTCAAATTCTTATATACAAAGATGGCAAGAAAAATAAGAATGATCCAAGACTGGTACAAAGAACTCATGAAGGAAAATGCTGCTATATCCATACAAAGAATTTATTCTCTCCGAATGAAGATTGAAGCATTTTTTTTTACTTATGTTATTCTTTCTTGTGTTTTTTTCTTTATCTCTTGCATCTTTCACAGATGTGAATAATGTATAAATGTGTTTTATATCCTAGCATCTTAATAACAAGAAAGGGGAGAGGAAAAGAAAAAAAAAAGTTGGAACTCAAAATCTTTTAAAAATGAATTCTAAAAGTGTTCTTGATATATAAGTAGAGAAAATAAAATATAATTTAATATATTTAATCTATATCAGATTACTTGCT
Organism: Antechinus flavipes; assembly: GCF_016432865.1. NCBI lineage: Eukaryota > Metazoa > Chordata > Mammalia > Dasyuromorphia > Dasyuridae > Antechinus > Antechinus flavipes. Next base: position 86,877,768 of record NC_067398.1, on the reverse strand, counting down.
GTCTTTGGGAGGGAGGGAATTAAAGGAGAAAGGGAGAAAATTTGGAATAAAAAGTTTTACAAAAATGAATTTTTACAAGTATTAGGAAACCATATTTACATATATTAGAAAAAATAAAATACTATAGAAAATTGAAAAAAGTTATGTAATCATACACACACATGATTCATAGACTAACAATTTCCGTAGAATTCATTATTTACCCAAATTTCCAAATGTTACCTAATAATCTTGTACACTTGTGGAGAAACTTTTCTAGAATACATAATATGAAAGTGAGGAACAGAGACAGAGACAGAGATTTTCCCTTTTAACATGATCATATGCACTACCTTTGCTTCTATTTGCTACATAGAGTATGATATATTTCTTGCTATTTTATGATCTCTTCAAAAGTATCATGTAAATGTTATTTATTTCTCTCTTCATAAATTGCTTGTGAGCTGGGACAGCTAGGGAGCAGGGGTAGCTGGGCGGTGCAGTGGATAGAGCACTAGTCCTGAATTCAGGAGGACCTGAGTTCAAATCTTGTCTCAGACACTTAACACTTTCTGGTTGTGTGACTCTGAGCAAGTCACTTAACTCCAGTTGCCTCAGCATAAAAAAAAAAAAAAAAAGAAAAGAAAAAAATTGCTTGTGAACTTAACTATATATCAGGAGTTGTAAAACATGTATATAGGAAATTGGTTGGCTATTGGCTTCATTTAGCCTCCACTTAATATTTGTTCAACCCATCCGTCAAAGAAAGTACCTCCCAATTCCCATTTATCAGAGTTATTAGAATCTATACAATCAATTTTTTTCATTAATCAAGAGATGTCCTCACCATAATCTCAGAGCTTATGTACTTTGGGCAAGTGGAGGATATGTCTGTTCTACTCACAACTAGGTCTATGAGACTAGGCAAATAATTTGATGTAGCTGAGTCCCAATTAACTAATTTGTAAAAATAAAGAAGTTGGACAAAAGGATCCCTGAATTCCCTTCTAACCACATGATTCTCTGTGAAAAACAAGAAGTAGAGTAAAAACTGTATGCCAAGTGCTTATATGATATATATAGATCTTGTTGAAGAACTGGTTGTCTATACAGTGAACAATAGAATACAAGCCTTAGAAGATTGTCTTGCAGTAAATGTCAGATAAGCATTTAAAATGCCATATTCTTATCATTGATCAGCACAGAAGGCTGATAGATGAGAAATAAAACCTCCATTTAAAAAAAAAGAGTTAATTTTAATCATTGGTTTATAACTAGTTACTAAAGAACTATATAATGCTTTAAATTTTATCAATTTACATAGACTACCTAATCTGAATCTCACAATAACCTACTTTAAAATGTACTCACAAATCTATCTGATTTCAACTTGTGAAGTAATATTCCTTAATAATGGAGAATTAATTATATCCTCCTGTAATCAATCTGCCTCTAAGAGACAGACAGAGGAGGGAGAGAGAGAGAGAGAGAGAAAGAGAGAGAGAGAGAAAGAGAAGAGAGAGAGAGAAGAGAGAGAGAGAGAGAGAGAGAAGAGAGAGAGAGAGAGAGAGAGAGAGATTATATAAAATTATTGGGGGGAAGCTCAACTTCAAGTTCTATGTAAAGAGGGAACTCAATTCAACCTCCCTTGGCTGTTACAAGAATCACAGAATCTGAACAAAACTTGCCAATTTCTTTTTTCCAGTTTTTGATCTGCCATATGGCTTGTGTTAAAGCAAAATTTAGTTATACTGGAACCATATAGACTAAGATTAAATTTATATGCAAATTCAAGTCAGTGAATTTACATGACTTGTCTTTTATCTTTTTTTCTTCATTCCGTTCCATTCATTTAATGGAATTTAACTCCTCATAAAAATGTTAGCCCTATTAACAGAAACTTCCCAATATTTTAGTTCCAATTTATAAAAATGTTTATGAACCCAACAAAAGACCCAGTAGAAACACTGGACTTGGCCTCTATCAAAAGTCTTTAAAGAGCTGTGTTCAAATACTAATTTGTCATTTCCTAGCTTTGTAACAATACACAAGTCATTTTGTTTCTCTGTTTTCTCTCTTATAAAATGAGAAGGTTATAGTAGATGATCATTTAGGTCTCCATGAAGATTAGTATTCATTCTGTTGATAATAATAAAGTTGTATTGGGGTAGGAGGAACATATTCAGAAATAATCAGTTATCTCTGAGGATTTCTGGTAGCTTCTAGAAGCTGCCAAAAGAAAGGGGGAAAATGCATTTTCAAAATTATTTTTCATGTACTTGAACAAACATTACTCTGTCCTGGATGAATATTTTATTGATTAATGCTTTTGTGAACTATGATAAACTCTAGATATAACTCTTTATTCCTCTGTAGTACTTTTAATAACTTCTACCTTATATCAACAACAGTATCATATGACTTGCTGTTCAAGACTCTAGAGAGTGGAAAGAGTAAGGATATATAATTCTAGGAATGAGGAAAGAATCTTTTTTAGAAGAACATTCACATATTAAAATAGAACTTGAGATGTGGAATGGAACATTTCTTTCATCAGGAATTCAAAATATAATGTAGGGAAGGTGGATCCAATACTAAAGAGAAAAAAAATAACTCAGCTAAATTCCCCTAAAATTCCTCTCCAAATAACTTTAAAATAATACCTTAAATTGAACTCAGGAGTGGCAGAGAAGACAAAAGGTCAGGATATGACATTTTTCTGCCCAAGACAACTTGAGAGGTCATCAAAAAAAGGAATGTTTCGCAGGGTAGGGGCCAGTCTGAAATACACTACATGCAGCAATAACACCAGCAGTGAATCTTGAAGGCAGTTGTGACAGTGGGAACAGCAGCTTCAGGAAATCTCAGCCAACTGATGATAAGAGAGTTGAAAAACTGTTTAGAAAGAGACTACAGAAGCTGCTTTGCCGCCACGGGGTGAAAGATTTTGTTGCATTTCCTATCTGCAGTTTCAGGGTAAAGCAGATCACTGGCACTTGCAGCCAATAAGGAGAAAGGGTCCTGTTCAAAACTGTAAGACAGAAAATTCCTGGTGTCAACAACAGAGAAGAAAGCTTATACTCCTTTATGAGGAAGCAGGAGACCTAAACTTAGTTCCAAGTCAGAAAGGAATAGATATGGCTGAAGGAAAACATGGGACTTGCCCACAGTTCCCAGACCAAGAGCAGCACTAGCACTCGCCACTGAAGGAAATCAAGGTCCTTCATGCACAGGTCAGGGGAACAGTAACCATACCTTTCCTTGGGTCAAGCATCAAAATACTTACACTATTTTAAGAACTAACTCTTAAAGCAGCAACAAAAAACCTAAAGATTGGGATGGTGTCCCCTCCACTTTAGGATCAGAGCCTAATTTTGACATGAACTTAAAAGTGAAGAAATAGTCGGGAAAAATGAGCAAACAACAAAGAACTTGACTAAAAAAGCTACTACAGTGACAGGGAAGATCAAGACACAAACTCAGAAGAAGACTATAAAATCAAATTATGTATAAGCAAATAATTAAAGAAATGTTGTAAATTGGTCTTAAGCTCAGAAAAAATGTCTAGAAAACTTATTTTTAGAGGCAAATAAGAGAAATAGAGAAAAAATGTGATGGAAGAAATTTAATGAGTCAACAGCTTGATAAAACAAGATACAAAAATACAAAAGAGAACTTCTTAAAAAGTATAATTGGACAAATGGAAAAAAGTTCACTGTAGAAAAGAATTTCTTAAAAATTAGAATTCAGGACATTTAGGAGTGCAGTGGATAGAGTGCCAACCCTGGAGACAGGAGGAACTGAGTTAAAATCTGGCCTCATACAATTGACACTAGCTGTGTGACTCGGAGCAAGCCATTTAATTCCAAATCCCTCACCAAAAAAATACAATAAAATAAAATAAAATTCATGAAGCAGAAGCTAATGATTCAGAACACATTAAGAAGTAATTAAAAAACAAGATCCAAAGAATAAAAAATATTAGAAGAAACTTTGAAATAAAGTTTCACCAGATTCACAACTAATATGGAAATGAAGATTGAAGGAGGCAGTTTAAAAATTATTGGACTGCCTGAAAGGCATGATGTAAAAAAACAAAACAAAACAAAAAACTCCAACATCACCTATTAAAAAATAATCAAGAAAAATTGTCCTGATATCCTGTTAAAATCAAAAGAAATTGAGAGAATTCACCTATCACCTCTTAAAAGAGATATTCAGTTAAATTACAGTCAAATACCAGAGCTCCTAGGTTAAGGCGAATATAGTGCAAGTAACCAGAAAGAAAAATTCAAATCTCATGCAGTCATAGTTAGGATTGCACAAGATTTAACACCTTCCATATAATAAAAATAAGGGACTTGGAATATAATATTCTAGAAAGAAAAGAACCTAGAATTACAACCAAGAATAAATGAAATAGATTATTTTCTTTTAAAAAAATAATTATAACTTTTTTATTGACAGAATCCATGCCAGGGTAATTTTTTACAACATTAATCCTTGCATTCTGTTCTGACTTTTCCCCTCCCTCCCTCCACCCCCTACCCCAGATGGCAAGCAGTCCTATTCATGTTAAATATGTCACAGAATATCATAGATGCAATATATGTGTGCAGAACTGAACAGTTCTCTTATTGCACAAGAAGAGTTAGATTCAGAAGGTAAAAATAACCCGGGAAGACAAACAAAACTGCAAACAGTTTACACTCATTTCCCAGTGTTCTTTCTTTGTGTGTAGCTGCTTCTGTCCATCATTGATCAATTGAAACTGAATTAGATCTTCTCTTCATCAAAGAAATCCACTTCCATCAGAATACATCTTCATACAGTATTGTTGTTGAGGTATATAATGATCTTCTGGTCCTACTCATTTCATGGAGTATCAGTTCATGTAAGTCTCTCCAAGCCCCTTTGTATTCATCCTGTTGGTCATTTCTTACAGAACAATAATATTCCATAACATTCATATACCACAATTTACTCAACCATTCTCCAATTGATGGGCATCCATTCATTTTCCAGCTTCTAGTCACTACAAACAGGGCTGCCACAAACATTTTGGCACATACAGATCCCTTTCCCTTCTTCAGTATCTCTTTGGGGTATAAGCCCAGTAGTAGCACTGCTGGATCAAAGGATATGCACAAGCCCTGTTTGTAGTGGCTAGAAACTGGAAATTGAATGGATACCCATCAATTGGCAAATGGTTGGGTAAATTGTGGTATATGAATGTCATGGAATATTATTGTTCTGTAACAAATGACCAACAGGATGAATACAAAGGGGCTTGGAGAGACTTACATGAACTGATACTCCATGAAATGAGCAGGACCAGAAGATCACTATATACCTCAACAACAATACTGTATGAAGATGTATTCTGATGGAAGTGGATTTCTTTGATGAAGAGAAGATCTAATTCAGTTTCAATTGATCAATGATGGACAGAAGCAGCTACACACAAAGAAAGAACACTGGGAAATGAGTGTAAACTGTTTGCAGTTTTGTTTGTCTTCCCGGGTTATTTTTACCTTCTGAATCTAACTCTTCTTGTGCAATAAGAGAACTGTTCGGTTCTGCACACATATATTGCATCTATGATGTTCTGTGACATATTTAACATGAATAGGACTGCTTGCCATCTGGGGTAGGGGGTGGAGGGAGGGAAGGGAAAAGTCTGAACAGAATGCAAGGGTTAATGTTGTAAAAAATTATCCTGGCATGGGCTCTGTCAACAAAAAGTTATTATAAAATAAAATAAATTTAAAATAAAAGAAAAAGAAGAAGAAAGGTATGCACAGTTTGATAACTTTTGAAGCATAATTCCAGATTGCTCTCCAGAATGGTTGGATTCATTCACAACTCCACTAACAATGCATCAGTGTCCCAGCTTTCCCACATCCTCTCCAACATTCATCATTATTTTTTCCTGTCACCTTAGCTAATCTGACAGATGTGTAGTGGTATCTCAGAGTTGTTGTAGAAATAGATTATTTTCAATGAAAGCACCAAAAAAGAAGAGAAAATTTGCCTCTCACTGAATGGGGTACAATAAAATGGAACTTAAAAGTTAAAAATAAATAATCCATTTCTTTTAAAAATAGAGCCCATTGGTCAAAGGATATGAAAAGACAATCTTCAGATGACAAAATTAAAGCCATGTATAGTCATATAAAAATTCTCTAATTCACTATTGATTAGAGAAATGCAAATTAAAATAACTTTGAGGTACCACCTGACACTGCTCAGATTAACTAAAATGACAGGAAAAGATAATGATAAATGTTGGGGGGGGATATGGGAAAACTGGGACACTGATGCATTGTTGGTGGGGTGGTGAAATGATCCAACCATTCTGGGGAGCAATTTGGAACTATGCCCAAAGGACTATCAAACTGTTCATCCCCTCCAACCCAGAAGTGCCATTACTGAGTCTGTATTCCAAAGAAATCATAAAGAGAAAAAGATCCACATGTGCAAAAATATTTGTAGCAGTTCTGTTTGCAGTAACAAAGAATTGGAAAATGAGTAGATGCCCATCAATTGGGAAATGGTTGAATAAGTTGTAGTATATGAAGGTAATGGAAGATTATTGTTCTATAAAAATTGAAGAACAAGCTGATTTTAGAATGTACTGGAAAGATTTACAAGAAGTGATGTTGAGTGAAACAAGCACAAGCAGGAATACAACATACACAGTAACAGCAAGATTGTGATCAACTATGAAAGACTTGATTCTTCTCAATGGTTCAGTGATCCAAGACAATCCAGTAGATTTTGGAGAGAAAATGCCATCTGCATCCAGAAAAAAGAACTATGGAGATTGAATATAAATCAACACATCCTATGTTCACTTCTTTTTTCAGTTTTTCTTTCTCTCTTATGGTTTTTCCCTTTTCTTCTGATTTTTCTCTCCCAAAATGATGCACAAAGCAATGAATATTAAAAATCAATTAATTTTTTTAAAAGTTAAAATAAAAATCACATTCTGTGAAAGTGTTCTATTTCTGTCTCTCTCTCTATAAATATATACATATATGCATGTACATATATACACAATACATATGTATCATATATACATACGTGTATAATATATATAGTTCAATTAAATTGATTTCCTTCATAAGTCTATATATTTATTTATTTAAAAATAATATCTACAGAAGAAGCCTGTATACTATCAGACTCTCAAAAAATTTTACGTATATATATATACAAGATTAAAAACACTTGCCTTACATTATGAGATTTAAATGGATATAAATTAAAGTGTTAAAGTAAATTCAACATTTTATCCATCAGGCTTCATGTCTACTGAATGTATTTGTTTTTGTCATTTTAAAGTTCAGTCCTAACCTTGGACATATGGGGTAAGTTTGTGTGCACGGAGAGTAAAGGAGGACAAAGGGAAAAAAAAGTTTTTATTTATATGACTCATTCCAGTTTCCATATTCATGCTGTTTCTATGACATGAAATAACTTCCTCTTCACTAACTTCTAAAATCAAAACTTAGCTCTCTATGAAGCTTACTTTTACTGTGCAAGTCTAAATTTATTTTTTTTCCTTTTATGACTCAAAATTTTAGCTTCACAAAAGAAGGGAGAGCTTTCACTCCTCATGTAGTTTTATGTGAGGCCCATTTTTTTTAAAATAAGGGAATTAAATAAGGGAAAATTAAAAATTAAAATAAGGGAATTTAAAAATACAGTTTAAATATCTATAAATCATACCACCATAATTATTTTTATATTTTTCAAATTAATTCTATACAGATTACAATTACTTAATGAAAGGAAAGTTTTTGTTTGATATCTATTCAGAAATTTTATTTAACAAATGTTTAAATATCTACTTTGTTCAAGAGCATTATATTATATAATAAAATAAATGATTGATGTACACATGACCAAGGAACAAAAAGAAAAAGAATAGAGTGGTCAGTTTGATGTAAACTCCTGTTTAGGACAGAGCAAGATTTTGAAAATTGAATAATAGTAAATAGCAAAAATTTGAAAAAAATAAACATTTTTTTAAAGGAAGTGAAATGATAGAGAAGTTCAATAAATCTTCATTGTATATTTACAAAAAACTCACTTTTTAGGGAATAAGCAATGAACATTTTTATTACTAAAGAAAAAATATATTTAAAATGATCTGTGGAAGATTTTTTAAAATTTAGAGTGTCAGAAAAATAATAAATCCAATTTAATAAATACAAAATGAGTAAAAAGAGGTATTTATCAAAAGTAAAACAAACCTTTTTAAAATACCAATAAAACTGTATCAGTTTTCTGATATATTCTTAAAGTGGAAATCCAAATTAACCAAAAGAAAAAAAATCACAATAAACAGAATGTAATTATCAGAATATATTAGACACATATATATGCCAATAGAATTTGTAATAAAATGTAAATGAATAAATATCCATAAATTATTCAAATTGATATAATACAAATAAGCAACTTTAGAAAATTAAACAGAATACTCCACAGATGTTCTAAAATTAAATAATATTAGAAAAATCATAAATGCTAATACCAGATGGATTTACATGTGAACTTTAGTAAATATTTTAAAAACACATTTTAAAATATTAATTCTTATGCCACTAATGACTACTATTTATGTAGCAATTTTATTTTTATAATATTTTTTATTTGTCAAAATATTTGCAAAGATGGTTTTCAATAGTCACTATTGCAAAACTCGTATTCTAAATTTTTCTCCCTCCTTCCCTCCTCACCTACCCTTTCCTCTACACAGAAAGTATTCCAATACAGGTTAAACATGTACAATTATTTTAAACATTTCCACATTCCATAAGAGAACTGAGATCTAAAGGGGAAAAAATGAGGAAAAAATCAAGCAAGCAAGGAACAACAATGGAAAGGATGAAAATACTGTTTTGATCCACATTCAGTCCCCATAGTCCTCTCTTTGGATCCTGATGGCTCTCTCCATCAGAAGTCTATTGGAATTGTCCTGAATCACCTAATTGTTGAAAAGAGCCAAGTCCATCATAATTTATTGTCACATAATCTTGTTCTTGCGTGTACAATATTCTCTTAATTCTGCTCTCTTCACTTAGTATCAGTTCAATTAAGTTCATCATTTTCTAAAATCAGCCTGCTAAACGTTTCTTACAGAGTAATAATATTTTGTTAATCCATATATTATAACGTGTTCTGTCATTTCCCAACTGATGGGCATCCACTCAATTTCCAGTACCTTGCCACCACAAAAAGGGCTGCTACAAATATTTTTGTACATGTGTCCTCCCCCGTCCCCCTTTTTGTTGATCTCTTTAGGATACAGACACAATAGAAGCACTGTTGTATCAAAGGGTATGCAGAATTTGATAGTTCTTTGAGCATAGTTCCAAATTGTTTCCTCATTACATATTTTAATGTTTACAATTTCTTTTTTTCTGTTATTGCTAACACTAATATTTCTAATGCAATTTTGGATAGTAATGATAATAATAGGAAATCTTGTTTCATCCCTGATCTTATTGGGAATGGTTCTAATAAATGCCTGTCTACCTATGATGCTTGCTGATGGTTTTAGCAAAATGCTACTGATCATTTTAAAGAAAACTCCATTTTTTCTTATGTTCTCTAGTATTTTTAAAAGAATAGGTCCTGGATGTTGTCAAATGATTTTCCTTAATCTATAGATATAATTGTATAATTTCTGTTAGTTTGGCTATTGATATAGTCAATTATTCTAATAGTTTTTTCTAGTATTAATCAACTGCATTCCTAATATAAATCCTACTTGGTCATAGTGTATAATCCTACTATCATCTCTTTGCCAATATTTTAATTAAAATTTTTGCATCAATATTAATTAGGAAAATGTATCTATACTTTTCTTCCTCTGTTTCGGTCCTTCCTGGTTTAGGTATCGACCCCATATCTGTGTCTTAAAAGGAATTTATTGGGCTTCTTCTTTCCCTATTTTCCCAAATAGTTTGTATAGAACTGATATTAGTTGTTCATTAAATTTTGATAAAATTCACTTGTAAATCCATCTGGCCTCTAGATTTTTTTTCTTAAGGAGTTAATTAATAGCTTGTTCAATTTCTTTTTCCAAAATGGGACTATTTAAATAATTTAATTTGTCCTCTTTTAATTTGGGAGATATTTTTATAAGCATTCATTCATTTCAATTAGATTATCAAATTTATTGTAATAAAGTTGAACAAAATAGCTCCTTATCATTGCTTTAATTTCCTCTTCATAGGTGATAAGGTCACCCTTCTCATTTATGATGATGGTAATTTAGTTTTCCTCTTTTCTTTTTCTAATTAAATGAACTAAAGATTTACCTATTTTGTTAGTTTTTTTTTTTCATAAAATCACTTCAAACTTTTGTTCAATGATTTTCTCTTCAATTTTATTAATCTTCCCTTTTACTTTCTGAATTTCAAATTTAGTATTTAATTAGGGTTTTTAATTTGTTCTGTTTCTCACTTTTTTTAGTTGCATATTTAACTCATTGATCTTCTCTTTTTTCCATTTTCTTCATGTAACCATCTAGAAATATAAAATTTCCCTTAAGATCTGTTTTGGCTGCATTCTATAAATTTTGGTATATTGTCTCATTATTGCTATGCTCTTGGATGAATTTATCAATTGTTTCTATGGTTTGTTGTTTCACCCCAGTCATTTTTTAGGATTAGATTAATTTTCAATTAATTTTTGGTCTATTTTCCTCTGGCCCTTTATTACAAGTAATTTTTATTGTACCACAGTTTGAAAAGGATGAATTTACTATTTCTGCCTTTCTGCATTTGATTGTGAAAATTTTATGCCCTAATATATGGTCAATTTTTTATATAAGTATCATGTACTGATGAGAAAGGAGGTAAATTCTACTCTGTCTCCTTTCAATTTTATCCAAAGGTCTTTCATATCTAACTTTTCTAAAATTTTATTTACCTCCTTAACTTCTTTCATATTTATTTTGTGATTCAATTTATCTATTTCTGCTAGAGGAAGGTAAGAATCCCCCACTTTCTTTCTTCCTCTTTCTTCTTGCAACCCAACCCCTTTAACTTCTCTGTTAGGAATTTCAATTCTTTACCACTTAGTGCATCTATGCTTAGTGGTGATATTAATTCATTAACTGTGACACCCTTTAGCAAAACATAATTTCCTTCCTTAACTTTTTAAATTAGTTCTATTTTTGCTTTTGCTTGAATTGAGATCAGGATTTCTACTCCTGCTTTTTTTTCCCCCCCTGTAGCAGAAGTATAATAGATTCTGCTCCCAACATTTACTTTTACTACATAAGTATTCCTTTACTTCAAATGCATTTCTGGTAAAGAACATATACTAGGATCTTGTCTTTCAATCCATTCTTCTACCCACTTCCATTTATTTTTTTTTCTTTTCTTTTCTTTTTTAATTTTTATTTAATAATTACTTTATATTGACACTCGTTTCTGTTCCAATTTTTTCCCTCCCTTCCTCCACCCCCTCCCCTAGATGGCAAGCAGTCCTTTATATGTTGGATATGTTGCAGTATATCCTAGATACAATATATGTTTGCAGAACCGAACAGTTCTCTTGTTGCATAGGGAGAATTGGATTCAGAAGGTATAAATAACCCGGGAAGAAAAACAAAAATGCAGATAGTTCACATTCGTTTCCCAGTGTTCTTTCTTTGGGTGTAGCTGCTTTTGTCCGTCATTTATCAATTGAAACTCAGGTCTCTTTGTCAAAGAAATCCCTTCCATCAAAATATGTCCTCATACAATATCGTTGTCGAAGTGTATAATGATCTCCTGGTTCTGCTCATTTCACTTAGCATCAGTTCATGTAAGTCTCGCCAGTCCTCTCTGTATTCATCCTGCTGGTCATTTCTTACAGAACAATAATATTCCATAACATTCATATACCATAATTTACCCAGCCATTCTCCAATTGATGGGCATCCATTCATTTTCCAGTTTCTAGCCACTACAAACAGGGCTGCTACAAACATTTTGGCACATACAGGTCCCTTTCCCTTCTTTAGTATTTCTTTGGGATATAAGCCCAATAGAAACACTGCTGGATCAAAGGGTATGCACAATTTGATAATTTTTTGGGCATAATTCCAGATTGCTCTCCAGAATGGTTGGATTCGTTCACAACTCCACCAACAATGCAATAGTGTCCCAGTTTTCCCGCATCCCTTCCAACATTCATCATTATTTTTTCCTGTCATCTTAGCCAATCTGACAGGTGTGTAGTGGTATCTCAGAGTTGTCTTAATTTGCATTTCTCTGATCAATAATGATTTGGAACACTCTTTCATATGAGTGGTAATAGTTTCAATTTCATCCTCTGAAAATTGTCTGTTCATATCCTTTGACCATTTATCAATTGGAGAATGGCTTGATTTCTTATAAATTTGAGTCAGTTCTCTATATATTTTGGAAATGAGGCCTTTATCAGAACCTTTAACTGTGAAAATGTTTTCCCAGTTTGTTGCTTCCCTTCTAATCTTGTTTGCATTAGTTTTATTTGTACAAAGGCTTTTTAATTTGATGTAATCGAAATTTTCTATTTTGTGATCAGTAATGGTCTCTAGTTCATCTTTGGTCACAAATTTCTTTCTCCTCCACAAGTCTGAGAGATAAACTATTCTATGTTCCTCTAATTTATTTATAATCTCGTTCTTTATGCCTAGGTCATAGACCCATTTTGATCTTATCTTGGTATATGGTGTTAAGTGTGGGTCCATGCCTAATTTCTGCCATACTAATTTCCAATTATCCCAGCAGTTTTTATCAAATAATGAATTCTTTTCCCAGAAGTTAGGGGCTTTGGGTTTGTCAAACACTAGATTGCTATAATTGACTATTCTGTCTTGTGAACCTAGCCTTTTCCACTGATCCACTAATCTATTTCTTAGCCAATACCAAATGGTTTTGGTGACTGCTGCTTTATAATATAATTTTAGATCAGGTACAGCTAGGCCACCTTCATTTGATTTTTTTTTCATTAATTCCCTTGAGATTCTCGACTTTTTATTGTTCCATATGAATTTTGTTGTTATTTTTTCTAGATCAATAAAATATTTTCTTGGAAGTCTGATTGGTATAGCACTAAATAAATAGATTAGTTTAGGGAGTATTGTCATCTTTATTATGTTCGCTCGGCCGATCCAAGAGCACTTAATATTTTTCCAATTATTTAAGTCTGACTTTATTTGTGTGGAGACTTTTTTATAATTTTGCTCATATAATTCCTGACTTTCCTTTGGTAGATAGATTCCCAAATATTTTATGGTATCAACAGTTATTCTGAATGGAATTTCTCTTTGTATCTCTTGCTGTTGGGTTTTGTTGGTGATGTATAAAAATGCTGAGGATTTATGGGATTTATTTTGTAGCCAGCTACTTTGCTAAAATTATGAATTATTTCCAATAGCTTTTTAGTAGAATCTCTGGGGTTCTCTAGGTATACCATCATATCATCTGCAAAGAGTGATAGTTTGGTTTCCTCATTGCCTACTCTAATTCCTTTAATTTCTTTCTCGACTCTTATTGCCGAGGCTAGTGTTTCTAATACGATATTAAATAATAATGGTGATAGTGGGCAACCTTGCTTCACTCCAGATCTTACTGGGAAAGGTTCCAGTTTTTCCCCATTGCATATGATGCTTACTGATGGTTTTAAATATATGCTCCTGACTATTTTAAGGAAAAGTCCATTTATTCCTATGCTCTCAAGTGTTTTTATTAGGAATGGATGTTGGATTTTATCAAATGCTTTTTCTGCATCTATTGAGATGATCATATGGTTTTTGTTTGTTTGGTTATTGATATAGTCAATTATGCTAATAGTTTTCCTAATATTGAACCAGCCCTGCATTCCTGGTATAAATCCTACTTGGTCATAGTGTATTATCCTGGTGATGATTTTCTGTAATCTTTTTGCTAATATTTTATTTAAGATTTTAGCATCAATATTCATTAGGGAGATTGGTCTATAATTTTCTTTCTCTGTTTTCAGCCTACCTGGTTTAGGTATCAGTACCATGTCTGTGTCATAAAAGGAGTTTGGTAGGACTCCTTCAATCCCTATTTTTTCAAATAGTTTATATAACATTGGAATTAATTGTTCTTTAAATGTTTGGTAGAATTCACATGTAAATCCATCTGGTCCTGGGGATTTTTTCTTAGGGAGTTGATTGATAGTTTGTTCTATTTCTTTTTCTGAGATGGGACTGTTTAGGATATTTACTTCTTCCTCTGTTAGTTTGGGCAAGCTATATTTTTGGAGGTATTTTTCTATTTCATTTAAGTTGTCGAATTTATTGGCATAAAGTTGGGCAAAGTAACTCCTAATTATTGCTCTAATTTCCTCTTCGTTAGTGGCGAGTTCTCCCTTTTCATTTTTAAGACTAACAATTTGATTTTCCTCTTTCCTTTTTTTAATCAGATTTACTAAGGGTTTGTCTATTTTGTTGGTTTTTTCATAGAACCAACTCTTAGTTTTATTAATCAATTCAATAGTTTTTTTACTTTCAATTTTATTGATCTCACCTTTTATTTTTAGAATTTCAAGTTTAGTGTTTGACTGGGGGTTTTTAATTTGTTCCTTTTCTAGCATTTTTAATTGCAAACCCAATTCATTGATCTTCTCTTTCTCTATTTTATACAAATAGGCCTCTAGAGATATGAAATTTCCCCTTATTACCGCTTTGGCTGCATCCCATACATTTTGGTATGATGTCTCATTATTATCGTTTTCTTGGGTGAAGTTATTAATTATGTCTATGATTTGCTGTTTCACCCAATCATTCTTTAGTATGAGATTATTTAGTTTCCAATTATTTTTTGGTCTACTTCCCCCTGCTTTTTTGTTGAATGTAATTTTCATTGCATCGTGGTCTGAAAAGGATGCATTTACTATTTCTGCCTTACTGCATTTGAGTTTGAGGTTTTTATGTCCTAATATATGGTCAATTTTTGTATAGGTTCCATGAACTGCTGAAAAGAAAGTGTATTCCTTTCTGTCTCCATTACATTTTCTCCAGAGATCTATCATATCTAACTTTTCTAGTATTCTATTTACCTCTTTGACTTCTTTCTTATTTATTTTGTGGTTTGATTTATCTAATTCTGAGAGTGCAAGGTTGAGATCTCCCACTATTATAGTTTTACTGTCTATTTCTTCTTGCAGCTCTCTTAGTTTCTCTTTTAAGAATTTAGATGCTACCCCACTTGGTGCATATATGTTTAATATAGATAGTGCTTCATTATCCATGCTACCCTTTAGCAAGATATAGTGTCCTTCCTTATCTCTTTTAATTAGGTCAATTTTTGCTTTAGCTTGATCTGAGATCAGGATGGCTACCCTGCTTTTTTGACTTCACCTGAAGCATAGTAGATTTTGCTCCAACCTTTTACCTTTAACCTGCATGTATCTCCCCGCTTCAGGTGTGTTTCCTGTAAACAACATATTGTAGGATTCTGGCTTTTAATCCATTCTGCTAACCGCTTCCTCTTTATGGGGGAGTTTACCCCATTCACATTTATGGTTAGAATGACCAATTCTGTATTACTTGCCATCTTGTTAACCCCGGTTTATGCTTTTCTCCCTTCTTTCCCCTTTCCCCCCTTCCCAGTATTAAGCTTGTGAGCACCCCTTGCTTCTCACAGCCCTCCCTTTTTAGTATCCCTCCCCCCGCCTTAGAGTTCCTCCCCCTATCTTACCCCTTTCCCTCCCAGTTCCCGTATTCCCTTCTGCTTAGCTTATTCCTTCCCTTTTCACTTTTCCCTTCTCACTTTTCAATGAGGTGGGAGAAGTTTTACCATAGATTGAATATGTCTTAAGATTTTTCACTTAAAGCCAATTCTGAAGGCAGTAAGATACCCACTATATTCATCCCCCTCCATTCTTTCTCTCAGATATAATAGGTTTCCTATGCCTCTTCATGAGATGTACTACCCCCACTTTACCCTTTTTCTGATACAATGTCCTTTCCACATCAATTTCTAGAACAAGGTATACATGTATTCTTTATACATCTATATAGTCAAAATATAGTTCCCAAGATTAATCTTTACCTTTTTAGATTTCTCTTGAGTTCTATATTTGTAGATCAAACTTTTTGTTAAGTTCTGGTTTTTTCATCAGAAATAGATGAAATTCGCTTACTTCGTTGAATGTCCATCTTCTTCCCTGGAAAAAGATGCTCATTCTCGCTGGGTAAGTTATTTTTGGTTGCATACCAAGTTCCTTAGCCTTTCGGAATATCATATTCCAGGCCCTTCGATCTTTTAATGTGGATGCTGCCAGATCCTGGGTGATCCTTATTGTGGCTCCTTGATACTTGAATTGGGTTTTTCTAGCCGCTTGCAATATTTTTTCCTTCATCTGAGGGTTCTGGCATTTGGCCACTATATTCCTTGGTGTTTTGATTTTAGGATCCCTTTCAGTGGGTGATCGATGAATCCTTTCAATGTTTATTTTTTCCTCTGTTCCTATGACTTCTGGGCAGTTCTCTTTGATAATTTCCTGGAAAATAGTGTCCAGGCTCTTTTTTTCATCATGTTTTTCTGGGAGTCCAATGATTCTCAGATTATCTCTCCTGCATCTGTTTTCCAGGTCTGTTGTCTTCCCCAGAAGGTATTTCACATTTTTCTCCATTGTTTGATTTTTTTGGATTTGCTTGACTGATTCTTCTTGTCTCCTCAAGTCATTCAATTCCACTTGTTCAAGTCTGATTTTCAGTGAAGTGTTCTCTTCACTCACTTTTTTAAAATCTTTTTCTAATTGTCCAATTGAGTTCTTTTGTTCTGTGGAATTTTTTTCCATTTTGCCAATTTTGTTTTCCAGTTCACCAATCCTATTTTTCAAGGATTTTACTTCTTTATCCACTCTCTCTTTAACTTTCTCCAGGCTCTTTTGCCAAGCCTCCCTCTCCTTTTCCCAAGTTTCCCTCTCCTTTTGCCAAGCCTCACTCTGCTTTCCCCATTTTTCTTCTAGCTCCCTTGTGAGAGCCTTTTTAATCACTTCTATGAGGTTCATCTGTGTTGAGGAACAGATGATCTCCTCCTTTGGGGATTCACCTGGGGACTGCCTGTTTTTAGTCTCCTCAGGATTTAGAGTCTGCTCTCTATCTGTGTAGAAGCTGTCAAGGGTTAAAGTCCTCTTCAGCTTCTTGCTCATTCTGTCTATTAATGACAAACTACCAAAGAAAAACAGAAAAAACTGGAGTCTTTCTTTGGGGGAGGGGTTGGGTATGTTATCGAGCTTCCTCTACAGACTGCAGGGGGCAGCAGTGAGGCACTAGCAGGACTGTGCTGCGCCTGCGCTCTGAGATCCCAGAGCGTGCTGAGTCACTCTGGGGGGGGGAAGGGGGGACGGCCAGGTCCCGAGAGACTCCAGCTGTTTGGGGTTGTATTCTTCACCCCCGGTGTTTTTAGCTTCTCTGCTGGGCTGCTGACTTGCTGCTGGAGCAAAGTATCCAAACCTGTAGCGAAGCTCTCGGCAAAGTATCCAAACCTGTAGCGAAGCTCTCCCCGCAGAGACGGCTGCGATCACTCCCCACCCCCTCTCCAGTCTGCTCCTGTGCCCTCACTGCCGCTGCCCTCAGCCTGCGCCCGATCTAAAACTGCCCCAGCCCTCCAGTAAAGACAGACCTTTCTTGGCGGATCTCAAGGATGGCTTCTCTTGGTAACTATATGTGGGTTTTTTTTTCAGTCAAGCATTGATTCAGAGGCTTGTAATGAAGTGGATAGTGAGAGAAAGCGTGGAGCTTATGCAGCTGTGAGCCTCCTCTCCGCCATCTTAACCGGAAGTCCCACCCACTTCCATTTAATGAGAGAGTTCATTCCATTCCTATTCACATTTAAAAATACTAACTATATTTTCCAACATCCTATTTTCCTCAGTTAAACTTTCCTTTTTCTTTTCCCTCTCTCCCACCCAATGTTTTCTGCTGATCTTAGACTCCATCAGATTATTTCTCACCCTATAGGAAGCAGGACTTTCTTAAACCTTTCCTCTTGTATTTCTGTACTCCCTTCTTTTAGCCTTCTCCTCTCCTTTCATCTTTACCCTCCTACTTCCTATAGCGTGAGACAAGTTTCTATAGCAAACTAAATATGTCTGATATTCTCTCTTTCAGCCAAATTTTATGAGATTAAAATTCAAACAAAGCTCATCCTCCTCCTTTCTTTCCCTTAAGTGTAATATATCTTTTTTGGCCTCTTGAAGTAATGTAATTTATCTCATTTTAGTACCACATTTCTTCCAATACAATCTCTTTTGTACCCCTAGCTTACACACACACACACACACACACACACACACACACACACACACACATATATATATATACATATATCATTATCACATTAAAGTTACCTTATACCTCTAAGTATATGCTAACAAAGTTACAGCTTTCCAGAGTTATCCATAACATCTTCCCATGTACGATTGTAAACATTTTAACCTTTAAAAACATAGTATATTTTCTTGCCTCTTTACTTTCTTATGTTTCTCTTGAGTTCTATATTTGAAGATCAAATTTTCTATTCAACTCTGCTCTTTTTATCAAACATATTTGAAAACCCCTTATTTCATTGAATATTTATATTTTTCCATGAAAGATTATGCGTAGTTTTGAGGTAGATGATTTTTGGATGCAATTCAAGTTCCTTTGCCATCTGGAATATCATATTCCAGATCCTTCAAACCTATAAAATGAAGCTTCTAGGTCCTGAGTAATTCTGATTGTGGCTCCTTGATATAGGAATCATTGCTTTCTGACTGCTTGCAGTATTTTCTCCTTGATTGAATAATTCTGGATTTTAGCTACAATATTCCTTGAAATTTTCATTTTGGGGTCTGTTTTAGGGGCTGAACCCTCTAGTTCTATGAAATCAGGACAGTTTTCCTTGAGAATTTCTTGAAAGATGTTATCCAGGATCTTTTTTTTCATTGTGGTTTTCAAATAGTCCAGTGATTCTGAGTTCTTCTCTCCTTAATCTATTTACCAAATCAGCAGTTGTTGATTTTTTTTTAATGAGGTATTTTCTTCCACTTTTTTCATTCTTTTGTTTTGTTTGACTGATTCTTGATGTCTCATTGAGTTATTCTCTTCCATTTATCCAATTCTAATTTTTAGTTAACTATTTTCTTTAGTTAACTTTATAAACTGTTTTTTTTCACTTGGCCAATTGTATTTTTAAAACAGTTGTTTTATTCATTGATTTTGTCCCATTTCACCAATTCTGTTTTTCAAGGAGTAATGTTTTTTTTTTTTCCTATTTTGTCAAATGTATTTTTAAGAAGTTTTTTTCAATATTTTTTTTCATTTCAGCATATGTATTTTTAAATTGTTTTCTTCCTTCATTTTCTGTATTTCTTTTTCCAAATTCTCCTTCAAAGCTCTCAATCTATTTCTCAATTTTTCTTCTAACTTTAAGATATTTTTTGAATTCTTCAAAGAGAACCTTTTGAATTAGAGACTACTCGTATCACCCTTTGAAGCTTCTTTGGATACATTTTCCCCTTAGTGTCCTCAAAGTTTGAGTTTTGTTCTTCCCTGTTTCCATAGCAGCTATTTATGATCAGAGCTCTTTTTGCTTTTTTGCTCATTTTTAAATACTGAAGTTTGCTCCTATGGGACAGGGGAGATTTTCCTGAGTTTTCTCTACAGGGTGAAAGGAGCTTCTCAGTACCATGGGCCCAGTACTCCTGCAAACTTTCCCACTGTGCTGGATGGGTCTAGCCATGTCCAACCTGTTATGCTGTGATTCATGGCCCACTCTTTGCCTTCTGTAGTTGTGATGGAAGTCTCACAGGGATTCTGCTGATTCACTGGCCTTCTGAACTAGGACTGAGTAGCCAAAGCTGCTGTATTTTGGCTAAGAGTCTTTTATTATATTTCCCCTGGCCATCCCCTTGCTATGCCTGCACCGGACCACTTCCCCCTAGTCCAAATGATAGACCTTTCCTGAAGTCATTCTAAGACATCTTTAACTGAAAATTCAACTCCAAATATTTGTGTGTTTTCTCACTCCAAAATCCATTTAGAGGCTTGATCTAGTGTTGATTCTGAGGGAAGCCAGGAAGAATGCAATCAAAATCCTATGCACTCTCCCATCTTGGCTCCATCACCCAGCACTTTTGTTTTTCAAAGCACTTTATGTATATTTTGGGGTTTTTGAGGCAATTGGGGCTAAGTGACTTGCCCAGGGTCACACAGCCAGGAAATGTTAAGTGTCTGAGGTCAGATTTAAACTCAGGTCCTCCTGTCTTCAAGGCTGGTGTTCTATCGCTGTGCTACCTAGCTGCTCCTACATATATTACATTGTTTGATCCTCACAATATTGTGGGATATAGGTACAAGTATCTTCATTTTCCAGCAAAGTCACTTGCTGAATATTCATGACTAGGAAATAATTGAGAGAGGTTTATAAACTAAATGATTTTGTCTTCAAAGTATTTTAATATATTTTCTGCCACCTGGCTATATTATGAAAATTGAGAGAGAGAGAGAGAGAAACAGAGAGACACAGACAGAGACAGACACAGAGACACAGACAGAGACAGACACAGAGACACAGAGGCAGTGATAAAGAAAAAAAAAAAGATAAAATCACAGAGAAAGAAAAAGAAAGGACCTATGCAGAGATAGAGCTGCAAAGCTGGACAGACAGAAAGACAGAGAAAGAGGCAGACACAAAGAGAAGCAGAGAGAATAAAAAGATGGAACTCAATTTGATTCTTTCTGTGCTACAAATATAACCCTGATATCCATATCCATAACCCTGCAAAGATAAGACACATAAAGGATAATCAATAATACCAATGAATAAAGATTCAAAAATAATTAAACTAGTCCAGCAAATATAATAATTAGTTATAAGAAACCATTCATTATTAGCAAGTTAGTTTTATGAGAGGATTCATGAATAAGTCACGATGAGCAAAATAATTTGTGTCATGTATTAATAATAAAAGGATTACTATATTGGTAGATATAGAAAAATCTTTTCACTAAATTAAAACAAAAAGCTTTCATTCTAAAAACATAAGAAAATATATGATGTGAAATAAATTCTTTTATCCATACAAAAATCTTTACTTGAAATTATAAATTTTACATATATATATATTAGAGAAAGACTGGTTGCCCCCTTCCTCCTTTAATGAAAAACTATAAAATAAAGATACTCATTTTGACCATGATTTTTGACATTGTCAGAAATGCTCACAATAGTTGAAAGATGTAGTATTCTCATTGGTTTTATGGAGGTCTTGGAGTAGCCTTCATTTCAACAGGTTAATAGCCATGAGAATAGCCAGGTGTTAAAGTCCAATCCCTTTATTATCTTCTTCACAATCTAGTTACCCTGCTTGGGGCCTGGATGAGGTTTTTGGAGAGCCTTTCAGAGTCTTGGTCTCAGTGGGGAGAGCAGGAGAACGGGCCAACCACCATAAGGCTGATGAAGATGGAAATGAATCTAAGTCCAAGGACTTAAGCTCCCACTTCCAGTCTGCTTGTCTTCTCTGGCTCTCACTCTGGCTGAGTTTGTCCCAGCTTATATGCTCTCTTATAATTACATTATGATAGGTGTGAATCTTGTAGAACTATATTAAGCACTAAGTTTTCTGAACTAGAGAACTATTAATCACCATGCTAAACTAGATAATCATTGTATTTATCAATTCCACTGACTTAATACCTTGTAAGAATCCTTGTTTCAGAGTTCTGGCCCATAACAGAAAGACATAAGAACAAACATGATTAATAATGAAGCTAAAATATGTTCATTTGTGGATAATATTTGTTTATTGAGGAAGTTCAAAATGATTAGGTCTCTAAAAATTAATCAAATTATTAAGTTTATCCAAAGAACAGATACAAAATTAAGAAAATCAATTATATTTCTATACAACACTAATAAAATGCAAGAAAACTGATATAAAAGGGAATATTTTAGATTAACTTTTTACAGTTATTATTTTATTTTCCCTAATTACATGTAAAAAACAAATTTCAACATTCATTTTTAAAACTTTGAGTTCCAAATTCTTTACCTTCTGCACTCCCCCATCTCTATCCCATTGAGAAAGCAAGCAATTTCTGATAGGTTAAGGCTAAGACTAAGGCTAAACAAACAAACAAAAGCATATTTAAATCTGTATTCAAATCCCATCAATTCTTTTTCTGGGGTTTGATGGTATTTTTCATTGTAAGTTCTTCAGAGTTATCTTGCATCATTATATTGTTGATAATAGCTAAATCCTTTGCAACTGATTTTCTTAAAATATTACTATCACTTTGTATACAATATATTTCATTTTGCAACAATTTCTAGAAGTCTTTCCAGATTTTTTTTCTGAGAGCATCCTGCTCATAATCTCTTATACCACAATAGCATTTCATCATAATCACATATCAAACATTCCCCAATTGATGGGCATCCCCTCAATTTACAATGTTTTGTCCCCAGAAAAGAACTGCCTTAAATATTTTGTTACATATAGCTTCTATTCCTTTTTAAATGTTTTTAATCTCTTTTGGGATACAAATTTAGTAATCAAATTACTGGGTCAATGCGTATGTAAGGTTGCATAGCCCTTTGAGCCCATAGATCTAAATTGTTCTACAAATTGATAGAATCAGTTTACAATTCCAACAACAATGCAATGATATCTCATTTTCCTTACCTTCCTTCTAATATTTCTCATCTTCCTTTTTTGTCCTATTACCTAATCCAAAAAGTATGAGATAGTACTTCAGAATTGTTTTAATGTGTAATCAATAGTGAATTAGAATATTTGTATATGGCTATAGATAGCATTGATTACATGAAAAATTTTTTATCTTTTGATCATTTATCAATTGGAAAATGGTTCTTATTGTTACAAATTTAACTGAATTTTCTCTATATTTGAGAAATGAAATTTATATCAAAGAAACCTGATTTAAAACTTTTTTTTTTCACAGTTACCAATGCTAACTTCTAATCTGTCTTTTTTCACCCTGTCCTTCCTTAATACTGTTTTGCTTCTGACTATCCCCTCTTCAAATCTGCCCTCCCTTCTATTAATTTTATCCCTTCACTTATCCCTTTCCCCCCCTATTTTCTTGTAGGGTGTGTTAGATTTCTATATACAATTGAGAGTGTATATTATTTCCTTTTTGAGCCAGTTCTGATGAGAATTGCATTCACTCACCTTAACTCCCCCCTTCCATTCCATTGTAACAGGTTTTTCTTGTCTTTTTACATGAGATAATTCATTCCATTTTACCTCTCCTTTTTTTTTTCTTCCAGTATATTACCATCTTACTCCTTGATTGTGTTTTTAGTTATTATCCCTTTATATTCAACTCACACCTGTGTCTTCTATCATATACACTGTATGTGTGTGTGTGTGTGTGTATGTATGTGTGTATGCGTGTATGTGTAATTCTTGGTTACAAACCTAGATCCTTTGTACTCCAGAATAGCCCAATTCTCTGATGCTTTAACATAGGATTTGCTGAATCTTGTATTATCCTGACTGTGGCTCCATGATACTTGATTTTTTTTTCCTGGCTGCTTGTAATTTATTTACTCTGACTTGGGGAGCTCTTGAATTTGCCTATAATATTACAAAAACTTTTCATCTTGTGATCTCTTTCAGGAGGCGAATGGTGGATTCTTTCAATGTTCATTTTCCTCACTTGTTCTAGATTGTCAGGACAGTTTTCCTTAAGAATTTCTTGAAAGATGATTTCTTAGCTCTTTATTTTTTATCATGGTTTTCAAGTAGTTGAATAATTTTAAGTGACCTCTCCTGAATCTATTTTCTAGGTCAGTTATTATGCCAATGAAATATTTTACACTGTGCTTTTCCCCCATTCTTTTGTTTTTGTTTTATTGTTTTTTTTTGATTCTCATAAAATTATTACATTTCATTTGCTCATTTCTAATTTTGAAAGGAAAACTTTTTCTTCAGTGAATTTTATATTCCTTTTTCCATTTGGCCAGTTCTGTTTTTTAAGAAGTTGCTTTTTTTTTTCCTTCAGTGATATTTTGTTTCTTTTTTTTTCATTTAGCCAAGTTTGCTTTTGAAGACATTCTTCTCCTCATTGGATTTTTGTACATCCTTTACTGTTTGACCTAATCTCTTTCCTTTTCTCAGTATTTTTGGGTCTCATTTGCCAAGTTGTTGACTTGTTTTTCATGACTTTCTTGCATCACTCTCATTTCTCTTCCAATTTTTCCTCTATCTCCCTTACTTGATTTTTAAAAAATCTTTTTGATTTTTTAATCCTCCATCATCTAAAACCAATTCATATTATTTTTGGAAGCTTTAAATGTAGGAGTATTGACGTTGTTATCTTCTTCACAATATATGTTTTAATTTTTCTTGTCACCATAGTAACTTTCTATGATCAGAATTTTGGATTTTCTTTTTACTGTTATTTGCTCATTTTCCCAGCCTATTATTTGACTTTTAACTCTGTATGTATGTACTCTCCTGTGAATGACTTTAAGAACTCTTTTCTGTGAAGAGGATTTCTGCTCCACCATGGTGGAAAGTTTTGAAGGGCTAGTACTTCTCCTTGCCTTGGGAATGTCACCCAGGACTATGGCAGATCCAAATATTGGCAAGGATAGCAAAGACACCCCTATAATATTCTTCTGAACACTTTACTATAGGTGAACTGAAAACTCTAGAAGCAGCCACTACTGCTGCTGATTCAGTGGCTTCCAAGAACTCTTCCTTCATATTCTTAAACTTTTGTTTGTTTGGATGAAATCTGATATTTTTGCAAGCTCTATGAAAAATGTTTTAGTTTGATTACTATGTTTCTAAAACACTAATTAATCTAGGCAAAATTGTCATTTTTATTATATTGACTCTGCCTGCTCATGAGGAAATGATATTTTTCCAATTGTTTAGCTTTGACTTTGTTTTATGAAAAGTTAATTTGTTTAGTAGTTCCTTTTGTCTTGGCAGATATCTTCCTAAATGCATAGTTATTTTAATTGGAAAATCTCTTTCTGTTTATTGGTGGTGGGCTTTGTGTGGTATATGGAACTGCTGATAAATTATGTAGATTTATTTTACATCCTGAAACTTTGTTAAAGTTGCTAATTGTTTCAAGTAGTTTGATCTTGTTTTTGTCTTTTTGTTTTTTGCATTCTTTAAATATACCATCATGTCATCTACAAAGAGTAATGATTTTGTTTACCCTTTGTCTATTCTAAATCCTTCCATTTCCTTTCTTTTTCTTATTGATGTACTAAGCATTTGAATAATGGCTATAAAAACGGACATCTTTGTTTCACCCTGATCATTTTGAGAAGGATTCTAGCTTTCAAAGTATAATGTTTTAAATTGTTTGCATCCACTTAGTAGGAAAGCAGCACTTAGAAATATTATATGGATAGAAAAATTGGGATGAGGGGACAGAAGGAAAAATTAGAGAAAGATTCAAAATAATGAACACTGAAAAGAAGAACAAATTGCACTTAAGATGAATCATATGTTAGTATAAAAATGAAAGGAAATAAACTGCACTAACAAAAAAAAAAACAACTTAAGGAAAATAGAGGCCATGAACTTGAAGTATTGTAATAGGTAGTATTTAGAATCTTTAATTTGGAGTCAGGAAAACCTGACTTGTGATATATACTATCTATATAACCTTGGACAAGTGCCTTAAAACATTTCAATTCAATTATCTGCAAAATAAGATTAGTACTAACTATCATCACTTATTTCATAGTTTTTGTGAACCAAAAATGAAATGACTTGTTCAAAATGTCTTATAGGGACAACTAGAGGATGCAGTGAATAGAGCATAGTCCTGAAGTCAGGAGTATCCGAGTTCAAATCTGGTTGCAGACACTTAATACTTACTGGCTGTGTGATCCTAGGCAAATCACTTAACCCAAATTGCCTCTCCAAAAAAAAAAAAGGTTTTGCAAAACCTTACTGTGAAGTAGCATGATATGTATTATTGAGCAGTGAGTAGATTTCTGGGGTTTCAATCAAAGTTCCTAGATCTAAATCCCAGCTTTGTCACTTTTTGAGTCAGTGACTACTTTGATCAAAACCCCTAATCTGAGCTTTAGTTTTCTCATTATAAAAAAAAGCAATTCAGAAGACAGGACATTTTAAATCTCTTTCACATATAAATATATGATGCTATCAATGTAGAGTGTGATTATAGACATAGACATAGATGTTGATATATATATATGTATATATATATATATATATATATATATATATATATATATACTTATATATATAAATCTACAAAGAAATTGCCACATAATAAAGAGAGAGAGATAGTGGTAGAGACAAAGATAAATAGAGATATTTGGTGGCAAGTTATTTTCCAGAAGTGACACAATGAAGCAACATGCAGAGTCTGGAGTCAGGAAGACTCATCTGACTTCAGTTGTACACTAACTGTGTAACTCTGCCAAGTCACTTAACCTTGTTTGCCTCAATTTCCACATCTGTAAAATAGGCCAGAGAAGGAAACAACAAACTAATCCAGTATATTTGCCAAGAAAATCCCAAGTGGGGTCACACAGTGTCAGTCGTGATTGAAAAACAGCAGCAATATTTTCAGAAAGATTCAGCAAGATTAACTAAAAGTTAATGACAAAACCATAACACAAAGAGCAAATGTGTAGTCCCAAATGTAGACAAACTACTAAAAATAAAGAAGTTTTTGAGATGAGAAGGAATAGGTCAAAGCACTGAGGAGATCATGATGCTAGTCCCAGTTTTAACCTTGGCAAATGTCATATTGGGCAAATTTATATATTTCTCTAGACTTCAGCTTACACAATTTTCATTTGGGAAGAATTATATTTGCAACTTCCTAAATTACAGTTATTATAAGAATCATGTTAGACAATGTATGTATAATTTATTATATATCTTAAAGTCACAGATAATGTAAGACATTGGTGCTGTTTCATTACTATAATCCTGTTAAATAATATTATTGCCTTCTTCTTTCTTCTGACCCATGTTTCTCTGAACCAAGTGAATACACATTATGTGTCTAAGTGACAGAGGCTGCAAAGCAGTGTTGTTTATGTCACCATTTACTTGATGATAACTTTTAGACTATTTGATCTCAGACAACATGAATAAAGAAAGACCTTCATAAACAACTGAATGAGTCAATCCTTCATGACAAATTTAAGATGTGGAAGTAGAAAATATACTGATAACTAAGTAGACGGATAGATAGATAAATAGGTAGACAGATAAATAGAGCACTTATTTGGAATTGACAATGAAGCCACAGAAGACAAAGTGCTTGAAATCTCTTTAATATAATTATATGGAGATATCCTTTCTGGTTTCAACTCCAGAAATCAACAATGGGGCCTAAAATTAACTATATAAGGAATACTGACAAATTCTTAGTGTGGAGTCTACGTTTTAGTTGCTATATGCTTTAAGATATGATTGATCAAATCTTTGTGGAAAGAATCAGGAGAAGCTTAGCCAATTAGTGATTTTTTATGATTTAAATAATATTTAACCCATGAACCACAAATATTTATTTTATTTATTATATTATATAAATAATTATATTTTATGTTGTCACATTTATTACAAAATGGATGGTCATTGAAATAGGTGAAAATGGGTAATATATAAATGTGTTGGAATGTTACAATGCTATAAGAAAAAAAGAGGCATAATGAACACAGAGAAAAACAAACAAAAAAAAAACATAAAGTAAAAAGCAAAGTGAAGTAATAAGAGCCAAGAAAAACAAATAATGACTACAACAATGTAAATGAAAGAAACAACTACTAAACATTCAAAGATTAATGTTGCAAAATTACAAAGGATAGACTTCACCTGAAAGGAAATAAACAAACAAAAAATAAATAAACTCCTTCTCCTATTTTACAAAAATGGGAGATCCATAGATGTGAAGAATTGCCCATCCTTTCATTGTTTTTTAAATAGCTTTTTATTTTCAAAATATGTGCAAAGATAGTTTTCAACATTCACCCTTGCAAAATTTTGCATTGCAGATTTTTCTCCCTTCCTTCTCCTCACTCTCTTCTCTACACAGAAAATAATACAATATATGTTAAACATGTGCAATTCTTTTATACATATTTCCACATTTATCATGCTGCACAAGAAAAAAATCAGAGCAAAAAAAGAAAACAAGGAGAAAGAAAAAAAAAAAGCAAACAAACATCAACAGAAAAGGTGAAAATACTATCTTGTGTCCACATTCAGTCCTCACTTTCTTCTTTCTGGATACAAATAGTTCGCTCCATTACAAGTCTATTGGAATTGGCCTGAAGCATTTTACTGTTGAAGAGTCATGTTCATCAGAGTTTATCATCACATAGTCTTGTTGCTATTTACAATATTCTCTTAGTTGTATTCACTTCACTTAGCATCCGTTCATGTCATTCTTTCCAGGCCTTTCTGAAATCATTCTGTTGATCGTTTTTTATAGAAGAATAATATTCCCAAACTTTCATACACAGTAACTTATTCAGTCTATCCTTAACTGATGGTTCACTTTTTTTTTTTAATTTGGTTATTGATGCAACTTTCTGGTAGTAGGGAAGAGAAATTCAGGCTATGTAAAAACAAAATATATCAAATTTTAAAAAAAATATTTAAATTATTTTAACCTTAAACTCTCTACAAAAGGATTTTAGGAGGCAATGGAAAGTACATCAATACATCCCATTCAGGAATAATCACAGAGTTATTTTGATCATGATTTTTAGTTCCAAAACAGAAACAACAATAGGAGGATTGTATACTAGTTGCAAAATGTTTGGTAACAATGATATGTCTAGAAAGTGGATTGTGAAGTGAAACATGAGTGGACTTTTACTAAAGTAACATTTTAGGAAAAAAACCAGTCACCAATCAGCATTACAGAGCTCCAGTGTGGAAGTTTCTTCAGGGTAGTAAGATAATAGGAGAGTAGAAGAGAATTGGAAAATAGGGAGAGAGAATTGGATTTAAATACAAATTATAACTAGGGTCTAGTGTAATATACAATATCTTGGAGGAAGTTAGGGAACCTGCTTCTAGGGAAATTTTGGTGAAGTATCTTTGAGAGACTAGGGAACACATGTAGATATTCTGTACCTTGTTAGAACAAGGTGATCACATAGTAAAAGGCATGTTCCTTTATTGAAATGAAAGCATTGTAAATGCCTTTATGAGCTTTTGCTATGACTCTTGACTCAGTCCTTAAGCTGTTCTTTTTTTTTTTTTTTTTTTGGTATGACCACTTTACTTATGGGGTCTGGTTAGAGACCATACTGTCAGGGAAGAGGGCAAGGGAATGTTTCACTTCTGAGTCTTTGTGGTTCAAGAAATGGGAAGCAATACTCAACCTCTCCATTTATTCTTTCCCATTCTCTGTAAGATAGTAAAGTCTCTGATCTAGGGTATTTCAAAAATCAATCACAGGAATCTTGGAGTTGTAATACATCGGCTAGGTTAAATCTTGGATTTGGAGTTTGTACCTTGACAAAAACATAAATTGATATTGGGACCTTCTGAGTTGTGAGGTCAGAGAAAGCAGGGGTAAGGTCTTATCCATAATCATTCCCAGGTTGAGAAGAGTGAGCTAAATTTTGAGTTATTCTCTGTATAACTGAGATGGCTTAGGGTAGAGTTTGCCCTTGTGGTTTTGGGGAAACATGATTATATTTGTTCTAGTTATATCATTAAAGTAATTACTCATTTTGTAAAAGTTAATTGATCTTGAGTAGTTAAATAGAAACAGGATGCTAGTCACTGGCCCTTAACAATGAGGGAATAGAGTCAAGGGACTTGATGGTGGTAGAAAAAATTATATTTAAGAACACCTCAGGTTTACCCTTTATAGCTCATATAGGTAGGTAGAACACCTTGGCTCTGGGAGAGTGTCAGATCATACCACATACAATAGAACTGTCAATTAATTTAGAGATGGCAGTGAATTTAAAGATCACCTAGCCCCACTAGCCTTATATTATGAATGAGGAAACTGAAGCAAATCTACTAAATGATATGGAAAGAATTCAACCGTGGAGCTTTGACTCACAATGCTATAGAATCTGGCCCTATTGTTTCCTTGCTGTGCAGCATGGGAAAACTGCTTCAGTTCTCCAACTTTTAGTTTCTTATCTGAAAAATCAGAAAGATAAGGTTTATATTAGTGTGAACACTAAAAGAGACAAATATTTGAAACCAGAAAATATTATATAAATATCAAATGTAAATTTTGGAGGGTAGGACCATTTGTAGTATTTAATACAAAGCTAGAATTCAACAAACAAGTAGTGATTGTTCAATTTAAATATAGGCCTATGAAAAACCTTCAAGGATGCCTTTGTAGTCTGTCTGCTGGGTGCCTCTTGGACATGAGGACATTTCCAAGTGACAATACTTCTGTGGGTAATGAGTGTTTCCTTCCTGGTATAGAGTTTTACAAGCTTCCATGTCCCAACACTGATTCAATTATTGATAGCAGTTCATCAGTAATGAGGCAGCTAAATGGCATAGTGCATAGAGTACTGTCTCTGAAGTTAGGAGGACTTGAGCTAAAATCCAACCTAAGACATTTAACACTTCCTGACTCTGTGACCCAAGTCACTTAACCCCAATTGCCTTACCAAAAAAAAAAAAATAGTTCATTAGTAATAACTGGCATTTGCATAGCACTTTACTCACATTGCCTTATTTTAGCCTTAAAGCAAACTAAGAATTAGGTTAAATGAGAATACTCAGGTTCAGGGACATTAAATGATTCGTCTGTGTCCACATACAACTCATAAATGTCAAAAGGAGGATTTGGATTGAGAACTTCCTGAACCCAAATTGAGCATTCTGCTCACCATAACATGTTTCCATTCAAATATGCATTAGATCTGGATAACTTTGAGACCAATGAATTCAATTTACTGAATTTCCAGGTGGGGAAACTGAGAACCAGGAAGGGAAAGGATTTGGGCAATCTCACAAATCTAGTTAACAACAGAGACTAATAGAACACTTCTAATATTTTGGTGCCCACAGCATATTTTGTTTAAATCTTTTCACTTAATTATGTATTGGGTGGTTAATTCCAGCCATGAAACGGATCTCAATGGATTATTTTCAATCATGAGAAGAAAAGTGTTTCTCTTTCTCATCCAAATGGTCTTTGTTTCCTAATTGCATGTGTGAGAAAAAGATGACTTAGCAAAAAGTTCCAGACTGACTTCCAGAGTAGAATACATCTGCATAAGCACCAAAATTTCACTGTGTTCATTGTTAGAGTTGGTTTTGAAAGTTCATCCATCAGTAAGTTTTCAGCTAAGCGGGCGTTTGTCTGGAAGGCACAAAGGAGGGTCACACCAGCTTGTTTTCAATTTCAGACTATTCTACATTGCTCCATGGGTGTAATTTACCAAACTTGGTTGTACTTGCAGTGATAAATTAGACATGATTTGGATCACAATTGCAGCAATGAATAAGAAACTCAGAACTAACAAAACCACTGACTCAAGATTATAAAGGGCTGAATTATGCCAAAGAAATAAGCACTCCTGGACATGAAGCTCATATCAATTGCAACAGAGACTTAGAATAACAAGAAATAGAATTGCTGACTTAGAAAACAAATACAGATTAAGAAAACACATGACAACTAAGACTCAGAAATGTAGAAAGTGGGAAAGAAAAAAAAAAAACAAAACAAAAACATTTTTTATATAATAGAATTGTGGTTTGGTATAATAATAGGAAAACTGCTATATTTAGAGTTGGAGAGCTAAGATTCAAATTTTGGCATGTTTCCTACCATGTATTCAACTTTGAGCAAATTAATTCCCCTTTGGTTTTTTTTTTTTTTTGTGGTTTTTGTTTGTTTTTGTTTTTGTTTTTGTTTTAGAAAGAGTATTAAATGATCTCTAAGATCCCTTCCAATTTAAAACCCATTTCTCTTAGAACACTATTCCCATTTGTTACTACATGCACTATGTAGTAAGGATATGCAAGGTCTGATGACTGAAGAGAAAAAAAAAATGAAGATCATAAACAAAAAGAAAAACTTCATGTGGCTAAAGGCCCAAGCCAAAATGTATTGTCAGTATACTAGTATGTGCATGAATACTACTTTGTTCTAAAGGTTCTTGGGATGTAGAAAAGCAAATCCAAGTTTGAAATATGCATATTGTTGTAATTCTGGAGAAACTGAGGCAAGACAGAGCTTGGTTTTTAAAGTTTTAATGTAGAGAGTTTAGACTAGCCAACCAAATGGAACTCATGTTAAAACATTAAAACCCAATCTCTGTCTTGCCTCAGTTTCTCCAGAATTACATTTGGAGGCCATCATGAGATATGAGATCTGAGAGCAAGATTAGAGTTTAGAGAACAGCAGCCTCAGCAGAGAGCCTTGGGTTGGCTGGTTCTGGACTCTTTCAGGGGATCTGGGCTCTTGTTTCTTCTAGACCCTCATTGGGGGGGGGGGAATCAGATCCAGCTTGGCAAGGACTCATCTCTGACACCTCTATTTGACCTAAGTGGAGAATCTAGTTAGAAACCCCTGCATGGTAAGTTTTCTGTCTGGTATGATTGCTAGAACATCTAGGTCCCCAGAAATAGTTGAATTGACAATTCATACAACTCAGAGAAGTGCCAATGGGACACTCTGTGACACTACTTGGTCTCAGTGCCTTCAGGCACAAATCTGGTGTTTTTTTAAGCATAACTTGGTCTGGGTGCCTGTGGGCACAAATATGGGTGCCTGTTGTCACAAATATGGCTACCATTAGGCACAATTTGTTCTAGGTATTTTCTGTGTGTTATATGCAAAAAAAAAAATACATCTGGATACTCTCTGTGAAGGCAGGGAACTCAATAGAGTGGAGTTTGGAAGCCTAGTTAATCTTTGAAAAAGCTCAGTTTGGGTTTCTGGGAGGGAGAGATAGTTGAGCTGAAAACTCCCTTAATTGACACTCCTGAGATATCAGGAATATGTCCCTACTTTGTATTTAATTGTTGTCTCTGTGCAGTCTGTGTTTATGACTTGTCTGTCTGTTGCATTGATTTAAGGAGTTCTCTTAAGTTTTAAGAACAATGATTGAGGAATTAGGTAATTGGTCATTTCAAGATTGCAAAGGTGTTTAGCATAAAACAAAATGCTTTATGAATGTTAAGTTCTTTATTGGACTTAATTGTAACTGGTTTGCACTAATTTGGGGAATAACAGAGAAAGTTTGGCTGCTTTTAAAATCTGTCAAAAAAAAAAAAACCAGTCTTTTCAAAAACCTGTTAGAAGAAAAAAAAGGTGGGGGGAATAAAATTTTATCTGAAAATTGCAGTTTTGAATGGGAGGATGTAAGAGATAGAACAAAAGAAGCTGATGTAAATTGCTTTAAAGACTCTGGCAAATGAACATTCTCTTACCTAGTCAAATTTTTGAGGACCAGTTTTGTACGTATTAAGAAAAATAATAACAAAATCGTAATTCAGTTTGTCTGCAACATTTAATTAGAATTTAGGGAAACTTATTTATTGGGGGAAAGGATATGGTTTATTGGTCTATTGAATTTTGGGGGCTTAGTTTTTGTTCAAAGTGGTATTGTGATACTGAAATTGTGGAAGATAATTACTACTGCTTTGTGCATGCTTAATCTGTTTAATCTGGGTATAAGATCTTAGGAATTGGTTTGAATATTGAAACCTTATTACTAAAAATTTACAGCAGCATTTAATTAGATTTGAGTTAAAAATAGCTTGTTAAAACAAAGTTCTGATAATTTACCTAAAGTGGTTATATGTTTATATTTCCTATGAGCTAGGCTTTTAAAGTTTGTCAGCTCTGCTGGACATGTGTATGTGCTTTATGAAGATAATTAACTGTTAACTATATTGTAAATCTTTAAAGTTTTGAAAAAAAAGAAAACAAAGGGAAGGAGAAAAGAGATGGTTTAAAACACATGGGCCAATAAATATTGTTTTGCAGAAAAAAATTGACAGTTTGAATGAAATATCTAGTAAGAATATCACATGGAAAAGTATTGATTTTGTAAAAATAATTTTAATTGGAGTGTATGTTAAAATTTGAAATGACTGCAAATTACATGAGATTCCTATCCTTTTTGTAATAGGTCATGCTATGTTTATTTGGTTGTCATTTGTTGAATATTTTGACATTGATAATTTAGGAATTATCATAATATTGAATTAAAACTTAAAATATATTAAATATTATTGATTTGATAAGTTGCTGGAGAGAGGGGGATACAGTATGCTTTATTCAGAGAGAATGGAGAGAGATGGAATTTGTTGGAAAGGAAGAGAAGAACATCATGTTGGGGAAGTGGAAGAACAATATCGGGAAGGAATTGTGAGGAAAGAGAGATGGGATGTGTTACAGGTGGATAGTAATAGGTATAGGTAATATGGAGAGAGAGAGAAAGAGAGCATTTTGAAAAGGGGGAGAGAAGTAGGTTTAAAAAAAAAAGAAGGGCAATAAACTTAATGGAAGGAACCTGCCATTTGTTTGGAGAAAGAAAATACACTATCTGGTTAAATCCTGAGAAGGACTTGGCCTTCTAAAAGTTAATTAAAAGAGAAATGGAGTGGGGGAAGGAGAAAAGGGAAGAGAACTTTTGGTTTGAAAAGTGAAATTTTAACTCACTCTCCTCCCTCCTTTTATGGCTGATTTTTAGAAGTGAAGACAAACTCAGGTGGCTCTCTGATGTAGAGAGCATTTTATTGTTTAAAGAAACAGCATACTTTTAAATGATGTTAATTACTAAATGTTTATTTATTTTTTTTTTTTACGTCTACAACTGCTTTAAGGCAAGGTCATTTTTCATGGATTCTACAAGTTCTCTGAAAGTGATTTTTCCTATGAAGGTCCCCATCTATCTTCAGCACATTATATAATGTTTATCTAAGTGCATAATGTTCTCCTTGTTTAATAACTTTAATAGCAAATGTATTCTATAGCTTTCTTGAAGTACCTGGACCAGGATTTTAATCTGATCTGATAGAGTATACATAATTGTTTGTGTGATTTTTTTGTTTTATATAGACTTTGTTGTATCTGTTAATTATATTTCCAAAACTTTATAGGGAATCCTCAATTGGAGAAAGGTGAATTGATATTTTTTTTAGAATGAGAAAGTTATTAATGTTAATTCTGATAAAGTTCCTTTATGTGAGAGTCAGATACTCTATATTCTGCATGAGTTTTAATTGATTGTATTGAATCATCTTAAAGTTGCACCCATTATTTAAAGAGACTCTGAGAATAATAATTTTTGCCTTTGTCCCTTTGAATATGTTTCTGCTATAGACAATATGCAATTTAGAATTTTTCTATGTATCGGGTATTCTAAAGCAAAGTGATTGTGTAATGTTGAACTTAAAAAAATCTACTTAGATATGAAAGATAAGCTGTGAAGTATCTAGGATGAATCTCTTTTTGTAATATGTGGTCCTTGAGAACTAGATTCATCTGAAGCTTTGATTACTGGGATTTGTTATTGGAGGTAAAAATCTCTTGGGACTATAGCTGATATTTGGGAGTTTTAAATTCAGCTATGACTATTTGATAGATCATCAAGCCAGTGCTCCACCATCTGAAAGTTACTGGGAAAATTACCTGAAGTAAACCTGAGTTAAGGCTATTTTATTCTGTGAAATGTATGCACTGAAGAACCAGTTTTGACTGATTATATTATATTATATTATAATCAGAACAAATAATTAATAGAAACCATTAATAAAATCTATTATATAATAACTTGCTGTTTCCAATCTAATTATATGTAGTCATTATATCCTAAGTAATTAGACAAATGAGGATTTAGCCTAATCATCCATCAGTTATTAGATATTTGCATCTGAAGGTAATCAGGTCCTTAAAGGTTTCTAAAATAATGAAAGGATAATTGACACAGTTGTCTGTGAGATCTAACTGTTCTTTTGTTTATTGGGATTACAGCTGACACATCTTTAACAGTTGTCTGTCCTGTGAGAAGACAAACATATTTCCTTACATGGGAAGCTGCTGGTCAATATATTCTGACCTTGCCACATCTTGTAGCAGTCCTTATGGAGCAGTCTTTTTATCTCAGCCTATTCTAATCTTTACATGTCAGATTTGGTTTGTTGTTCTAGATTTTGTCAAGTTATAACTGTATTGACCTGCTTCTGGGACCTACATCAACCAATTGGATGCTTTGATAAGTTCCATCATGCCCCCCAAAAATGGGATCCTGTGGGATGATTCAAGTCTGCACCCATTCTCAGCAAGAAGACTGTTGCCCCTGCCCCAAATGGACTTTGAGGCCCATTGATTGTTCACATTCTGACTGGGTCCCCTATTACAATGTATTTAGGATTTAGGATGAAAAATATTGGGTTAAAATTTGGATAACAGTTGCTGTCAAGGATGCTTATAGTATATATCTGCATTATCTAATTGAACAATGTTCCCTTCAGAACATGCAATTATTTCAGTGGTCTTTAGATAAATTCCAGGATGGAAAACTCATACTGTACTAGTTTTACTAGTATGTACATAACATACTAGTGTGTTATGTATAGGAACTTTAATTCAATTTCACGACTTATATGTGAGATGACATTTGGAGACCTATTTACTTCCCCTTGGATGATTGGCTAAAACAAAAGTGGAGGATAAGAGATAAGGGACCAGGAAAGCTGGTGGATTTTCTCAGAAGCACTTGAAAGGATGGGAAAAAAAAAACACCTTCATCAGATAACTCACCTAGGGATTAGATTGAAAGGACAGCAGCAGAGGGAGAGGTTGAAAGTGATTTGACTGAAGTTAAACCACAGGCAGCAGGTTACAGATATCTTTCTGGCCAACATAGTAATCCTTCCCACAACCTCAGTCCTGCCTAACTTCATTCAGTCCATACTACCCCAGTGCCACTAGCTCCTGTCCACTCTGCTCCAGGTGTTACTGCCCCCCCAGCTTACCAGTTCAAATTGGAAGCCCTCCCAGCAATCCTTTTTGTATTTACTCCTTGCTTGGTTTATTATTTGTACATTCATTTTAAACCCCAGTTGGACTATGATTTCTGGCTCTGCTTTAACTTTAAACCCCCTTTTTTTGTTGGAATTTCCCTGGAAGCCTCAGTTTGTATTACCACAATCTACCTGTTCTTGGAAACAACTAAAAATCATCCTTGGAAATTTCCTGTTAACTGTCTCCACAAGTCTTTCTGATCTACTCCTCCAGTCCTGTAACCCCAGTTCCTTAATTAATATTTCAGCATCTTGGAAGTACATTGTAGTCTGGTATCAGGTCCCTGAAGGTTCATGGTTTTTGCCTGAGGTGACGGCCTGACTAAGTGTGCACACTTCCACACTCTGCTCAGTAATCCAGATCCTTTCTGTATCCTAGTAGTGGTGTTCCTTAGCCTGTCTAAACTTCCAAGAAGGAATGGACAGAGTCATTTCAGGTCTCACCTTTCCCCCTTGGAGTCTCTGACAGCCATGCAGTAGGATTGGCCAGCAAAACTGTTCCCTCTACAAGTAGATTCTGAGTTAAGTGCACAAATGACTGCAGACCTAACTCACATTGAATTGTCCATCTCAAACTGGACTCCCTGGCTGAGATGGTGCTCCAGAACTGCAGAGGATTTGATATACTATTCTTGCAACATGGAGGGCTCTGTGCCCCTCTAAACAAAGAATGCTGTTAATAACTCTGGGTTTATCAGAGAGAGTCTGGCTGTTGTCTGTGAGAATCTTGAGTCCAGCCAACTGGAGCAAGGTCAGGGGACTCTTGTCTTGTTCACCATTGTTTCGCCTTCTCCTTGCCTTGTCATGGGTCCTTTCATCTTTTCTAATCTTTTTGGACTTATCTGCTCCATGTAGGGTCAGTCAAAATCTTAGTGCTGAGACCCTCCACAATGGTTCAAATAGTTAAATACCTATTAGAGAGAGTGTGGAATTGTTATGTCCTAAATAAAATTATTATGGCCACTACCACCCCCCACTTTCCTTGACATTAAGACTGTGAGAATTGAGTCAGGAAAAACCTTGATACTTCAACATCCCTTCAGAAAAACAATATCCAGGTGCCCTCCTCTCTGCCTCCATCCTTGTCCAAAACTACCCTGGAATAGAATTATGTTATTTCGTTCCCTGCCTATGCCCTTGTTAGAAGTCCCTATTTATCCAAGAATGCTCTACACAGGAACTGAGCCATGATCCAAGGCTGTAAATACTATGTTAACTCCTGCTCTCCCTCTGAAGTAAAGACAGCAGCAATAAAATGTTAGACTAATTGTCTTCTCATCTTCTGTATCCTGCTTACAAACGATAATTGATGTTCTCTGCCTCAGATTCCAGTGGCCAAATGAATTTGAACATGAATTCCATTCAGTTAGCTAGTCGAAACTCTCCACATTAAAAGATTAAAAACCAATTTCTGTCTTGCCTCAGTTTCTCTGACATTCCACTATTCCTATCAAATTAATTTTTCAGTTCAATACAATTCATTTCATTTCAACCAGTATTTATTAATATTAAAAGAATGAGTATGTTCTTCTTAGCCTTATCTTGACCAAGATTTGTGAGAGATATAGCTGAGAAAAAAAATGTTTTCTTTCTATCCTGCAGACCGTCTATTTCTTAGTCATGCACCCTCCTTTCTCAAAAAACCTTGTCTTTTCTGTCATTTTAAAAAAATAGTTATTGAATTGAAATAAATCAAAATAAATTGAATTAATTGGAATAATTCAATAGGAATATTTCATGTAATTTGAATCAAAAAGTTGCTTATGTATACACAGTAACCCCAGGTTTCCTTGGGGAAAAGAAACAAAGTAGTGTAGGTACACATTCATGTTTTGCTTTGATTTGTGCTTTTGGCTATCAAACTTTGTTTTTCTGTCTCTGCATTTTTCTCTCTGTGAATATCTCTCTATGTCTCTGTCTTGTGTTTTGTGTGTGTGTGTGTGTGTGTGTGTGTGTGTGTGTGTGTGTATTTCCTATTGGTATCTGCAGTGTGGGACATTGTGATTGGCACATATTATTAAGTGCTTAATAACTAGGCATCCATCATTCATTCATTCATTCACTCCATTATCCTATCTCTTCAGATATAGCTATATCTGTGCAGGCTGACCACATTTCTTTAACTTGTACTGAATCATAACCGACATCATAAAACTTAATATAGCAGCCCTCAAGAAGGTGGCCAAATCCATTTCCCCCAGTAACAATGTAATCCATTAAGTACTACATAGTGAAAGCAACACCTAAAGTATTTTTCCCAAGTAGCCACAACTTAATGTCATTACAGTAAGTACCCAGTCAACCAATTTAAGGAATGCATTAAAATAAAAGCATATTCATTTACAAGACAATTTTATGGGCACACAGAGTTGTCAGTGTCACCAATATTTATGGTAAATTCTTTCACAAATGGAGGAAAATTCAGTGTGAAGCTGAAGTGAACCTATTGTATTTGTATCATCCATTCCTATTACAAATACAATGTCAGTTTTAGCCTAGGAAACTCTTGCAGGAATATAATTTAAACAAAAATAAAACCACTCTTTAAACTGACTTTTTCAGAGTATTCAGCATGTTAAAGAGCACAAAAAGACTGCTATGTTTTAAATAACAATTGACTATTGAATCATCATTGGACAAACATATTTTTTTTTCCTTATGCTGAAGGCTAACAATTCTACTGCAAGTATGTACCCAGTAAAAGCACTGGGATTGGAGACTGTTCACAATGCTTAGATATGGTTTAAATTGAGAACTAAATAACCATATAAAGAACAACTTCCATCATTGCTTAGCTCAGAAATTGCTTTACTTAATCCACAAAACTACAATGTTTGGGTATTCCTAGAAAATGTTTGTGAACAGAAACCTTCTGATCAAGAGGAAACTATTGTCAAACTCTAATCAGAATACTAAAGGGATAGGATGTTATTACTGCATGAAAGCAAACAAAAAGAAAAACATAAAACTTTTGATTCCCTACTAATTTTTCACCATCTTCCTTTGTCCATCAGTATAGGAAAATGAACACAGTAATTGAGTATTATTATTAGTTGGAGATTGAGTATTCATAGCTCTTAGAGTACAATCATAATGAATAAAGCTTTTCATTATCCAGGGATGAGATGTAGAAGATGTAGCATTTTAGGTTAAATTGGCAGAACCTAAGATATAAAAAGTATCTATCTGGGAAGTCATTTTTTAAAATCATTATTCTCATTTTCTCCCTTTCTCTCCTTTATGTCTTTACTTTTTTTTCTAAAATTAAACCACAGATTGTTCAGTGATGAAGATTTTTTTAAATATGTGAAGAAATTAGATTAATATTAGTAAGTCGGTTTTTCTATAAATGAAACTTTCCTAGGTATTGTGTGTATATATGTGTGTGTGTATATATGTGTGTGTGTATGTATATATATATATATATATATATATATATATATATATATATATATATATATACCAATCTTGTTTCAAATTGTATCAATTTGGGTGGGAAATGAAAGTTTAATTTAGAGGAAATAAAAGAAAATCTTGGTTCCAGGGACAAATGGAGAAACAGACTTCTTTCTTCTCTATATAGAAACATGTTAGGCAATAGATATGAGATGCTTCACTTAGTCAGACAATGTCACTGTATCAGGACTTAGAGGTGTTTGTTTTTTGCTGACTTTTTCCAAGGAAGATTATTATGTTGGAGGAAAATTAGATATAGGAAAATGGATTATATTTTAAAAAGCTATAACTCAAAGTTCCGTCGAAATATATTTAGAAGAAAAAATGTATCCAGTGATTTCAATTTAATAAGTTGACTTAAATTCTACAATATAGCTTGTCAAGCATAATTTCTTATTATACTTATTTTATAAATAGAAAAATGATTTATCAAAAATGAATAATGATCATTATGCATTCATGTGTATATGATCCTTTATTGACAAAAGATTAAATCAAACAATCAATAATTCCTTATTAAATACTATCTGTGTGTTAAGCATTAGGCTGGAAGATATAATGACACAATAAAGTAATACTTATTCTTGATGAAATTATATTCTATTGAAGATGAAGAAGACAGATATAAGTATAAAGAAAACGAAACACGTATGTACACATGCATATGTAACATATATTATGTACTAGATAAACAATAAAGTAAATACAAGGCATTTAGAAGAAGGACTAATATACCAGATAAGAGGAATAGGTGTTGTGGGAGAATGAGAGGTAAACAAACAAAAACTTATTACCTAAAATACTTTCCAAAACAAATTTTCCGGACTCCATCAATAGGGTGAATTATATACTGAAACCTGCATTAAATGTACATATAAGGGGGAAATACTCAGAATCTTCCCATAAGTATGGGCAAAGAAAATATCCCCTGAAGAGTTTAGTATGCTTAGACAGCTAAATGATACAATGACTAAGGTATTGTTCTTGTAATTCAGAAATATCTGAGTTCTAAACCACCCTCAGACACTTCCTAGTATCAAGATCTAGAAAAGTCATTTATCTGTGAAATGAGAAATAACTCCTTTCAAAATTGTTCTGAATATCAAAATGGCATAATGTTTGAAAAGTATTGGGCACAGTTCCTGGAACAGAGTAGACAGTTATACATACTTCTTTCCTTCCTTCTGTGTGGAAAGGTGAAGAACTTACAGATTAAGCACATATTGATCAGAGACTGTTAACTAAAGTACATCAGGCCTATAGGCCCCATATAAAATGGCCTCCTATAAAACCTGGATTGCATTCCATTGTCCAAAGAAGGAATTAAGTGGGTAAATACTACATTCCACTGACCAAAGAGGGAGATAAAGGTTTATGTAATCAACCACAACCTATAGAGGGTGGGATTTGGGGGGTTCTTTGTCTGAAACGTGTAAAAGTTCTAAGCATCTTCAAGGGAATGACTCTCCTCCTGTGGGTATCTTGGCTATCCTTTCAGGCCCACTAGCCAGGATGGTCCGCTTCTCAAGATTCTAAAAAATTATTTCTGTATATCATTTGGAGCGACTCCTGAGTAGTCAGTTTGGGTAGGTGCAATTGCCCTGAAGACTTCCATCTTACTTAGCATAATAGTTATGTTCATTCGTCATCATTAATCAATCTAAAAAAATATTGAAGCCCCTACATGGAATTCTTGGATTAGAATAATTGCATCTGAAATGATGTGATTCAACTTGAATGTAGCTGGATCCCTAATGTATACCTCTTCCCTAATTTTTCCACCTGTTGATATGTTTCATCTGATTTCTACATCTCCAAAAGCATAAAATTATTTTATTTGGCTCTAAATTTTTTCCTACCTGGAAGGACTTTAAATTTTAATTGATGAGGCAAGACAGAATCACAAAGTCACAGAATTTGATTATAGAAGAAACAATAGTGATGACCCAGTCTGACCCATGTATGGATGAATCCACATTATAACAAATCTGAATTCTCTTTGAAAAACTCCAAAGAGAGATAACTCACCAGATCTCTAGGCTAGCTATTTTACTTGACTCTCTGTTAGAATATTTTTTTCAAACTGGTGTCAAACCTTCATTGACCATTTAACAATGTCTACCTATGAATAATAGTTCTCTCCTTTGGAGTTAAATATTGGGAGTATAATCTCTTCTACTTATAACAGTCCTTCAAATACCTGAACATAGCTTTCATTCCCCCACCAAATTTTTATAGGCTAAATATATTTGTTTTCTTCAATTAATCATCATATTCATAAATTCAAGCTTTTTAATATCTTAATTGACTCCCCAAA
This sequence comes from Antechinus flavipes, assembly GCF_016432865.1. NCBI lineage: Eukaryota > Metazoa > Chordata > Mammalia > Dasyuromorphia > Dasyuridae > Antechinus > Antechinus flavipes. Next base: position 86,834,984 of record NC_067398.1, on the reverse strand, counting down.
GTTCTCTTGAACCATGTTACCTAAACTGAACATGATTCTGCAGGTAAGGGTTCAGCAAGATACATCAGGTTTTCCAGGATCACCTCCCTATTCCTCAAAATTACAGCCCTCCTAAAGCAGGTGAGGATTTTATTAGTCTGTTTGGCTGCCAGTTCACACTGCTGAATCATACTGATCTCATACTCCACTAAAAACTCCAAATCCTTTTCAGAATAACTATTGTATATCTCTATTTACCCACCTCATATTTGTTGATTTTCTGTAACTATGTTCAATATTTTACTTGATTCCCTCTTAAATTTCATCTTAAATTGAGCCCAATTCTCTTTTATGGAGATCCTTTCTGATCCTAAATCCTATCATTGTCATGTATTGTGTTATCAGTCCTTTCCAATTTTATGTCATCATAAATGTAATGAGTATATAATCTTTATATATTCTATCTTTATCCAACTTATTGCTAAAACATTAAAGAACAAAGGATGACATATAGATCCCTGGAGGCCTATGAAAGATGTCTTTCCACAATGGTAAAGAATTATTAACAGCTACCTCTTAGGTCTGTCCATATAATCTATAATTCTCTTGCATTTTATTGTCTAATCTATGTTCCCCTATTTTTTCTACAAGAATAGTATGAGGCAATCCATGCAAATGTTTGTTGAAATTTAAGTAAACTATTTTTACAACATTTTCTTAATATGATAGCATAATGATCCTGAAGATTTTTTTTCTCAAGATGTGAAGTTTCATTTCTTGTTTCTACCTTCTGTTCATTTCTTTTTCTTAGTCAATTGAAATTTCCTGTCCCTAAATATAGGGTATATGTCAGATCGTATCCAAGTTTCCACTCCTTTTGTCACAAATTCTATGATATAGTTATCATTTTCCCAAAAAATTTTCATAATTTCCACCTCAAAAAGCAATTTTTTCTGTTCTTGAGAATCAAATACATATATATATATTCCAATAACAAAATAACTTCTATGTATTCTGCCTTTGACCTTCACCTACATACTCTCAATAATGCTTTTGCCCGCAATTTCAAAGTTCCCTCACATGAGGATACCTTAATATCTATTGTTACCAAATCTCTTCTACTGATCTTATTTTTGGAAGATAATACACCCATTCAATGCCATAGTGATACTTGAGAATTTGAATGTGCTTCCCTCCAGCTTTGCATTAGGAACTGTGGATTCTTTCATTTGCAAGCTAAAATTTTGAAGAAGACAGGGGAGAGAAAAAAAAGAGGGATAGAGAGATAGAGAGAGAAAGAAAAAGACAGAGACAGAGAGACACAGAGAGAATATGAAATAGATAGAAAATAAATAGGAAATCATTAAAAGAAGGAAAACATTAAAATTGAGACATTAAAGAAGTCTGCCTTAAGAAGATAAGATTTTAGTAAGCTTTAGAGACCAGAAAGGTCAGTCATCAGAGCAAAAAAGCTAGAAGGTTTTAATTATGAATACAACCAGTGAAAATGCCCAGGGCTAAGAGGTGAAATATCTTGTTTGTGAAGCCAAGAGGTCAGTGTCAAGGGATTGAAGAATGCAGTAAGGGGAGTATGATGTAAGAATATTCTAAAAGTAGGAGAAAACTAGATAATGACAGGTTTTGAATGCCAAATAGAACATTTTCTATGTGTTCCTAGAGGCGACAGAAAGTCATTGGACTTTATTAAGTGCCTGTGTGTGTGTGTGTGTGTGTGTAGAAGGGAGGAGAAGTTATGGCTGACCTGGCATTTTGAAAAATTACTTTAGTGGCTGAATGAAGAATGGATTGTAGTTGGGAGAAAATTGAGGCAGGCATCCCTACCAACAGTCTAATAATCAAGATGGGAGATAATGAGAGTCTGTACTATAGTGGGAACAGTGTTAAAGAAGAGAAAGGGGTAAATTTGAAAGATGTACAAAAATGGCATAGAATGGCTTCAAATTAGCTTGGATGTGGTGTGAGAGATAGTGAGAAATCCAGAAGGACTCCTAAGTTGCAAACCTGAGGGACTGGAAGAATGGAAATAAGAGAAAATTGGGTCTACAGTGATAGCTGGACTCTTTTCTGCTTCAAATCTCATCAAATTAGGTATTTGACATATCAGTGAGAAAAAAGTGCTTTAACACTTGACGCTTGTTGTCATTAGAGTTGAGACTTAGTTTGTGCACCTGCCAGACACAGTGTAAGCCCCCACTACTGTGTTCTGCCTTGGGCAGCTCCTCCCCAGAGACGGCAGAAGTGTACAGAACCATCTAGCTGCAACCCGGAGGGTGATATTGTGTGCATTAGCAGGCAGATTCTCAGGACCTTGTGTCTGCAGAGTTAGTCGCCCAGAAGAACTGAAAGGGTCACAGAGAGTGACTTAACAGGAGGACTTGCAACAGGAGTAGGAGCAGTAGTGGTGGGAGGAACAGCAGCCTTGGGAGGTCAGGCAGGAGCAGTGGCCACAGCAGTGGAATCCCCTGACAACCCTGAGTCTTGGGTGGACTGCCAGAGACCTGGGAGATGAAGGGAATAGATCATAGCTTTTGCCTCCACATCCAGGCTCCCTCCATACCCTCGTTTCCCCCTCCTCAATCTCCAGTTAATTTTTGGAACCGTAAGTTGGGAAGGAGTATGAAGAACCACTTCCTCTCAGAAAGAGAATTGGGTCAAGAAGAGAGGAACCCGGCTGGGTTGAACTGGAGTGTCTTGTTTCTTCACAGATTAAAGCCCCACTTGCCCTTTTGAAAAAATGGGTAGAGGGGGATTAGGATGTGGACTGCAGACATATTCCTTATAGGGAAAATTCATTTGGTACTTATCTTTTTTTTTCCTTTCATTGTGACTTCTGGAACCATTTACTGACAGATACCAAGGTACCACTGTATTGAATTTAAAATGTCATTGGGTCATCCAGTTTGTGATATTTGAAAAGTAGTCGTAAATGTGAGGTTGAAGATGAATATAGACACTGAGGGAGGAAAAATAGATTTTAAAATCTTCAGCATAAAGATAATAATGAAACTGATAGCAGCTGATGAGATAACCAAAGGAAGAATATTTTTTTTCTTAATAGCTTTTTGCTTTTCCATATAAGATAGCTTTTAATATTGATCTTTCCAAAACCTTGTGTTCCAAACTTTTCCCCCTCCCTCCACCCACCTTTCATAGATAGCAAGCAATTCAATATAGGTTAAATGTGCAATTCTTCTAAACATGTTTCTCTATTTATCATATTGTACAAGAAAAATCAGATCAAGGTGAAAGAAAAAATGAGGGAAAAAATACTCAAGCAAACAAACAACAACAATAAAAAGGTGTAAATACTATGATTTGATCCACATTCAATTTCCATAGTTCTCTCTCTGCATGCAAATGGCTCTCTCCATCCTGCATCTATTGGAATTGTCTTGACTCACCTCACTGTTGAAAAGAGCCAAGTGCATCACAGTTGATCATCACATAACTTTGTTGTTGATGTATACAATGTTCTCCTGGTTCTACTCACTTCACTTAGCATCAGTTCACATAAGTCTCTCCAGGCCTGTTTGAAGTCATCCTGCTGATCATTTCTTATAGAACAATAATATTCCATTACATTCAGGTACCATAAATCATTCAGTCATTCCCACATTGATGAGGAATTTCCAGTTTCTTGCCACTACAAAAAGGATTGCTGCAAACATTTTTGCATATGTGGATCCTTTTCCCTTTTTTATGATTTCTTTGAAATACAGACCTAATAGAGACACTGTTGGATAGTCCTTTACACATAGTTCCAAATTACTCTCCAGAATGTTTGGATCAATTCACAATTCTACCAACAATGTATTAGTGTTCCAGTTTTCCGACATCCCCTCCAACATTTATCATTATCATTTTCTATCATCTTAGCCAATCTAAGAGGTATGAAATGATACATCAGAGTTGTCTTCATTTGCATTTCTCTAATCAATAGTGATTTAGAGCATTTTTTTTCATATCATTAGGAATGACTAGGAATGAGGGATCTAGGCTGCTGATCTATACTGTGACTTAAGAGCCTCCATCTAAATAGTCCACATAAAACCCGCATTGGGCCATGTTTCCCTTTTATCCAAGTGAGATTAGGAATGACTAGGAATGAGGAATCTAGGCTGCTGATCTGTGCTGTGACTTAATAGCCTCCATTTAAATAGTCCACATAAAACCTACATTGGGCCATGTTTCCCCTTTACCCAAGTGAGACAGATCTTTTTTGATATTCTTCCAAGTTAACTTAAGCTGCAAAATTGTTTCACTCTGTTTTTATGTGGGCTCTGTCACTCCAGAATCCACTTAGAGATTTGATTTAGCATTGTTTCTGGGGAGAACTCAGAAAACTTCTGAGCTTTTCTCTGCCATCTTGGCTCAGCCTCCTCAAAGCTGAAAAAATTTAAAGCATCATGCTTAGCCCCTTCCTCATGCCATCCCATGATTATGTGTGATGCTTAAGAAGGCTGCTGAGATATCCATGAAATTATAAAATCCTACTTCTGTTTCAGTTCAATGAAAAGATGATTCTATGCTCTGGGTCACTTGTGTGTGCAGCTCCCAGTAAATCCACACTGCTATTTCATTATTAGCCTATTGCCACATGACTTTGAGGTAGTTAAAACAGTAAGATAGTCTAGTAGTAAAATATTTCATTAGTAAAATAATGAAACAGAAAAACAAAATGGTATGGGTGATGCTTTTTGATTTGAGTGTAAATTGAATTTAAATGAAGCAGATTTGTACAACATTTTCACTTTTATTCTCTCTTCCGAATTTATTGGAGCCCATTTGCCAAATGGTTTTACAAGGGTGTGGCCATTGAACATACTTAAGCTTCTTCAAGCCATAGGTGAGAACTGGAAATCAAGTGGAAATCAAAAATAGATGAACATCTCTTACATTAGAGATACGAAACCTCCCTGAGTACTCCATATATTCTGCAAAATTTTGGTAGGCAAGGTATGTAAAAGAGCTCAACAAAGGGAGATAGCTGAGAAGACACAAGTCAGAACATAGTAAGTAGTCTCTTTGTATTATAGGATAGTTATATATGGAGAGAATATTAGAATACTAGAGGTTTGATTCAGAATAAGTTTGTAGAGGGCTATAAATGTCAAGCTAAGGTTGTAAAAGCTGAAATGAAAGGCCAGAGGAATATTATATATGGAATTATAAGACAAGTTTAAAGATAGAAGGGCCAAGAGAAGTATCTAGCTTTACTCTTTCAGTTTTACTTTTCTGTAAACTTTTCTGAAAACTGAGGCACAGAAAGACTAGCTATCTTGTTATGTAGATGAATTGGGATTTGAACCAATGTTTCTTCCTAATCTACCCCTCTTTTCATTAAGCTGTGATTTCAGGGTGCTTAATTTCTAGCCAGTCATTTGGCCAAGCCTGTCATGAAATCTTTGTGTACCAGTAAAAGCATCATCCAATATCAATGAAAGTTAGTTCTTGTGGTGACTTTATTTATGAATAGGACATTTTAATATGCAGAAGAAGGGTGAAATTTCCACTCAAACTAGGCCATTGTCAATATTTCAAATTAAAAGGCTTCCTTTGCCCTGCCAATATATTATTTTATGAAGACAAATATCCTTTATGCAATAGATAGCAAAGAGGATGTATCTCTAAAGTGAATTCAAAGACAATAGATGTCTGTCATAAAAACTCCACTTTGGCTCCCTTTGGGTAATTTTTCTGAACTACAGATGGCATAGATTCAAGAGCAGGGTATAGGGCCAGACTGAATATATTTATTTCAATATAGTAGTAGGAGGAAGTCCCAGTAATGTTTGTAATCTAGTAATAAGTAAGAAACCTTTATGCAACAGAAAATAATTGGTTTCAAATTAATTTTGGTTTGTATTATTCCCAGAAGACAAAGGAAGTAATTTCGCAAACTCAATTGATGACAGGGATAGCACAGCCAAGTTAAGTCTCTTATTGATTTCTCTACACTAAATGTGAAGTTCAAACAGGGAAATATCAGTGTGCATTGGATAATGGATAAGAAAGTACATTTTTTTCCTTTCCATTACTACCCGATGAACTGGGAAACAAGGGAATTCACTTATTCTCCTAAAGAAGGGAAAAGAGAAACACAAGAAACATAACACCTAATTCAGGAACTAGGGGAGTGCAGCGGGAACATTCTGCCTTCCTCACTGGCATTAGATTTCAGAAGGTGTTATATCCATAGAGAGGGGAAAGTAACCTATTCTATGAGAAGGAAAACATCATTTGTAAATGAACATATTGGTGTTTCTCAAAAAGCCATGGGAAGTATCCAAAGATGGACCTTTAGAGAATACTTTTCTCAGAGATGTGTGTATTTGTGTATTAAGTTATTCTATAAAATGAAACTAGTTTTTGTATTTGAAAATTTTCTTTTTGAAAATGGCTCCTGGCAAATTTGGGTGAGGACTATTAGAAAGCATAGACTATTCCATTACCCTTGTGGATTCTTTTGGTCTTTTTCCCCTTAAAGTATAGGAGGAAAATAAGTGATTTCAATTAAATGAATTTATAAAAGTGCAGCCAGAAGCCATGAAAACCAAGGGAGGAGAGGGCTTAAGGGAATTGTGAAAACTGTTTTCAAACTTTTGAAAGGCTGTTAATGGGAAGAGAAATTATCTTTACTTGATAGAGTTACAGACTAGCGCACTGAAACCATGGATAGAAGGAACATGGAAAACAGATTTAATATAAAGAAGATCTTTCTAAATTTAGGTTATTCAAAATTGAAATAGACTGTCTTAAGGTGGTGAGTTCTTCATTATTGGAAGTATTCAAACAAAGCCTAAATAACAATTTAGGGGAGATGTAGCAAAAGAATCTTGTGCTGACCACTCATCTAAATTTAAAATTCTACAATTCCTTCTTAAATCTTCTTACAGGCTTTTTCATTGGGATTATGGAAAAATATTTATGATTTTGTGAAATTAGTTTATACTATGAAAATTTTTAAATATAATTTTCATTTACTTTTTGTTGCCTGTGTTTTTTGGTTTGTTTTTGTTGTTTGTTTCTTGTGGTGCTGGTGTTGTTTTAATACACCAGCACATCATCTGCAAAAATAATAATGCATCTTCTTTTCTTATGTTTCTTCTCATAATTTCTTTTAAAGTTTCAGATGAGATCACTATATTATCAATCTTTGACTGAATAATCACTAGAAAGGTATAGTCTTAGAAAAAGATTGATCAAAGGAAAGCTTACAATTGTGTGGGGAAGGCAAAAAGTGGTACATAGTTATTTATATGCTATGCTTGCCCCTTGGTCTTTAAGGGGTTATTAAGAGACTTTTTCTGTTACTCCATATACTCAATTTTCATGGTCTACTATGCTATTTTCTACCTCAGTCATGTACAGAAAAAGTTATACCTTTGATCTTGCCATAATTCAGAATCATTTCATATCATTGCTCCTGAACATTCCATAATCTGATCACTCCTCCCTGAGTAAAATATATCTTTCCCTTTCCCTTTGCCTGTTAGCTTCCCTTGATCTTCACGAAAAAATTCAAATCTTATTGCTTTTCTGAAATACATTAATAATATGCTCTAGGGCCTACACCTTTGAGATTATTTTCTTTTTTCTTTTTGTTTTTGAACTAAATAACAGTGTATTTATTCCTCCAAATACATGTACAATAGATTTCAACATCAATTTTTGTAATATTTTGGGTATACATTTTTTTCTCCCTTCTTCCCTTCACTCTCCTTTCTCCAAGGCAACTAGCAATCTTATATAAGTAATATATGTATCTGGTTTAAAAGATTTACACAATAGTGTTTTTAGGACAAAAGGGAGAAATCATAAAATAAGGAAAAAGAGTGAAAATTGTGTGCTTCAAATTGGCATTCAAACTCCATAGTTCTCTTTCTGGATGTGAGTAACATTTTCAATAAAAAAAAAAAGCTATTTTACATAATCATCACTACAATGTTCTTCTTGTTCCACTCACTTTACTCAGCATCAATCCATGTATATCTTTTCAGGTTTTTTCTGAAACATGCCTCCTCATCATTTCTTTTTTTTTTTTAATTTTTATTTAATAATTACTTTATATTGACACTCATTTCTGTTCCAATTTTTTTCCCTCCCTCCCTCCACCCCCTCCCCTAGATGACAAGCAGTCCTTTATATGTTGGATATGTTGCAGTATATCCTAGATACAATATATGTTTGCAGAACCGAACAGTTCTCTTGTTGCATAGGGAGAATTGGATTCAGAAGGTATAAATAACCCGGAAGAAAAACAAAAATGCAGATAGTTCACATTCGTTTCCCAGTGTTCTTTCTTTGGGTGTAGCTGCTTTTGTCCGTCATTTATCAATTGAAACTCAGGTCTCTTTGTCAAAGAAATCCCCTTCCATCAAAATATGTCCTCATACAATATCGTTGTCGAAGTGTATAATGATCTCCTGGTTCTACTCATTTCACTTAGCATCAGTTCATGTAAGTCTCGCCAGTCCTCTCTGTATTCATCCTGCTGGTCATTTCTTACAGAACAATAATATTCCATAACATTCATATACCACAATTTACCCAGCCATTCTCCAATTGATGGGCATCCATTCATTTTCCAGTTTCTAGCCACTACAAACAGGGCTGCTACAAACATTTTGGCACATACAGGTCCCTTTCCCTTCTTTAGTATTTCTTTGGGATATAAGCCCAATAGAAACACTGCTGGATCAAAGGGTATGCACAATTTGATAATTTTGGGGGCATAATTCCAGATTGCTCTCCAGAATGGTTGGATTCGTTCACAACTCCACCAACAATGCAATAGTGTCCCAGTTTTCCCGCATCCCCTCCAACATTCATCATTATTTTTTCCTGTCATCTTAGCCAATCTGACAGGTGTGTAGTGGTATCTCAGAGTTGTCTTAATTTGCATTTCTCTGATCAATAATGATTTGGAACACTCTTTCATATGAGTGGTAATAGTTTCAATTTCATCATCTGAAAATTGTCTGTTCATATCCTTTGACCATTTATCAATTGGAGAATGGCTTGATTTCTTATAAATTTGAGTCAGGTCTCTATATATTTTGGAAATGAGGCCTTTATCAGAACCTTTAACTGTGAAAATGTTTTCCCAGTTTGTTGCTTCCCTTCTAATCTTGTTTGCATTAGTTTTATTTGTACAAAGGCTTTTTAATTTGATGTAATCGAAATTTTCTATTTTGTGATCAGTAATGGTCTCTAGTTCATCTTTGGTCACAAATTTCTTTCTCCTCCACAAGTCTGAGAGATAAACTATTCTATGTTCCTCTAATTTATTTATAATCTCGTTCTTTATGCCTAGGTCATAGACCCATTTTGATCTTATCTTGGTATATGGTGTTAAGTGTGGGTCCATGCCTAATTTCTGCCATACTAATTTCCAATTATCCCAGCAGTTTTTATCAAATAATGAATTCTTTTCCCAGAAGTTAGGGGCTTTGGGTTTGTCAAACACTAGATTGCTATAATTGACTATTCTGTCTTGTGAACCTAGCCTTTTCCGCTGATCCACTAATCTATTTCTTAGCCAATACCAAATGGTTTTGGTGACTGCTGCTTTATAATATAATTTTAGATCAGGTACAGCTAGGCCACCTTCATTTGATTTTTTTTTCATTAATTCCCTTGAGATTCTCGACTTTTTATTGTTCCATATGAATTTTGTTGTTATTTTTTCTAGATCAATAAAATATTTTCTTGGAAGTCTGATTGGTATAGCACTAAATAAATAGATTAGTTTAGGGAGTATTGTCATCTTTATTATGTTCGCTCGGCCGATCCAAGAGCACTTAATATTTTTCCAATTATTTAAGTCTGACTTTATTTGTGTGGAGACTTTTTTATAATTTTGCTCATATAATTCCTGACTTTCCTTTGGTAGATAGATTCCCAAATATTTTATGGTATCAACAGTTATTCTGAATGGAATTTCTCTTTGTATCTCTTGCTGTTGGTTTTGTTGGTGATGTATAAAAATGCTGAGGATTTATGGGGATTTATTTTGTAGCCAGCTACTTTGCTAAAATTATGAATTATTTCCAATAGCTTTTTAGTAGAATCTCTGGGGTTCTCTAGGTATACCATCATATCATCTGCAAAGAGTGATAGTTTGGTTTCCTCATTGCCTACTCTAATTCCTTTAATTTCTTTCTCGACTCTTATTGCCGAGGCTAGTGTTTCTAATACGATATTAAATAATAATGGTGATAGTGGGCAACCTTGCTTCACTCCAGATCTTACTGGGAAAGGTTCCAGTTTTTCCCCATTGCATATGATGCTTACTGATGGTTTTAAATATATGCTCCTGACTATTTTAAGGAAAAGTCCATTTATTCCTATGCTCTCAAGTGTTTTTATTAGGAATGGATGTTGGATTTTATCAAATGCTTTTTCTGCATCTATTGAGATGCTCCTCATCATTTCTTACAAAACAATTGTATTCCATTACATCGATATGATACAACTTGTTCAGTCATTCTTTCATTAATAGGCATTCTCTCAATTTCTAATACTTTGCCACCACCAAAAGAGCTAATTATTTTCATACAAGTGGGCACTTTTCCTGTTTATTAAAAGGCCTTTCAAAGGCCCTTTTATTTTTTTTTTTAAATTATAACTTTTTATTGACAATACATATGCATGGATAATTTTTTACAACATTATCACTTGCATTCACTTCTGTTCTGACTTTTCCCTTCTCTCCCTCCACCTCCTCCCCTGGATGGCAAGCAGTCTTATACATATTAAATATGTTATACTATATCCTAGATACAATATATATGTGCAGAACTGAACAGTTCTCTTGTTGCACAGGAAGAATTGGATTCAGAAGGTAAAAATAATCTGGGACGAAAAACAAAAATGCAAACAGTTTGCACTCATTTCCCGGTGTTCTTTCTTTGGGTGTAGCTGCTTTTGTCCATCACTGATCAACTGAAACTGAATTAGATCTTCTCTTATCAAAGAAATTCACTTTCATCAGAATACATTCTCATACAATATTGTTGTTGAGGTATGTAATGATCTCCTGGTTCTGCTCATTTCACTTAGCATCAGTTCATGTAGGTCTCTCCAAGTCTCTCTGTATTCATCCTGCTGGTCATTTCTTACAGAACAATAATATTCCATAATATTCATATACCACAATTTACCCAACTATTCTCCAGTTGATAGGCATCCATTCATTTTCCAATTTCTGGCCACAACAAAGAGACCTGCCACAAACATTTTGGCACATAAAGGTCTCTTTCTCTTCTTTAGTGTTTCTTTGAGATATAAGCCCAGTAGAAACACTGCTGGATCAAAGGGTATGCACAGTTTGATAACTTTTTGGGCATAATTCCAGATTGGTCTCCAGAATGGTTGGATTCGTTCACAACTCCACCAACAATGCATCAGTGTCCCGGTTTTCCCGCATCCTCTCCAACATTCATCATTATTTTTTCCTGTCATCTTAGCCAATCTGACAGGTGTGTAGTGGTATCTCAGAGTTGTCTTAATTTGCATTTCTCTGATCAATAGTGATTTGGAACACTCTTTCATATGAGTGGAAATAGTTTCAATTTCATCATCTGAAAATTGTCTGTTCATATCCTTTGACCATTTATCAACTGGAGAATGGCTTGATTTCTTATAAATTAGAGTCAATTCTCTATATATTTTGGAAATGAGGCCTCAAAGGACCATTTAAATAAAGGCCTACTAGTAGTATTTCTGGATCAAAGGATATGCTAAGTTTTATGCTCATTTAATCATAGTTGCAAATTGCTCTCCAAATTTGTTGGATCAGTTCAGTTCACAACGGCATTACTCTTCCAGTTTTCTGACATCTTTTCCAATATTCATCATTTTCCTTTTCTGTCATATTAGCCAAGGTACAAGGGGGCACCTCACAATTGTTCCAATTTGCATTTCTCTGATAAGTAGTGATTTAGAGAATTTTTTAATATGGCTATAGGTAGTTTTCATATCTTCATCTGAAAATTGCCTGTTCCTATTCTTTAACCATTTACCAAATATGCGTTGACTTGTGTCTTATAAATTTAACTTAGTTCTCTATATATTTGAGAAATCAGGACTTTATAAGATACTAATTATAAATTTTTTTCCTCCACTTTTTGCTTTCCTTCTAAATTTTGTTGAACTATTGTATTGTTGCAAAACCTTTTAAATTTAATGTAATCAAAATTATCCATTTTGCATGTCATAATATTCTCTATCCCTTATTAAATCACATATTCTTCTCTTCTAAGGAAACTGAGAGGAAAATTATTACTTGTTCTACAATTTGACTTATGCAATGATACTTTATTCTAAGTCACGAACCCATTTTTTACCTTATCTTGGTATAAGGTGTAAGATGTTGGTTCATGTCTAGTTTCTATCATATTATTTTCCAGTTTTCTCAGTAGTTTTTGTCAAGTATGGATTTCTACTACTCTTTATCATAGCCAGTACTAAATAGCTTTGAGAATTGCTACTTTATAATGGAATTTTAGATGTGATACAGCTAACCCACCTTCTTTGAACTTTTTCCCATTAATTCCTTTAATATTCTTGATCTTTTTTTCCTCCAGATGAGTTTTGTTATGAAATTTTCTAGTTCTATAAAATATTTTTGGTGGTTTGAATGATATGGCACTGAATAAGCAATTTAATTTAGGTAGAATTGTCATTTTTATTATATTAACTGTGCCTACCTAATATTTTTCAGTTGTTTAGACCTGACACAATTTGTGTGAAAACTATTTTGTAATTTTGTTCATGTGATTTCTAGATTTGTTTTGGCAGGTATGTAGATTACCAGATATTTTAAGTGCCTACAATTATTTAAATTGGAATTTCTCCTTCTATCTTTTGCTGCAGGGCTTTATTGATAATATATAGAAAAAATGGTGATTTATGTGATTTTATTTTATATCCTGCAACAATGCTAAAGCTATTATTTCATGTAGGTTTTAAAAATTAATTTTCTAGGGTTCTCTAAGTATAGCATCATATCACAAGCAAAGAGTGATAGTTTAGATTCCTCATTACCTACTCTAATTCGTTCACTTCCTTTTTTTTTCTCCTATTGCTAAAGCTAACATTTCTACTACAATATTGAATAATAGTGGTGAAAATCGGTATCCTTGTTTCACTCTAATCTAATTTGTTAAGACTTCTAGTTTATTGATTTTGTGTGTGTGTGTGTGTGTGTGTGTGTGTGTATGTGTGTTGTTTCCTGATGGTTTTAGATAGATGCCACTTACTATTTTAAGGAAAACTATTTATTACTATGTCTCTGATGTTTTTAATAGGATGGGTACTCTTATTTTGCTAAAAGCTTTTTTTTTTCTGCAACTATTGAGACAATTAGATAATTTATGTTAGATTTGTTATTGAAGTGGTCAGTTATGCTCATGATTTTCCTAAAATTGAACCATTCTTGCATTCGTAGTATAAACCTCATGTGGTCATAGTGTATTATCCTAGTGATAAATTGCTATGATGCGTTTACTAATGTTTTATTTAAATATTTGCATCAAAATTCATTAAGTAAATTGGTGTATAATTTTCTTTCTCTGTTTTGGATTTTTCTGGTTTAGGTATCAATACCATATTTGTATCAATAAAGGACTTTTCCAGAACTCTGTCTTCCCATATTGTATTGAAATTACTTGTTCTTTAAATGTTTGATAGAATTCACTTGTAAATCCATCTAGTCCTGTAGTTTTTTTAAGGAGTTCCTTGATGGTTTATTTATTTTTCTAAAATGGGCTCATTTGAGCATTTTCTTTTCTCTTCATAATCTTAGAAAGTCATGCTTTTGTTAATATTCATCAATTTTATTTAAATTGACAGATTTATTGTCAAAGAGTTGGGCAAATGATTGCTTTAATTTTCTTTTCATTGGTGTTGAATTCACCCTTTTCATTTCTTATGCTGATAATTTAGTTTTCTTCTTTGTTTTAACAAAATCAACCAAAGTTTATTGTGCTTTTTTTCATTAAAAACAGCACTTTTTTATTAATTCAATAATTTTCTTAGTTTTAATTTTATCAATTTCTTCTTTGAGCTTCAGCATTTCTATTTGACTATTTAATTAAGAATTTTTAATTTGTCCTTTTTCTAGGTTTTTTTTTTTTAGTTGCATGCCCAATTCATTTTTCTTCCCTTTCTCTTTTATTTATGTAAGCATTTAGAGATATAAAATTTCCTGTAAGAAGTGCTTTGGCTATATCCTACAAATTTTGCCATATTACTTCAATACTGTCTTTCTCTATGATGTAAATATTGATCATTTCTATGATTTGTTATTTGATCCACTCTTTATTTAGGATTAGATTGTTTAGTTTCCCTTTAGTTTTCATTCTATCTTTCCTTAGCACTTTATTAAACATAATTGCTGATCTGAAAAAAATACATATAATATTTCTTTCCTTCTGAATTTGATAGTGAGGTTTTTAATGTCCAAATACATCATTACTTTTTGTGTAGGTGCCACATGCAGTTGAGAAAAAAAATATATTCCTTTTTATTCTCATTTCGTTTTTTTTTTCCCCAGAGATCTATCATAACAAACTTTTCTACAATGCTATTCACTTCCTTAACTTCAATCTTGTTTTTTCATTGATTATATTAATCTAGTTCTAAGATGAGGACATTTGGGATTTCTCATTAGTATAGTTTTGTTGTCTATATATCTTCCTATAACTCACTTAGCTTTTCTTCTAAGAATTTGAATGTTGTAAAATTTTGTGCATGTCTTTAGTTATTTACACCCTTCATTTCATGTAACTTAGCTCATACTGCCTCTTCTTTTCCTCTTGTCTCAGTTCAATCCTTTTATTTCACTCTTTTTTTTTATCACTAAATCAAAATAAACTTATACCCACATGCTCCTTCTGATTGCCCTAATAGAGACACAGTTCTTAAGAGTTACAAGCATCATCTTCCAGTGTAGGAATGTAAACAATGTAATCTCATGGAATACAATGGTTTGGGATTTTTCTTCCTGTTTACATTTTTATGTTTTTCTGTCTTATATTTGAAGACTACATTTTCTGTTCAACTCCAATCTTTCTCAGGGAAGTTTGAAAGTCCTCTATTTCATTGAATATACATCTTTTTTCCTAAAAGATTATATTCCATTTTACCTAAAAGTTGATTCTTGGTTGACATCCAAACTCCTTTGCTTTCTGGTATATCATATTTAGGCTTTCTGATCCTTTAATGGAGAAGCTGCTAAGCCTGGAGCAAATCTTACTGTGGCTTTGTGAAATTTGAATTGTTTGTTTCTTACTGCTTGCAGTATTTTCTTCTTCACCTGATAATTCTGGTATTTGGCTACAATATTCCTTTGAGTTTTTATTTTGGGATCTTTTTTCAGAAAACAATCTGTGGATTTTTTCAATGAATTTTACCCTCTGGTTCCAATATGTAGTTCAATTTTATGTGATAATTTCTTAAAATATGCTAAACAGACCCCTGTTCCCAGCCCATCTTTTTGTTCAGGTAGTACAATAATTCTTAAATTATCTCTTCTGGGTTTATTTTCTAGGTGAGGTGCTTTGTTTTTTGTTGTTGTTGTTATTTTCCATTTTGCTCAATCAATTCTTGATATATTATATAGTTATTTGTTTTTACTTGTCCAATTCTAATTTTTCAGAATTATTTTCTTCAGTTGGCTTTTGTACCTCCTTTTCCATTTGGCCAATTCCACTTTTTTAAAAATCTTGTTTTCTTCAGGTAAGTTTCGTGTTTTTTTTTTTCTTTCCAAGCCATTGACTCTTTTTGTTTCATAATTCTCCTGCACAACTCTCATTTCTTTTTCACATTTTCTTTTACCTTTATTAATTGATTTTTTAAATTATTTTAGATTCCATCCCAGAGGACTTTTTGTACTTGAGACAAACTTACATTCCCTTTTGAGACCTTGCATATAGGCATTTTAAAGGTTTTTTTTTTTCCTCTTCTGAGTTAGTTTTTTGATCTTCCTTCTTACCCTAGTAGCTTTTCAGAGCTCTTATTGGATTTTTTTTTCAATTATGTTCTGCTCTTGGGACACAGGGAGCACTGTCCCCATCTTTTTGTGCTAAAGTAGGGTCTTGATCAGTGGCTTTCCACCCCTGGATTTCAGGTGTTGGTTGCTTGTCCATTGCACTTGGATGATAGTTGCACTTATTGCAGAAGGGTTCCAAGTCTGGCAATTTTTCTCTTGTGTTCAATAATATAATTATTGTATATATCTATATAGTATATATCTATATCTATATCTATATATATACATATACATGTATATATATATATGTATATATATACATGTATATGTATATGTATGTATACACACACACAGGCACAAAATGAACATCCTGGTCAGAATTTGGAAGACTCAGCTATTTGATATGTTAGATCTACTAATTTTATTCACCAATTTTTTCAAGAGGCCAACTTATTTTGACAAGTATAAGAACTGAAGAGATTGCTATGATTATGTCCTGAAGAAAGGTCTGGACAGTACCTTGGAGACAGAAATTTGGGATCCAAATCATTTAGGAAATTATCAACTTAGGAGGGGAGAGCAAATGACAATGGCGATTGTTTGTCTTAGGAAGAGATTACCCAGAACTATAAACCAGGAAAAGAAGAATTTGATCCCTTTATCCCTTGCCTTCCAAGATCCTGCTACCTTATTCTACTTGGAAAGTGTCCTTCTTTTTATATAAAATTTGTGTATATGGGTACTAAAATAACATCATCATACAACATCTTAGAACTTCTCTTCTCAGAGGAGCAGGTCAATGGAATTGCACAACAACCAGTCAATTAGAAGGAATTCTGAGGCTCAAACTGCTTGACATACTAGTGATCCTTTGCCAGTGAACTCTAGACAAGTTTGGAGATGCCTTTAGTTTCCAGAAACGATAGAACCAGCTTTGATCTGCTCAAGTCCAAACTTGATTAGCAGCTACAGATTTAAGACTTTGATCAGGACTTTGTAAGCATCCTGTTCCCTTTCTTATTGTGTCTACAGACAAGTCTCTCCCTTTATACTCTCTCATCTCCCTGCTCAGAAGTTTCTAGAAACCATCAATACCTTACCTTTTTTCTACCACTCTTTCATCAGCTGATAACTTTCTCTTTCTCTGTCTACCTCTGTCTCTGTATGTCTGCTCTCTGTGGCTCTCTATCTCTGTCCCTCTCTCTGTACTTCTGTCTCTGCCTCTGTCTGTCTCTCTGTCTTTGTCTCTCTTTGTATCTGTCTCTATCTCTCTTTCTGTCTCTCTCTCTCTCTCTCTCTCTCTTTCTCTCTCTCTCTCTGTCTTCTCTTTTTTCTCTTCTCTCTCCTCTCTCTCTCTCTCTCTCTCTCTCTCTCTCTCTCTCTCTCTCTCTCTCTCTCCTCACCTTTCTTTCTGTTCCTCTCTTCCTCCCCTCCCTTGCAACTTTTCTCCCATTTGTAAGCTTGTTTCATATAATAAATGGTTTGAAATCTGTTATCAGACTCTGTTTAACTTAGAATTCACTTTGAGGCCTTCAGGCTTCCTTTCATAGCCCCCATGTATATTTTCATTCTTCAGAGATGCCATAAGAATCTTTTTCTGTGGTAGAGTCTGGCACAATATATAGCAAAGAAAGCTACCATTGCTTTATCTTGATAACTAACAATATATTTCTTATTGATAATAAGAAGCACTTGGGTTTGATACTTTCTCCATCTGCAACTCAAAGCCTTTCACATTTGTATTATTCCTTCTACCTAGATTAGAACCATATCCAGAGATGTGGTCTGCCATGGAAGCAAGAATGTTTTATTCCAATAGCCCTAGGATCCCAAGACAGAAAATGAGGAAAGAATTATGGCTCAAGTAAGGGCCACAAATATCATATGGGTCATATCTGGAGCTTCAAATCCAGAAGGCGTCTCAAATATTGATTTGTATTTTGCTAAGTAATCCCTATTATCCATAATAATGGAAACTATTATCACTGATACTCTGATAGCTCTAGCATATGCTCTATATTTTGATGCAACATAATGCAGTGAAATGGTCACTGATCAGTAATCTAGGATGTTTGGGTTTTATTCCTCTTTCAGCTACTAAAGAAATGTGTAACGTAAAGTCTGTCACTTCTTTCTATAATTCAGCTGTCTCATCTATAAAATGGGGAGAAGAGGAAGATTATGATTGCTAAGTCCTCATATCCTATGGTTCCAGAGCTAAGAAGATCACATATACAAGTGTCTCAAGTGTATATTACTTGTTAAATACTATAAGTTTATGAATTCCTCTGAAATTTCATGAAAAAAAAAGAATCTATAAGCTATATCTGAGACCAGTAATGAGATATTCCAATATGATAACCATAATAACAGAATCCATTTGCATTATTAAAGATGTTTTAATTTTTTGAGGAGGCACTGGTGGTTCAATGGACTTGAATTAAGAAAGACCTGGGTTCAAATCTTATCTAATACACTTACAATACTAGTTGAGTCATTTAACTTCTGTTAGTCTCAATTTTCTAAACTATAAAATGAAGAAAATAATAACAGCTGCCTTGCAGGATTGTTTTGAGGATCAAATGAGATATTTGTAGAACCTACTAGCATACTGCCTGTCACATATAATAAGTACTATATATGTTTATTTTCTTCCCCCTTTTCCAAATCCCATTTGCCTCCTTCTTTATTCTTTTCCTTGCATTAACAATCAGCTAAAGTAATTTTTATTCTTCATAGTAACTAGAACAAGCCTCAGTCTGAACTTCATGAATTTTTATGTATGAATATGCATGTATGTATATATGTATATGTGTGTAAAGTATTTATGTATTTTATTTTAAACATTTAAAGTATTAATATGAATATGAATCAACAGGCTTCAACAAACAGCCAAAGGAGCACATAATAAAGAAAAGAACTCCTTTTGCTGAATCATTATTGAGGTTATAAGAAGATGCAGTTGTATAAACTCACATTCTCATATAGTGGAGTAGCTTTGCTCAAAATGAGTTTGCTTACTGTCCCTGGGAAGTGAGAAAAGAAAAATATCTCACTCATCATTCTTTCTACTAGTTATAAATTCATACCTAATGAAATAAAAATAATATACTGAGTAAAATTTAATTTAATTCAAACACCAGTTAAGTGCTACTATGTGCTAAGCACTGTACTGGGCACTAAGGAGGCAAAGAAAACAAAGAACTAATATTTAACCTTAATGGATTTATATTCTGGTAGGTCCAGTTTGCAATGTTTATTCTACTTTTTTTTTTACTTATACTGTTTGTATTAATTTGATTTGTATTGTTTATAACTTAATAAATGAGGAGAAACAATAAACAGTATGAATTTTTACGCATGTCAAATTTCATACTCCTTTTATTTCAAACTTATCAATTAAGGCAGCAGGATTTTCTAAATCACTAGACCAAAAACATTGGAAATGGATTAAACATTCTACTGTTTCTTAATACATCTGGTTGATTTAAATGTCAGAGTCCTAAATTTTATAGTATTCCAAAAACAATTTTAATAATAACTCACATTTAAACAGTACTTCATGTTTATAAAGATATTTTCTTTTTTTCTTTATAGAGATATTTTTAACAAAATCAAAATAACTCTGGAATCAAGTGGAAAAATATTATTATGTCCATGCTACTGATGTTTCTGTGTATAATAAGGATTTTCTTTTCATCCAAATCTAAAACAAAAACAAACAATAATAACTAATCTTTTATTACTATGTGACCAGAATGTTCCAAATGGAACAGGTCCAAGTTGGTGCAATAAAGTCAGACACTTGCCTGAAGTCTCCCAAATTTCCCTGCAGACAAGGTTAAAAAAAATGTTCAAAATAAATTCTGGAACAACAGAGCCAACTAAATGATAGTTTAAAATAGTTTTCCAGCCCAAGACAATATAGAAGGTTTATAGGAAGTATCTATAACACTGGTTTTAGGATATGTCCTGTTAAACTGGAAAAAGTCATGGGGACAACAGAATTGTTCTTCCAAAGTTCTCAGCTTACAAGCAATAAATGTCTTATAATTCACAGCTGATTGTGAGAAGTGACCTAGCCCTTCATACTTAGGTATGGTCCTAAATAGGGCTCCAAAAAATAACTGTTCAGGTGAAGATTATAGGGGATCTTTTGATAACACTGAATGCAGTATTCTTTTGCATTGCCTATACAAAGAAAGATCCAGGCTACAGACAAAGAAGAGCAATGGCATATCAGAGCATGTGATTTTAAAGGATTAGGGTCCCAAGTTACATTTACAGAATGGAAATTCTGTGCTGAGGCACTCACAGACCAAAGAACAGATCAGGGAAGGAACAGCCAAACCTCTCCTTAGATCACAACACCTTGGAAAAACCGAAAACATACAGGCAATCAAAAATAGCTCTGAAAACAGCAGTCTGAAAAACTTAAAGAAAGCTTGGATTAGTGCCCCATTAACACAGGAAATAGAGTCCAATATAAAGAAAAGAAATCACAAAATGAGCTGGAAATAAAGCAATATTTTTTAAAGAAGAAAGTTATTATGGTGATAGAAAACAACAAAACAGAAACTCAGAAGAAAATAATGTCACAACAGCTATATAAAAACATTGCAAAGAAAAATGTGAATTGACCTCAAACTCAAAAAGTATTCATGGAAGAGATCAAAAAGGATTTTTAAAATCAAGTAAGATAGGGAAAAGAAAAATGGCAGGGATGATAGTGATGTAAGAAAATCATCAAAAATCAATATTTAGGCAAAAGGGCAAAAAAGTCTGAAGAGAATAACTCCTTAAAAATAGAATTGTTAGTCTACCTCTTAGATCGTGGAGAAAGAAGAAATTTGTGACCAAAGAAAAAGTGAAGTACATTGTGGAAAGCAAAATGGATAATTTTGATTATATTAAGTTAAAAAGCTTTTGTTACCAAAAAAAAAAAAAATCCAATGCACATAAGATTAGAAAGGAAGAAATAAACTGGGAAAAATGTTTATATTCAAGCATTCTGATAAAGCTCTCATTTCTAAAATATAGAGAGAATTAACTCCAATTTATGAGTTCAAGCCATTCTAAAATTGATAAATGATCAAAGGATATGAACATACAATTTTCAAATGAAGAAATCGAAACCATTTCTAGTCATATGAAAAGGTGCTCTAAATCATTATTTATCAGAGAAATGCAAATTAAGACAATTATGACGGACAAAACACACCTCTCAGATCACACCTCTGATTGTGAGAAGTGACCTAGCCCTTCGTACTTAGGTATGGTCCTAAATAGGGCTCCAAGGAAAAGATAGTGATGAATGCAGGAGAGGGTGTGGAAAACAGGGACATAAATACATTGTTGGTAGGGTTGTGAACTGATTCAACCCTTCTGGGGAGGAATAAGGAACTATGTCCAAAGGTCTATCAAACTCTTCATACCCTTTGATCCAGCAGTATTACTACTAGGATTATATCACAAATAGATCTTAAAGAAACGAAGGGATCCACATGTGCAGAAATGTTTCTGGCAACCCTTTTTGTAGTGGCAACTGAATGGATGCCCATTAGTTGGAGAATGGCTGAATAAAATATGGTATATAAACCTTATGGAATATTACCGTTCTATAAGGAACAATCACAGGATGATTTTAGAAAGATCTGGAGAGACTTACACGAACTGATGCTGAGTGAAATGAGCAGAACCAGGAGATCATTGTACATGGTAACAGCAAGATTATGAGATAGTCGATTCTGATGGATGTGGCTCTCTTCAACAATGAGATGATTCAGACCAGTTCCAATGACTTCTGATGACGAGAGCCATCTACACCTAGAGAAGGAACTGTGGGAACTGTTTGTTTGCATTATGTTTTCTTTCTCATTTTTTTCCCTTTTGATATGACTTTTCTTGTGCAGTATAATTCGACATATCATATATTATATTAGTTGCTGTCTAGGGGAGGGAGTGGAGAAAGGGAGGGAAATAATTTGGAATACAAGGTTTTGCAAAGGTGAATGTTGAAAATTACCTATGCATATGTTTTGAAAATAAAAAGCTTCTTTCAGCCAAGATGGCAGAGAGGATGCACACATCTATCTAGGCTCCTTTTTGCCCTCAGAATACTTTTTTTTTTTTCATGAAATGGCCTCAGAATCAATGCTTGACTGAAAAAAAAAACCTACAAATACATTACCAACAGAAGATATACTCAAAATTTGCCAGAAAAGGTCTGTTTTTGCTTGAGGACGGTTAGATCAGGTACAGTTTGCAGGTAGGCAGTGAGATCACGGAAGGCAGCTCACACTGAGTATACTGGAGGGGCCGGAGTGTACTGGCTGCCATCGGAAAATTTGTGGGAGAACCTTACTCAGTGTTAACTTCTTTGCCTTGCCAACAAGCCAGTAGATCAGCAGAAAAGCTACAAACACAGGAGGTAAAGACTATAACCCGAAAAGCTAAGGTCTCTCAGAACCACACAGAGTGACTCAGCATGCTCTCAGAGTCTCAGAGAGTGGCTGCTGTGCAGGTAACGCAGCCATTGCTGTTCCACTGCTGCTTCTTTGCTACCTCCTGTAGTCTGTAGAGGAAGCTTGGTAATACCATACTGCCCAAAAAGCAAATGGCATTTACTTTTTGTTTCTTTCTTTGTTTTCTTTGATTCTTTTTTCTCAAAATGAGCAAAAAGTAAAATAGATTGCAACTATTTTTGATAGCTTCTATATGGATAGAGAGTAGACTTCAAAACCTGAGGAGACTAAAAACAGACTGTCTCCAGATGAATCCTCAAAGGGTGATATGATCTGGTCCTCAACACAAAAAACTCTCATAGAAGAAATTAAAAAGTCTCTCACAAGAGAGCTAGAAGAAAAATGGGCAAAGGAAAAGGAAGTTTGGCAAGAGGGTCTGCATAAGTCATCCCACTCATATAAAGAAAGAGTGGTAAAGAAATCAAATCCCTGAAAAACAGAATTAGTGAATTGGAAAAGGTAAACAACTCCAAGGAAAACAGAATTAGTGAATTGGAAAAAGAAAATAGCACTCTAAAAAATAAAATTGGCAAAATGGAAAAAAAAAAATCCCATAGAACAAAACAACTCACTTAAAAATTCAATTGACAATTACAAAAAGAAATAAAAAAGTAAATGAAGGAAATAATTCATTAAAAATCAGAATTAAACAAATGGAAATGAATGACTCGAGGAAACACCAAGAACCAGTCAAGCAAAACCAAAAAAATGAAACAATGGAAAAAATGTTTAATACTTTCTTGGGAAAACAACAAACCTGGAAAATAGATCGTGGAGAGATAATCTGAGAATTATTGGACTTCCTGAAAATTATGATGAAAAAAAGAGCCTAGACACTATTTTCCAGGAAATCATCAAAGAGAACTGCTCAGATGTTATAGAAACAGAGGGTAAAATAGATATAGAAAGAATTCATGGACCACCTACTGAAAGGGACCCCAAAATCAAAACTCCAAGAAATAGTGTGGCTAATTTCCAGAACTATCAGAACAAGGAAAAAACACTACAAGCAGCTAGGAAAAAAAAAATGTTTAAATATAAAGGAGCCACAATAAGGATTACTCAGGATCTAGCAGCATCCACATTAAAGGATTGAAGGGCCTGGAATCTGATATTCTAAAAGGCAAAGGAACTTGGTATGCAGACAAAAATAACTTCCTCCCCCCAAAAAAATGAGATTTTTTTTTCCCAGGGAAGAAGATGGACATTCAATGAAATAGGTGAATTTCATTTATTTCTGATGAAAAAACTAAAACTAAACAAAGGGTTTGATCTCCAAATATAGGACTCAAGAGAAACATAAAAAGGTAAAAAGAAATCTTGGGAACTATATTTCTGTGGAGAATATACATAAGGAACACATGTATAATTTGGTTTTACAATTATAATATAAAAAAAGAAAGCAAAGGTAGCAAGGAAATTGTACCAGAAAAAGGGTAAAGTTGGGGTATGACAACTCACAAAGAGGGAAAAGAAACCTATTATACCTGAGGGAAAGAAGGGAGGATTATGAACATAGTGTGTATGTTACTCTCATCAGAATTGACTTAAAGAGAAAAATATTAGATATATTTGATTACAGAGAAACTTCTCCTACCTCATTGAACAGTGGGAGGACAAAAGTGAAAAAGGAAGGAGTAAGGTAAGCAGAAGGAAATACAGAAATTGTGAGGAAAAGGAGTTAAGAAAAGAGGAGGAATTCTAAGGTGGGGGGAGGTATCCTAAAAAAGGGAGGGCTGTGTGAGGCAAGTCATGCTCAGAATTTTAATACTGGGAAGGAATAAGGGGGAAGGAAAGCAGAAAAGCATAATCTGGGGTTAACAAAATGTCAAGAAACAGCGAATTAGTAATTTTAACCATAAATGTGAATGGGGTAAACTCCCCCATAAAGCAAAAGTGGATAGCAGACTGCATTAAAAGTCAGAATCCTACAATATTTTGCTTACAGGAAAGCAAGGCGATACATACAGAGTGAAAATAAAAGGCTGGATAAGAATCTACTATGCTTCAGGTGAAGTCAAAAAAGCAAGGGTAGCCATCCTTATCTCAGATCAAGGAAAAGCAAAAAAAGAGATAAAAAAGGGCACTATATCTTGCTAAAAGGTAGCATAGAGAATGAAGCAATATCAATATTAAACATATATGCACCAAGTGGTATAACATCTAAATTTTTTTTTAATTTATAATAGCTTTTTATTTACAAGTTATATGCATGGATAATTTTATAGCATTGACAATTGCCAAAACTTTTGTTCCAATTTTTCCATTGCTTCCTCCCACCCCCTCCCCTAGATGACAGGATGATCAATACATGTTAAATATGTTAAAGTATAAATTAAATACAATATAAGCATACATGTTCAAACTGTTATTTTGCTGTACAAAAAGAATTGGACTCTGAAATATTGTACAATTAGACTGTGAAGGAAATCAAAAATTCAGGTGAGCAAAAATATAGGAATTGGGAATTCTATGTAATGGTTCTTAGTCATCTGCCAGAGCTGATTCAGTTCATTACTGCTCCATTGGAACTGATTTGATTCATCTCATTGCTGGAGATGGCCAAGTTCATCAGAATTGATTATCATATAGTATTGGGCTTGCAACTAAAAAATAATGATCTCCTGGTCTTGCTTATTTCACTCAGCATCAGTTCATGTAAGTCTCTCCAGGCCTTTCTGAAATCATCCTGTTGGTCATTTCTTACCGAACAATAATATTTCATAATATTCATATACCACAATTTATTCAGCCATTCTTCAATTGATGGGCATCTACTCAGTTTCCAGTTTCTGACCACTACAAAAAGGGCTGCCACAAACATTCTTGCACATACAGGTCCCTTTCCCTTCTTTAAGATCTCTTTGTGATATAAGCCCATTAGTAACACTGTTGGATCAAAGGGTATTCACAGTTTGATAACTTTTTGAGCATAGTTACAAATTGCTCTCCAGAATGGTTGGAACATCTAAATTCTTAAAAGAGAAATTAAAAGAGCTGCAAGAAGAAATTAGACAGCAAAACTATAATACAGGGAGATGTCAACTTTGCACTCTCAGAATTAGATAAATCAAACCACAAAATAAAAAGAAAGAAGTCAAAGAAGTAAATAGAATACTAGAAAAGTTATCTATGATAGATCTTTGGAGAAAACTAAATGGAGACAGAAAGGAGTACACTTTCTTCTCAGCAGTTCATGGAATCTATACAAAAATTGACCATATATTAGGACACAAAAACCTCAAATTCAACTACAGAAAGGCAGAAATAACAAATGCATCCTTTTTAGATCACAATGCAATGAAAATGACACTCAATAAAAAGCCAAGGGAAAATAGACTAAAAAATAATTGGAAACTAAATAACCTAATCCTAAAGAATGATTGAATAAAAGAGCAAATCATAGATATTATTAATAATTTCACCCAAGAAAATGACAATAATGAGATGGCATACCAAAATGTGTGGGATGCAGCCAAAGTGGTAATATGGGGAGATTTTTTATCTCTAGAGTCCTACTTGCATAAAATGTAGAAAGAGAAGGTCAATGAATTGGGCTTGCAACTAAAAAAGCTAAAAAAGGAACAAATTTAAAACTCCCAATCAAACATAAAACTTGAAATTCTAAAAATAAAAGGAGAGATTAATAAAATTGAAAGTTTTTTAAAAAAACTCTTGAATTAATAAATAAAACTGAGTTAGTTTTTTGAAAAAACCAACAAAATAGATAAACCCTTAATAAATTTGATTGAAAAGAGGAAAGTGGAAAATCAAATTGTTAAATTTGATTAAAACTTAAAACTGAAAAGGGAGAATTCACCACTAATAAAAACAAAATTAAAGTAATATTTAGGAGTTACTTTGCCCAACTTTATGCCAATAAATTCGATAACTTAAATGAAATGGCAAAATACCTTCAAAAATATAGCTTACTCAGATTAACAGAGTAAGAAGTAAATTGGTTCAACAGTCCCATTTTAGAAAAAGTAATAGAACAAGCTATTAATCAACTCCCTAAGAAAAAATTCCCAGGACCCAGATGGATTTACATGTGAATTCTACCAAACATTTAAAGAACAATTAACTCCAATGCTATATAAACTATTTGAAAAAAACAGGGATTGATGGAGTCCTACCAAATTCTTTTTGTGAAGCAGACATGGTACTGATACCTAAACCAGGTAGGTTGAAAACAGAGAAAGAAAATTATAGACCAATCTCCCTAATGAATATTGATGCAAAAATCTTAAGTAAAATATTTGCAAAAAGATTACAGAAAATCATCCCCAGGATAATACACCATGACCAAGTAGAATTTTTACCAGGAACAGCAAGAGATACAAAGATAAATTCTATTCAAAACAACGATTGATTACATAAAATATTTGTGAATCTATCTTCCAAAGGAAAATCAGGAATTATATGAGCAAAACTACAAAACACTTTCCACACAAATAAAGTCAGATCTAACCAACTGGAAAAATATTAAGTGCTCTTGGATAGGCCTAGTGAATATAATAAAGATAACAATACTATCTAAATTAATCTATTTAGTGCTATACTAATAAGACTCCCAAGAAACTATTTTAATGACCTAGAAAAAATAACAAAATTCATATGGAAGTAGATCAAGAATTTCAAGGGAACTAATGAAAAAAAAAATCAAATGAAGGTGGCCTACCTGTACCTGATCTAAAACTATATTATAAAGCTGCAGTCACCAAAACCATTTGGTATTGGCTAAGAAATAGACTAGTTAATCAATGGAATAGGCTAGGTTCACAGCATAAAGTAGTCAATAACTATAGCTATCTAGTGTTTGACAAACCCAAAGATTGCAACTTTTGGGATAAGAATTCACTATCTGACAAAAACTGCTGGGATAACTGGAAATTAGTATGGCAGAAACTAGGCATGGACCCACACTTAACACTCTACACCAAGATAAGATCAAAATAGGTTCATGATTTAGACATAAAGAATAAGATTATAAATAAATTAGAGGAACATAGGATAGTTTACCTCTCAGACTTGTGGAGGAGGAAGGAATTTGTGACCAAAGCAGAACTAGAGATCGTTATTGATTACAAAATAGAAAATTTTGATTATATCAAAATAAAAGGCCTTTGTACAAACAAAACTAATGCAAACAAGATTAGAAGGGAAGCAACAAACTGGGAAAATATTTTTACAGTTAAAGGTTCTGATAAAGGCCTCATTTCCAAAATATATAGAGAATTGACTCTGATTTATAAGAAATCAAGCCATTCTCCAATTGATAAATAGTCAAAGGATATGAACAGATAATTTTCAGATGGAGAAATTGAAACTATTTGTAGTCACATGAAAGAGTGTTCCAAATCACTATTGATCAGAGAAATACAAATTAAGACAACTCTGAGATACTACTACATACCTGTCAGATTAGCTAGGATGACACTAAAAGATAATGAAGAATGCTGGAGGGATGTGGGAAAACTGGAACACTGATGCATTGCTAGCGTAATTGTGAATGGATCCAACCATTCTGGAGAGCAATTTGGAATTATGCCCCACAGTAATGAATTGAACCAGCTACACCCAGCGAAAGAACTCTGGGAGATGACTATGAACCACTACATAAAATTCCCAAACTATATTTTTGTCCACCTGCATTTTTTATTTCCTTCACAGGCTAATAGTAGACTATTTCAAACTCTGATTCTTTTTGTACAGCAAAATAACTGTTAGGACATGTATGCTTATATTGTATTTAATTTATATTTTAACATACTTAACATGTATTGGTCAACCTGCCATCGGGGGGAGGGGATGGGGGAAAGGAGGAGAAAAACTGGAACAAAAAGGTTTGGCAAATGCCAGTGCTATAAAATTACCCATGCATATAACTTGTAAATAAAAAGCTATAATAAAAAATAAAAAATGGAATTATGCTCAAAAAGTTATCAAACTGTGCATACCCTTTGATCCAGCAGTGTTACTACTGGGCTTATATCACAAAGAGATATTAAAGAAAGGAAGGGGACCTGCATGTGCCAAAATATTTGTGGCAGCCCTTTTTGTAGTGGCTAGAAACTAGAAACTGAATGGATGCCCATCAATGATTGGGTAAATTGTGGTATATAAATGTTATATAATATTATTGTTCTGTAAGAAATGACCAGCAGGATGAATAGAGACCCTTGAAGAGACTTACATGAACTGATGCTAAGTGAAATTAGCAGAACCAGGAGATCATTATACACTTCAACAACAATACTATATGAGGATGTATTCTGATGGAAGTGGATATCTTTGACAAAGAGAAGATCCAATTCAGTTCCAATTGATCAATGATGGACAAAATCAGTTACACCCAGAGAAGGAACACTGGGAAATGCATGTGGATTACTTGCATTTTTGTTTTTCTTTCCAGGTTATTTTTTCCTTCTGAATCCATTTTTTTTTCTTGTGCAACAAGAAAACTGTAGGATCTGC
Source organism: Antechinus flavipes (assembly GCF_016432865.1). NCBI lineage: Eukaryota > Metazoa > Chordata > Mammalia > Dasyuromorphia > Dasyuridae > Antechinus > Antechinus flavipes. Next base: position 86,805,986 of record NC_067398.1, on the reverse strand, counting down.
ACACATATATTGTATCTAAGGTATACATTAACATGTATACTGCCATCTAGGGGAAGGGGTGGAGGGAGGGAAGGGGAAAGTTGGAATAGAAGTGAGTGCAAGGGACAATGTTGCAAAAATTATCCATGCATATGTTCTGTCAATAAAAAGCTGTAATAAAAAAAGAAAAGAAAACGCTTTGAAAAAGAAAGGAATAAAAAGAAATAGGAAAAATATCCAGATTCCCTCACTGGCAATGAAAAAATGCTTAATTCTCATATCTGCTACTTACAGTTTCCAATAAGTCCTTTAAAGTATCTGGTCCTAGGTTTTCTTATCTGTAATGTTTAGACTGGATATCATCTTTATTATTATTCCAGGTGAAAATCAATGAGTCTGCAACCACTTTCTGACCTCTAGACCAGTCCTCTCTCTCTATACACTTAACTATTCTGGAATAAGTAAAATTTATATAGAAAACTCCTTGTTTTTATAATTGTATACAATTGCATAATTGAAACAGTACTGTAAATCTAAGCCACATCTTCTTTCCCCTAGTACTTCATGACCCTACCAAAAGAATTGTGCCAAAATTAGTAAAATGTGGGATTTCATAATTGGGGTTTAGATTTAGAACTAAAAGGAGCCTTGAAAGTCACAGAGTCAAATGCATCCCCTGATGAAGATGTGGTAAAGTGAGGTGCAGTGAGATTAGAAATCTGCACAGAGTCACACAAGTAATAAGTATATGAGGTTAAGATTTAACCTAGGTTTTCCTCCCTCCAGTTTCAATGTTCTACCAAAACACTACTCTCTCTGTCTAATATTATGTGATGGGAACTCAAATGTGAAAATGTAAGAATTCATTATATTTCCAATATACTTCAAATAAACCATGTATTGTAAAAAAAGTAGAATTGGTAAAATGAGAAATGAGACACTAAAATCCATTGGTAAAAATAATTCCTTGAAAATTAGAATTACATTAACACATATTTTACCATGTTTAACATATATTGGATTACATATCATCCAGGGGAGAAGATGAGGGAAGGGGAGAATTAGAACACAAGGTTTTTCAAGAGTCAGTGTTGAAAAAAAAATTATCCTTCCATATGTTTTAAAAATAAAAACTTCAATAAAAAATTAGAATTACACAAATACAGTCCACCAGCCATGAAATAGCAATTTTTAAAAATCAAAAGAATGCGAAAAGAGAAGACAATCAAAATTATCTCAATGGAAAAACAACTAACATGGAAAGTAGATTTAGAACAGATAATAAGAATTATGATTATCTAAAAGCCATGATCAATTTTAAAAATCCTAGTTTATGAAATTATGAAGGAAAACTACCTTGATCTCTTAGCTCTAAAGGATAAAATAGTAACTGAATCTAAGGGGCAGAGTCAAGATGATAGAATCAAGACAGGCACTCTCCAGAGTACTCCCCATAAAACCCTGCCAAATACCTATAAATAATGACTATAAACAATTTCTAGTATGGCAGAACTCATAAAAAAGACAGATAAAAAAGACATGCTGAAACAATTTTAAAACCAAAAACAACTCAGAAGATCAGCAGAAAGTGTCTGTTGGACCAGAGTAAGAGTGCAGCAAATCTGACCCAGACTGCCACAGCACCGCAAACAAAGAGCAAGCATTGGGAACAACTGACACAGTGGTTGGTAGTTTCCAGATCTCTTAGCCAATGGACAACAAAGACATCTGACAATTTTGTCAAGAAAGTTTTGTTGCACTAGAGTGACAGGGAAGCCCCAGAAAACCAGCCCTGGGAGTCACTGAATCAGCAGCAGCAACAGAAGGTGCAGTGCCTTTTGAAGGTCTCAGCTCACAAGTGATAAGGGAGTAGAACAGCTGATCAGAAAGATATTGTTCTCTTAGCCAGCACTGAGCTGAGACTTTATCCATTGCCCTCACTCAGATCCAGGTTATAGTCCTGAGTGAGGAGGAGCACTGATATACTCTAACTTACAGGCAAAGTTTATCTGGAACACCCCTCACAGTTTCAGGAAAAAAGAAATCGTTTTTCTGGTTAGTCACTGACCAGAGCACAGTCCAGGAGAGTCGTCAACACAATTCTATTTAGATCACACCACTTTGGAAGAACTGAAAACTTACATATTCCTGGAAATATTCAAGTTGCCCAAAACCCCAGAAGTTTGGGATATTGCACCCTGCACTCTGGAAATAGAGCCCTACTTCTAAAAAGGGTAAAAAAAATTAAATAACAGATTGAGAAAATGGACAAACAACAGAAACTGATTCTGATTACTATGATGGCAGGGAAGATCAAAATACTCAGAAATCAAAGCTCCTACATCCAAAACTTCAAGAAAAACAAGAATTGCTCTCAGGATGTGGAAGAACTCAAAAGAGATTGTGAAAATCAGTTAAGAAAAGTCCCCCAGTTGTTTCTCTGGGGGAAAATGAGACTGATGGAAAAGACAGTACCAAAAAAAAAAAAAAAAAAACCTAGTTTGGAGAAGAAAATGAAAAAGAGGTACAAGAGCTCAATGAAGAACATAATTCCTTAAAAATTAGATGTAAACAAATGGAAGCTAATTATTTTGTGAAGAATCAAGAAACAATACAACAAAACCAAAAATGGAAAAATTACATATTATATGAAATATCTCCTTAAAAAAACAACTGACATTTTTAAAAAATAGATCCAGAGGAAATAATTTAATAATTATTGGTTTATCCTAAAGCCATGATTAAAAAATCCTAGACATTATCTTTCAAGAAACTGTCAAGGAAAGCTTTTCTGTATTCTAAAAACAGAAGGTAAAATAGAAATTGAAGGAATCCATTGATCACCTCCTGAAAGTAACTCTAAGATGAAAACTCCCCAAAACATTTTACCCAAATTTCATCATCACAGGTCAAGGAGAAAATGTTGTAAGCATCCAAAAAGAAACAATTCAAAAATGATGGATCCGCAGGCACAATAACACAAGATTTAGCTGCTTCCACATTATAGAATCAAAGGGCTTGGAATATGGTATTCTGGAGAGCAGTGGAGCTAAGATTACAATTAAGAATCACCTGTTCAGCAAAATTGACTTTAATCCTTTCAGGGGAAAAGTTGGATAGTAAATGAAATAGGAGATTTTTCAAGCATTTATGATGAAAAGAATTAAGCTGAATAAAAAATCTGATTTCCAAATATAGGACTCTAAAGAAGCATAATCAAGAAAATGATTTCATAAGGGACTTATTAAGGTTTATCTGTTGGTATTCCTACATGGGAGGATAATTCTTTTAAATCATTAGAACTTTCTTGTTATTATGGCAATATGAAGGAGTATATAAAGACAGAGGGCACAGGAGTGAATTGAATATGGAGGGAAAATATATACAAGAAAAATGAAATTAAGGGATGAGAGAAGAATAAACTAGTAGAAAAGAAAAGGGAGAGATGGAATGCATAAATTATCTGCCATAAAAAAGAGACAAGAAAAAATTTTTATAATGTAGAGGAAAAGAGATAGAGAAGGAAGAGTGAGTAAACCTTACTCTCATCAGAATTGGCTCAAATTGGAAATAACATATATGCTCAATTAGATATAGAAATCTATTTTATCCTGAAGGAAAGTAGGAGAGGAAAGAAAGATGAGGAGGAAGGCAAATTAAGGAAGGGTGATGTCAGAAGAAAAACACTTTTGAAAAGGGAGAGAGTGAAAGGATAGGGAGAAAAGAACTTGTGAAATTCAATTAGCAATATTAATTATGAAAATAATTTTGAAAGAAGTTTTTCTGATGAAGTGTCACAAGCATATAGGTAACTAAGTCAAATTTGTTTTAAAAAAAACTTTCTTCAACTGATAAATAATCAAGAGTTATGAACAGTTTTTAGATGAAGTAATCAAGCTATTATAGCCATATGAAAAAAATTACTGTAGCTTACTGTTGATTGGAGAAATGCAAATTAAAACAATTCTGAGATGCTGCCTCATACCTATTAAATTGCTAATAGAACAGAAATGGAAAACGACAAATATTGGAGGGAATATGAGAGAATCTAAACATTAATGCATTGTTGAAGTTGTGAATTGATAAACCCCATAATAGAAACAACATGAAATTATGCTCAAAGACCTATAAAATTTACCTACTCTTGGACTCAACAATGCCATTACTAGGTCTATATCCAAAATAAAGTTAAGAAAAAAAGGGGAAAGAATTACATGCACAAAATTATTTATAGCAGCTCTTTTTTTGCATTGGCTCACAATTAGAAATTAAGGGAATGCTCATCAATTTTCAAATGGATGGAAAAGTTGTAGTATATGATTTTGATGAAAGATTAAATAATGATCAGGATTCATTCAGAAAAAAAATGGAAAGATTTACATGAACTGATACAATGTGAGTTGAGCAGAACCAGGAGAATATTGTACATAGTAATAACAATATTGTAATATGCACAACTATGTTAGACCATTATTTACATCAGCATATTAATCTAAACAATTTTTAAGGATTTATAATGAAAAATGTTGTCTATCTTCAGAGAAAAAACTGAGCAAAGTCAATGTAAATCAAATTTTTTAACTTTATTTTTATTACTTTCTTTTGAATTTCTTTCATAATATGACTAATATGTAAATGTGTTTTACATGACTGCACATGTATAATCCATATTAAATAGTTTGTCTTCTTAATGAGGGGGAAGTGGGAAAAAGAGGGAAGGAGAAAATTTAGAACTCAATTTTTTAAAAAATTAAATCTTTTACATATTATTGTAAATAATAAAATATATTAAAATATACATTAAAGTACCTTACTGTTGCCTAAAATAAACAAGAAAGAAGTTTCATTAAGTCATTTTCCCTTTTTTACCCCAAAGGGGAAGGAGCCTATTTAAATATTTTAGGAATTTTTGAACTTAAAATGTGTTGGTATTTTGTTGGTATTGATAATACTCAATGCACTTTACACATAAATATATATTCCAGAAAAAATTTAGGACACATTATTATGAATGCATATTCTTTTGATTCTCAAAGGGGAACTCAATATTTACAGGAATTCTATGATCCATATTTCATTAATCTAAAAACCCATTTATAAATCATAAAATCAACAGTAATTTGCCAGTTCCATTAATTGAGAAACTCATATATCAAAGTTGTATAAACTAAATCTCTCTACAAGACAAGGAGGAAATTTCTAGGGTGAAGGAGTAATATGAAACATGCTAGACATAAAAAACTCTAGTAAATATGATGACAATTTTTGTGATACATTTTCCCTAACTTTTTTTTTGCTTAATATATTAGTGTTTGTATCATTATAAAGTTGGTATTATAGCTTTGTTTAAAAATAAACTTAGGTCATTCCTAATAAATTCCTTTCAAAAATGTGTGAAGCTATTTGAATCACAATATCATCTGATAGTTATTATCATTATTTTATTAGAATTTTATTTCTGTCCAACAATAAATAAAATTATTTAAGAAAACAAAATTTCTAAGCACCTTTACCTTAATTTTTCAGGCCATTCAAGACCTGTTTTAGTAAAAAAACACACACACACAATTGAGATTCAAGAGACTGAATTCCCAGTTCTGCCACAAACTAGTTTTGGAATTTGGGTTGCTTCTTGATGGGTATAGTCTTCTTGATGGGTATAGGCCAAAATATAGGGAAATCTATAGTATGCAATCAATTTTTCCTACATATGTGTTTGTTAATATTTTTGAAAGACTTTCATGTAGAACAGGAAGGAAATACTTTTTGCTTGACCCTGCAGGCAGAATTAAGAAAACACGAATTCCTTAATTGTTAAAACATATTCTAAATGTACTTCATAATTAATTTCAGGAGACAGTGCATTATGAGTCCTTCCTTCAAACAAAAGCTGAAAGAACATTTGTCAAGGGAGGTGTAGAGTGGATTATTATTCAGTTAGGAGTTGAAATTAACAATTACTGAAGTCCTTTCCAATTTACAGGTTCTATAATTCTGAAATTTTTTGAAAGATTACATGGCTTGACCAAGTTAGTATAGGTAGAAAGTTTTAATGAAAAAATTCAAGACCTGGGTTCCTGCCTTCTATATTGGCATTCATCACTATACCAACTTTAGCTTGTTCTTTTTATTATTATTATTTATTATTTTTATTACCAAGCTTACTTAAATCCCCAGAATACTACTTTGTGAAATGAGTGGGTGAATGGAAAAAGGATTGGTCAATTTTCTATTATATGTTAAGAACTGTGTTAATTGTTTTACAAATATAAACTTATTTTTATTTTCACATCACTTTGGGTGACACCATTATTATTTCTATTTTACAGATGAGTGCAGTGATATAGATTGAATGAGTTGTCCATTGTTACAGAGCAAATAATATATGAGACCTGCTTTGAACTCAGTCTTCTTGATTGCAGACCAAGAACTCTATTCCCTGTACCACCTAGCAGATTCAGAAAAATAAAATAAAATGAAATACAGAGGGAGGAAGGAAGGAAAGAAAGAAGAAAGGAAGGAAGGAAGGGAGTAAGGGAGGAAGGAAAGAAAGAATAAAGGAAGGAAGGGAGAGTGGGAGGGAGGGAAGGCTGTTCTGATACAGGAGCCACCTGTCAATGGCTACTAGAGGTCTAACTCAGACCTGTAGAATGGATCTCTTCATGTGAGAGTAGGATGATGATACAAAGAGACTGAGCAGCAATTGCATTCTCTGACCTCTCTCCTCTTCCCTCTGCCTCTGATTTATTTAATTCCCAATCTACAAGGAACATCTCTGTTAGTAAAGGCTGCTATGCAACTCCTTCAAGTGTTATAATTCATAGCTGTGGAGGCTGTTGGAGAATTGACCTGCCCATTTACTTAGACATGGTCCTTCCTAGAAAGAAAGAGGGAAGAAAGGAAAAGAAAATTCCAAATGTCACTAATACCTCATACCTCAAAAACTTGCTCTCAAGATCAAATGAGATCAAATATATAAATTTAAAAGTTACCTTGACTTAGGTTTTTGTATTGTGAGTCCATTCATTTAATTCATTTGGGATCTTCCTTTATCAAAGCAGATGATAGTCTTTCTACAAATCAATGAGCATGTTTTAAGTATTGCCAACAGGAAGAAATCATGGATCCTTGATAATGCTGAGATAACAGATAAATTCAATCGCCTATTGATGAAATAACATCTTAATCATAGAAAATTTAAGTGATTTTTTCCATGGTCAGACAGTAAATTTCAGGAGCTGACTTAGCCATGTCTGTAGGACTCCATTTTATTTATAATACCATATTGCCTCTAACTTTCCTTATTATTAATAATATTATTTTGGTGTATTTTCACAATCACATAATAATTCTTTTTAGTTAAATGTATTCAATAACAGATAGTTGTTTATGCCAACAGTGACATATTAAATTCATAAAGGCAAATCAGGTTGTGGTAGAAGATGCAGAGAGAAGATAGCTAAGGCTATGTGTACTCAATCACTTCCACATGCATTATTTTAGCTGATTAGGAATGAGGACATGGTCAATAATTAAACTTGGCATTAGTTCTATTGGGCAGGTATGTGGTACAGTGAATAGAATGCCAAGCCCAGAGTCAGGCCACTTATTTTCAGGCATTCAATCTGGCCTCAGACACTTACTAGCTGTGTGACCTTGGGCAAGTCATTTAAACCTATTTACTTCAATTTCTTCATCTGTAAAATGATTTGGAGAAGGAAATTGCAAACTACTCCAATAACTTTGTTAAAAAAACTTCAAATGGAGTCTCAAAGAGTTAGACATAGCTGAAATAATTCTATAACTACAACAATTATTTATTATTAAACCTAGGAAAACAAATTGATTTTCCAAATCTGCAAAGTGGAAAGTAGCTAAAGTATTTCAAATAATATTTTGATTTCTCATATTTTCAAAAAAGTATCTATAATATACTGGAGACAACATTATTCAATTTGTAAGAGCTGGTAATTAAATTTGAGCATGTATACTTCAGAAATTGGCAACAGTTATAAAACGGCAGGATTTATTATTTTGTTTATTATCTAGATTTTATAACAACTTTATTATGCAAATTATTTTTCTTAGAACATTTTTATTAAACATTTCTCAATATCCCTCTATTGCTCTACAGTCAGAGTTTGAGGTAGACATAAATTTGATAGAAAACTTAGGGAATGAAATCATTACCAAAATATTAATAGCACCAGTATTAATAGCATGTGGTCCCAGATAAAAGATAGTTTCAGGATGTTCTACTCACCCCTCTGAAGTGACAAGGATAGCCTCATGAAGTATGAATGTTATTTGGAACAGAAGAAATGATGAGGGAAGACTGAGGAAAATCAGAGAGAGAGGAAATCAAAGGAATGAGAATGTTGAACATAAAGTGAAGCTCATCTGTAATAATAGAATTTTGAATGTGATTGAAATATCAGACATGAAATATTTGTCTTTCATGGTAATTAATGACATAGGCAGGTCTAAAGTCTCAGTAGATTATGAAGAGGAGACCAAAAGTTTCTATAAAGAATCATCTTCTATAATATTTGTTGGAATCCTTACTAACTGCTAAGTAATTAGAGTTGATCTAATCTTACAAGAAGTTGTTTTGGCCAGAACCTGAAACAAGGTACTAAGTAGAACTAATCAAGACAAGGCTTGTGTTCCCACCTTTACTCATTGGACTCCACAAGTATGCTAGCTTCACAAAGTACACTTTCTAACTTCAAGAGAGTTCACACCTCCCTTAAATATTTGGGACTGAGTCCACATAAGGAGGCTTTTTTTGTGAAATTGGAAAATCTGACTTTTAAATAGGAATGGAGATTAGGCTTATGTGGCAATAAAAATTGTAAGAACAGAGAGGTTGAACACCTTAAATGATTTCCAAAAATTAATAGGAGATATCCAATGGATGCGTCCAGTATTAGGTTTAACTACCAATCAATTGCAACCCCTATATGACATTTTAAGGGGAGACACTGCTTTAAATTCACCACGCCGGCTTACAAAAGAAGCTCAAGAGACCTTGAGAGAAGTTGAACTGGCTTTATCCAATGTAGTTGAGAGAGTAACTCAAAAACCCTTGGAAATATCAGTTTTTGCTACGAAAGAAGCACCCACAGCAGTCCTTCATCAAGGAGACAGTGTGATAGAGTGGGTGAACCTCCCAGCACAACCAGAACAAAGCCTTACGCCTTACCCAGTGCTTGTGGCTAGAATTCTATTAAAGGCCATTAAGCGAGCAGTACAATTATCTGGGACAAGACCTGACAAGATATATACCTTCTATACAAATGCACAAATTAATGTATGCTGTGAAACCATCCCAGAGTGGCAGATTTTATTGGCCATGGCTCCAAATTTTGCACATGGATCTCCATTAAAGATAACCAGACTACTGCATAATTGGCAATGGATTTTTGAGGAAAAGGTTTCTAAGGTTCCTCTTGAAGGACCAACCATTTTTACAGACGCAGCCAAACAAAATATTTGTGCTGTATACTCTCATGATCTAACTGTAAAAAGAGTAGTCAGAACTCCTTTTCAGTCCACTCAGCAGAACGAATTATATGCGATCATGCTAGCTCTCACTTATTACCCAGGCGACATAAATATAATATCTGATTCAGCCTATTCAGTAGGTGTGGTACAAAGAATTGCCACAGCCCAAATAAAATTTGCAGCTTCTAATATATATCAGCTCTTTAAGGAACTTCAAGAGCAAGTGAGAAAGCATCCAGGAAAGATTTATATCCTGCATGTCCATTCACATAGTGGACTTCCAGGTCCTATTTTTGATGGAAATTCAAAGGCAGATAGCCTTTTAACTATGTTGGCCAGTACGCCTTTATTTCAGGAGGCCCAGGAATCCCATTCTAAATACCATCAGGCTGCTCGAGCTTTGCGTTTACAGTTTGGGATTACAAAAGAAGAAGCTAGGAGCATAGTGAAAAGCTGTACAGCTTGCCTTCCCTTCCACGCTCCTACACTGCCTCCAGGGAAGAACCCTCGTGGTTTGAGACCCAATGAAATCTGGCAAATGGATGTGACTCATTATAAATCTTTTGGTCGTCTGTCTTTTATCCACGTTGTGGTAGACACCTTTTCAGGATTCACTTTTGCCATACCAGCAGCAAAAGAGACAGCCCGAGTGGTCACTGAATTCCTCATTCAAGCATTCGCAATTATGGGTGTGCCACAAGAAATAAAACAGATAATGGACCGGCATATACCTCCAAACATTTTGAACACTTTTGTGCACAGTATAAGATTCTACACACTACTGGCATACCCTTCAATCCTCAAGGTCAAGCAATAGTAGAAAGAAGAAACAGAGACATTAAGACACTTCTCCAAAAACAAAAGAAAGGGGGAGCCACGGGTAACCCTAGAGAACTTCTAAATTTAGTTCTCTATACCATTAATTTTTTAATCTTTGATAAAGATGCACTGGCTCCAGCAGACAGGTTTTATAACCCACCAGAAGAGCAGTGTCCAGTGCGAGCAGCTCCACTATCTTTAGATAATCACCAGGTGATGTGGAGAGACCCAGAAAGTGGTGAATGGAAGGGACCAGATAGGCTAACTGCTTGGGGGAGAGGATTTGCTTGCATCTCTACAGGTGGAGAAGGAATCAGATGGGTGCCTACGAGCCGCATTCGCCTTGTCCATCGCAGAAAGATGGAGCAGACCCTTGAAACAAAGGAGAAGACCCAAGAAATATCGGGTGGTTCTGTTGCTGATTGTGCTCATAAGAATTATTAGATTCCTGGCACATGAACTAATGGACAATGGAATCCTATTGGACTGTTTCTAGGACTTATGGACATGTGTAAATTTTCAGATTGATTCTTGTTATTTGTTACATTACTACTAGCCTGTGTTATATTGCTATGTGCTCATGTAAATTATGTATAATGCCTCCCATATTGATGGATTTATGTATACCATGTATATCTGTTACAAAGTTCTGGCCCATATTGATGGATTTATGTGTACCCCCTCAGAAACCCCCTATGTTTTAAAACAAAAGAAAGGGGGAGATGTTGGAATCCTTACTAACTGCTAAGTAATCAGAGTTGATCTAATCTTACAAGAAGTTGTTTTGGCCAGAACCTGAAACAAGGTACTAAGTAGAACTAATCAAGACAAGGCTTGTGTTCCCACCTTTACTCAAAGTCCACACCTTAAAGCTCTTTGGGCCAGAGAGTACTATGGGAGAAAACCTATAATCCCATTCTCTCAGAAGGTTCAGATATAAGGCGAGACAGCCATTCCAGAACACATTTTTTCCTCTTGGCTGGCTGATCGCGCTAGACTCGAGAGAAACGACTCTGCTGCAGAGAACACTTTTGACGGATTTCAGTAGAGTTACGCCAGAAGCCCTCTCTCCGAGGCAAGGCAGAATATTTTCCACTTGGCTGGCTGGTGGCAGAAGTGTTCTTCGGAGAGAGGAAGACGCTACAGGTCGAGATTTCACCGGAATGACATGAAGACTGGAGCTGGCTGGAGGCTGAAGAAAATCAGAGGCAGAGGCCGAAGGACCAGACCTTTGGATTTAAAGACATTTGGAGAGAGCTCTTGGAACCAAGCAGAGAGATAGGCCTCTAAGCTAACCGGGCTATATTGAAGAAAATAAAAGATCTGAACTTTTATCACCTGGCTGCGTTTTGAGAAGAAAAAGATCACCACAAATATTAAGTAAGATGAAATAAATTTCATAAGCTTACCTTGGGAAAATATTACAAACTCTGTGTTCAGAGTATAAGCTTACTTAAATTATTCCCAACATTAGGCTACCAAATATGTTAGAATTATTATTGGTTTTATTGTGTTCTGAATCATCAGTGAACCACTATTACTGCTATTGCTTAGGATGGATATAAGGATACTGCCAAAAGAAATGTGTTAACCTTTCATTTGGAATTCACATTTTTGATCTCTCTATTCTTACCATTGAAGATGACATCTTTAAAATCAAGTATATGCAGAAATATCGTAAAATCTTTTATTACTTTATTTTATTTTTGTGGGGAGGTAAAATTTTAAATGAAATGGCATATTTTTTTATTTTTAAATAGTATTTTGTTTTCTTATTTTTCCAAATAAATATTTTTAGCACTCATTTTAAAAAAACATTGAGTTTCAAATTTTTCTCCCTCCTTCTATCCCTCCTCTTCCCTTTTCCAGAGAAGGTAGGTAGTTTGATAGGATTTATGTACATATTAAGATGTAAAACATTTATATTAATATGAAATGTGAAATAAAAAGATCAAAAGAAAAAAAAAGCAAAAGAACAAATAAAGGAGAAAAATATTTCAAATATCAAGTATGTGACTGAGAACATACACTTGAGTAGGGAGGTTTTGGGCAAACATATTGTCAAACTTTTCATTATTGATTCAAGTGTAATGTCCAAGAAGGACATTAGTAAGAACAAAAGAGATGTCAACTGGCATGCAAAGTGCACCCTCTCTTCTGATACCTTGTCAATATTGTGATTGACTACTTTTATAAAGGTATCACATTCTATATATTTACTGTTTACACCTGTTTTGAAGAGCTTAATGCGGACTTCTTCTAAGGCACAATGAACCCTAAGAGATGTCAAACCAGTTAGTCACAGATCCATGATACTGTCTTGTTGAGTGGTTCCAGTCATATCCCTTAGATCCAGAAACTTTGATAGGACTTCTTTAATTGCAAGGAGATTATAAGAGATCAATCCTGATAAAGCTATTATTTGTGTCATAGTTGTCAAAACAGCAAACTTTTCTGGGGATAAATCTGAGAATGTTCAGGATTTACTTATTGATCGTCATTCCTCTTTCCCTTGGTATTGAAACTTCTGACAGAATCATTGCCATATGATTCCACCATTCTTAACAGGACGATATGACAACAACTATTTGCTCAGACTACTATATTGGTATGCTTATTTGTGTTTGATTAAGGAATAAATGACAAGGGATAACAACCTTATTGACAAGTTTTAAGTTTCAAAAAAATCCCTGTAATCAAGCATCTTGATCTTTGATCTTCAAATCAAAGTAATCTTTGTAGTCAAAATAAATTATCTCTTCAATATATTAACTATAGATAAAAATTCTGGGGAAAGAGAATAATAACACCATCATCATCAATAACAAAAGTCACCTGTACAAAGAAGGCATTTAAGGTATAGTCCAGGAAGCTGAGAAATAGAAGACTGAAGGAAAAAAAATGAGACAAAGCATCTTTCAAGAATTAGAATCTTTAGTTTTCAACGTGAAAGCTACAGTGGGAAGTGAGAGACTAGACAAAATTAGTAGAAAATAAAAGATTTTTGACAAATGTAATAAAATAATTAAGTGACCAAGAAAGAACTGAACCATCAATAAAAAAAAAAAATTTAAACGTCATTAGAAAGAATTGGAAGTCTACTCTCCTGCGAAACTAGGTTCTATCAGAGAGTGGAGGGGACATGCTCAGATGTATGCTGAGTGGATTTTAGGTGGAGTAATATCTCCCTCTTGAGGTGCTTCTTCTGGATCTGCCATTGAATGGGGTTAGCTAAATGTTCCAGAAAAATGCATTCTACGCAAATTTTCAAAAATGTAAAGACTTAAACAAATAGTCAAAGCTGAAAACAATGGTAGTTTAAAAATAATAATATTTGGGCTATTGCATAAACCTTGATATTCTGCATATTTAAATGTGTATGGAGGGAATAAAGTGAGCAACATTGCACTTTGTCAGTATTGTACAGTGAACACATGGAAATCTAATTCTTTATTCTGGAGAATAAAATATATGTAAAACTGGTAGTTTAAAAAAATCATTGCTTTGTGTTCTTCAGCTAGATTACAGAGTCCTCAAGGGCCTATTATATATCTGTTTTCCACTTCCCTTTTCTCTTCCCCCATGGGCTTAATACAGTGCCATGTACATGTATATAATAAGTATTTAATAAATGCCTACTCAGTGTCAGACTTTATGTAGCCTTTCCCATTGCAATGCCTCTATTATTCAGGTGTTTCTAATAAGACATTGCATGCATACTAGCAGATTTGAAAATATCTTGCTACATTTATGGGAAGAATTATTGATACCATTCCTAAGGGGTTCGGTAATGACTTCAGTAATATTAAAACATGCAGCCTAAGAACTGTCATAGATATTATGCTCTTTTTTTCTGAATTGATTAAATAAAAACTCAAATATAATATCAATCCCAGGCAGCCCATAACTTGTAATTCTTTCTTTATTATACCACCTGCGATTGGCTCTTCATTTGATAAACACCAAATCCACTTGTGCCATTATGGTGTTGGGATACCTATTACAAATTAAAGGGAGTAAATAAACTGAATTTTCATTTTTCATAGACATTATTTATTGATAACATATTCATTCCTACACTAAGAACCTACTTGTTGCTGCATGAATGTGACCTTAGTTGTGCATAGTTCCAAGCTCTCATAGGGTCTTCCAAGATAAAAAGTCTTTAAGTATAAAGGCAAGGTGGACCAAGTCATTTGCCTGAAGATACTTTCACAGTTCCAGAAAGTTTATCTCTAGGCTATCATTATGACTTTGTTTGCCATACCATTTCTCAAAGACCTTATATTAAATCATAAAAGAATTACAATATAAATTGGTGGAAGGAATAAAAAACACCAGTGAAAGAGAACTTCTTGAAGTAATGAAATATAATTAATTAACCATCATTTATACTTTATTATGGACTCACATTATTGTATCTGAAAATATTATTCTCAGCTTGTTAATATTTACATTTAAATTTGTGATTTTGAAATAAAGTATTTTGAAAATGTGTTTATGATGAATCAGCATCTCCTTCACCAAACCTCAAAATTATATCTGGATTTGATTTTTTTTTGGTTATTTTACTTTTCTTATATTTCATCTACAGCAAAGTCATGACAAGCACATAAGTCTTATCCTTTTGCTAACTCTGAAGGTTGATCCTCTTTATACTAACTACTTTTATACTTGGTTAGGTATGAATTACCTAGTCTGCTATAATTTTCTGTATTTTTTAATGTGATTATTTGAACTTGTATAGAATTTTTTAAGAGGCTGTTTAAAGGCTAGATTTTACATTAATCTTTCACTGTTGCCCATGGAAATTTTTGTAAAAAGTAAACTCTCTCTTTGCATATTTTCTTATTAAACATTATCTAAATTTTTACTTTCTCTTCAGAATATTATATCTTATATATTTTTTGCACAGGAAATATAATTTTCTAAGTTTTTGTAAGTGAAGAATGAAGTCATTTTTTTATCTTTATCTATGAAGCACCTTGGCCATTGCTTGTAACTAATAGGAACTTAATTACATTTGTTTGTTGAATTGAATTAAATTAACATTAGTTGTCTCTCTATCAGGTAATTCAGGGTGATAGGACAGTTTTTATCCTAAAGTATTTTAAAATAATTTAAATTTTAAAAACTTAAAATCATATAAATAAACATATAAAAATAAATCATATAAACAAAAATCAATACTGGCTATTAGATTCAGAGTCCTGAATTGTCTCTAACAGGATCTGAGGGAAACAATGGTCAAGATGGAAAAAGTAGTAGTTTAATAAGCCTGGCACATGCTACCTCCCATCTGAGAGAAATTATTATTTATTTGGAACCAAGGATTTTCCACTTCACTACTTTTCCATAAATCAACCAGTGTGGGGCATCTTATACCAAGATTTACACTGGCCAAGATCTAATCTGACCTAAAAAAAAAAATTTCTTTGTTTGGGCTAACGGGTACATTCTTGTGTGCATTGTGTTTGCTTAGACAGCTCTAAGGAAATGTTGATTCTTCCTTTTGTCAGAGAAATGATATGGAAACTGATAAATCTGTTTGACCAAGACTTGAGGTATTCAAGTCATATATCCCAAGACTCTCATGTAATGTAGCCCAGTTTCTTGTAATATTAATTTTCATATTAATTGTTAACCAATAAGAGAGGAGTGCCATCTTTAGAAACATTTTGTCTTCCAAGAGCATAGAAACTTTAAGCTACTATTTGGAAACTCTTGGTCTAAGAGAGAGACAATAAAATGATAATCATTTTATTAAAATGCTGGAGTTATTGAAATTACCTAGAAATTAAGATTCTCAGATCTTTTTAAACTATTACACATCCCTCCCTTAACATGCCTGGCTATCTCATCTATAAATGCCCTAGGTGTGTCACTTGGTTGGTAGTCAAGATTTCTGTGATTACTTTAATGATTATTTATTTCTTTTAAATCAAAAACAATATAACTTAGAATCAAATAAGTTCAGTAACCTGTGTAACATATTAAATCTAGCTAGTGACATTACAATAACTAGACACAGACACCCAATTCAAAGTCTACTCTCTTTATTAAGCCTTCTAATCACATTGCAAGTTTTCATTTAATAGTGATTCCTTATAATTGTTCTGTAAGAAATGACTAGCAGGATGATTTCAGAAAGGCCTGGAGAACTTACATGAACTGATGCTGAGTGAAATGAGCAGAACCAGGAGATCATTATATACTTCAACAACAATACTATATGATGATCAATTCTGATGGATGTGGCCCTCTTCAACAATGAGATGAACCAAATCAGTTCCAATAGAGCAGTAATGAACTGAACCAGCTACACCCAGCGAAAGAACTCTAGGAGATGACTATGAACCACTACATAGAATTCCCAATCCCTCTATTTATGTCTACCTGCATTTTTTATTTCTTTCACAGGCTAATTGTACACTATTTCTAAATCTGATTCTTTTTGTACAGCAAAATATATGTTTGGATATATATACATATATTGTATTTAACTTATACTTTAACATATTTAATATGTATTGGTCAACCTGCCATCTGGGGGAAAGGGTGGGGGGAAGGAAGGGAAAAGTTGGAACAAAAGGTTTTGCAATTGTCAGTGCTGAAAATTTACCCATGCATATATCTTGTAAATAAAAAGCTATAATAAAAAAATATATATAATGATTCCTTGTGTAGTAAAGTTGACAGGTAGCATAGTAGATAGAGCACTAGCTCTAGAGTCACAAAGACCTGAGTTCAATTTCTACCTCAAACACTTACTATTTATGTGATCCTGAGCATCCTTTTTGCCTCAATTTCTCATCTGTAAAATAAGCTAAACAAAGAAATGGGAAGTACTCAAGTATTTTTGACAATAAATTCCAAAATGAGGTCATGAAGAGTTGGACACAAATGACTCAACAGTAACAGCAGCAACAATAACAACACTACTTTAGAGGTAAACTTTGCCACTATATCAGCTAATGATACAAAATTATAGTTAATAGGGATTAGTAGAATGGAAAAATCACACACTATGAAAAAGTATTTCCTTTTTCTATATTTTGATTCTAAATAGTTCTTCTCTCCCATGGCTAAGATTCTTTCATAAAATTTAAATAACTAATGAACTTGAGAAAAATAGCTGATTTGTGCTTCATCAACTACACTCTTCTGTGCAAAGAAGGAGTTGGCCATAAGCAAAATAGTAAATTAGATATAATTTTCTCATCCAAATCTCTTTGGATTTTCCATTTTTTCCTCTTTTCATTTTCTCTATTTCCTTCTTCTCATTTCCACCACTGACTCCAGGTACACATTACCTTTGTATCACCCATTCTAGCTGTCCAAAATTCCTTTCTGGACCATGTGACTTCCCAAACAGCCAAGAAACAATCCAACAAAAACACTATTTGCCTAGTCCTTATTGCCTTGTCTCATTGCTGTCAAGGCTAAGGAGAAAAGATATTTAAGGACAATCACATAAGCCATTTTGAACAATCATGTTAATGGTTAATAGATAGAAGGATTACCATTACAAAACAACATTGTCCTTTTACTACTAACTTTCAGAACTTGAACCTAAAGAAATAAATCATGTGGGAATTGCAGACCACTAGGTAGAAACAATGAGAAAGACATTTGCAGTAGCTGAACTCTAAATCACAATACACTATGTTAAACTCCTATACCTAGGGCCTAAGAAGCTTACCAGTCAGTAGTCAAAATTCTATCAGTTCTATCTCCACAATAATTCTGAATTCTACCTTCTCTAGTATTTTCATGATTCTTCCAACCTAGATTAGGTCTTTGTTGATTACACCTTGACTACTGCAATCTTCTGGCCCAAGAAAGCCTATTATTTGAATCTATGTAGATTTTATAACAATCTCTTCAAGTTTCTTATTCCTACCTTTGAAAACAATCTTTTCCCATTACTATTAATTAAAGTACCTTGGAATTCCTCCAAGTTGTACTTTTGACTGCATATGGAATCTTTTCATTTGAGTTTTTTTGATTTTATGAAACTACCTGATTTACATATCTGAATTGAAAGTCAGAGTTTTCTCCAGCAGGGAAAATTGAAAGAATTATAAAATGTCTAGGCAAGTAATCTTAGACATCACTTAGTTCAAATTCTTCATTTAATAGATAATAGAGCATAGACTGAGAGAAGTGATACAATGCCCTAAATTATGCAAAGTGAACCCAAATTGCCTGACCATAAGCCCAGTACTCACCTACTATATCATTTACAATATACAGAAAGATAAGGTTAAGCACTGCATTAAAGAATTTTTATATTATAGTGGAAAATGCAATATATGACATTATCTCCTACATATAGAATTTCACGCAGAACCTGCCATACCATAATACATAGTATAACCTAAGGCATCAGTGCATAGTGGATATAGGGTCAGCCTTACAACTAAGAAGACTGGGTTTGAGTTGTCCCTTTGATACATATTATGTAATTGTGGGTAAATCACATTTCTGTAATAGCCAACTCTCTAAGGTAGCAAATTAGAGGAAAGTTGTGCTTAACACAATGAATAGCAACCACTTAAATGTTTTCTGATGATTGACTGATCTGTATTAGTAGGAATAATTTCTGCAAAGAATTTTCAAGTTCTGGTACTATCATATATATGTGCCCCAACTCTACTTCAACCCAAAAAAGGTAAATAATGAACCTCACCACACTAGGCACTTTATCAGAAGATTTTGTTTTCCACTGAAGTGGAACCATCTCTGAGGATTGTGAGAGCTCATTTTTAATCAGAAGATAGCATTTGAAAATTCAGTTTTGTATAACCCATCTCATGCTTCACTAGCTTGATGGTAATCAGGGACTGGCTCCTGGGGTTTGGCTCACTTTGATTATAGCTCTTTAAATTGTACATAATAAATGTAAAGCACCTTCACTTTTAGAATTATTTTTTCCTTGGATTTTTTTTCAAAAATGTATCTTTTTTTTCTTGATCAGGATGTTTTCATATGGGACCTTAATCTAAAGATGTAATACTTTTTAAAGGCCCATTGAAAAATGCTCACTTATTTGTGCTTAACATGATAATCAAGGAAAATAGTAGTCCCTTTGTTTGGATTTTTTTTTTTTGGTAGTCTAGAAGCAGCATGGTGTGGTAATCAGAGTATTGGGCTTGGAATAAGCAAGACTTTGTGCCTCATATCTTTGAAAGTTACTAATGTGATGATAACCCAACAAGCCAATTCTATTCTATACTATCCTCTTCGTATTCTCTTCACTTTTAAAATGAAATTGGACTTCATTAGAAAGCCTATCTAAGAGTTGTTTTAAGGTTCAAATGTGATCATCCATGTAAATCACTTGGAAAAATTTAAAACACTGTAAAATGTCATATTTTATTATTACTGGTCTTTATTCAAGGAGACTGAGCTTTGAAATGTAAAACTTTGAGGCTGTTACTGAACAATGTCTTTTTTCTCGTTAAATTGGTACTCAGAAGAGCAGCTAGCAAATAGGCTCCTATAAACCATAAACATTTGATTTGCAGTTTTATTTATGTGTCTGCCTACCCATAGTTCCTTCCACCAGATCATAATTAGAGCTTTAGACAAAATTGTGTCATTGCTGTGCAGTTCCAATTTATATGTGTGTGTGCATGTTTTTAAATCCCTATATATTTGTGTCATATTGGAAAGCTGATGCACAGATGGGACCTTTCCCTGCACAAGATACTTCAGTGGCTATTACCTCCAGGATAAAACAGAAACTCTTCTGTTGATCATTAATCAGCCTTTGTAATCTGACATGAGCCTATTTCTGCCATCCAATTTCATATTACTGCACCTTTCATACTTTCCCTTCTAATTAATCTACTTTTTTGTGGTTCCCAATATGCAACATTCTATCTTCCATCTCCACATCTTTGCACAGACCATACCCCCAACTTGGAAATCTCTATTCCTTGACCTCAGTCTCTTGAAATTCTTGTAGCCTTATTTAAAGCACATATTGTGAATCACCTCTTTCTGTAAGAAGTTTTCATCAATCCACATTTTTTGATAGTACATTCCTCTCACCCCAAAATTAATTTATACTCAGGCATCTTTGCATATGTAAACTCCTTGAGGGCAAGAATGATTTCTTTTTGTCTTTGGAGTCCCTCTCTCTGTTGCAATATATGGTACATATTAGACATTTATTAAAGATTTTTTGAACAGAATAGTTTTTATTTCTCTCTGAGATAATATTATTAAATAATTCACAGATGCTTCCTGGTAGCTGAAGGACATGGTTCTGAATAAAGAGTTAGGAAACTCTTCACCTGGTTCTGGGCTCACAAATTGCCCTGAGCTTGAGGATTAAGAACATCATATAGTCTCAAATTTCCAGGAGCCAAGTTGATGGGGTAACCACAAATTGTTGTACCCCTTCCATGTTCTCCTCCAGGCAACCGTGAAATAACACTCCAAGACAGGGTCTGAAGAGGAAGAACTATCAAGAAAAATAAAATTGAAACAATCTTTTAGCCGAGGAAACAAGGAAGATTGCCAGGAGAGGTCCCTTTCACTCAGGGAGTGGGAGGGTGGAAGGGGTTAAGCTCCCCAGTGACTGGTAGCAAACCCGTCAGCAGGAGATACTGAGGCTCAGGGTGGAGAGGACTACAACCTGTACCCCTTCCCACTTCCAATGCACCATGCCAAAATCAGGGAAGCCTGAAGATCGCTTCAGAATCACCCTCTATTTTAGGTAGCCCTGAAGAATTAGAATTCTTCTATGGGTAAACCTCCAAGAACCTCAAAATAGTCCTTAGACAATTAGGAAAATTAGAAGTCCCCCAGTGGCCAGACCAACACATGTTTCTGTATCATACCAGGGAAACAAATACCCCACTGGGGTTAGCACCCATCAAACACCACCACCAAAATCCCAGCTCAAAGCTGAGCTGCCAGGCCCCTACAGCCTCTAGTAGTGTCATCCTCACCCACTCAATGAGAACAGACATCAGGCACCCCCGAAGGTCCCAGGGCAGCATCAGTGCAGCACCAGGTAAACATCCAGGACATGTAGCCACTGGCACAGAAGCCTGACACAGTACTCTTTCCATGGCTCAGGGAAGGGAAGTCAGAACTTAAAATTTAAAAGAAAAAGAGGAGAGAGAGAGAGAGAGAGAGAGAGAGAGAGAGAGAGAGAGAGAGAGAGAAATAGAGAGACATAGAGGAAGACAGAAAGACAGAGACAGAGAGATAAAGATGGAGACAGAGAGATGGAGAGAAACAGAGACACACAGAGAGAAACAGAGACATCAAGACAGAGAGAGAGAGACAAAGAGAATAGAGAGCTAGAAAAAGTGACAGAGAGAGAGAGAGAGAGAGAGAGAGAGAGAGAGAGAGAGAGAGAGAAGCAAAAAAGCAACAAAAATACAGTCTGACTATAGAAATAATAATAGCTTTCTGGTGACAAAGAAGATTAAGGCCCAAACTCAGAAGAGGACAACAATGTCAAAAATCACTTGATAAAACCCAAATGACAAATAGGGCATAATTTCAAGTCCAGAAAGAACTTGTGGAAGTTAAAATGGAGCTTTAAAAAAAAGATATGAGAGGGTAGAAAAAATTGGGAAAAATGAGAGTAGTTCAAAAGAATCATGAAAAAAGAGTAAACATTTTAGAAAATTAATTTTACAAAATAGAATTGGCCAAATGGCAAAGGAGATTTTAAAAAATATCCAATGATGAAAACAATTCCTTAAAAAGTACAACTGGACAAATGAAAAAGAAAGTACAAAAGGCAGTACCTTAAAAATTAGAATTGAGAAAGTTGAAGCTAATAAGTCTATGAGGAATAATCAGTCAAAAAAATTCAAAAGACTGAAAAAATGGAATAATATATAAAATGTCTCATGGAAAAAGCAACCTTTCTGGAAAATAGATTTAAAAGAGACAATATCAGAATCACTGGAGTGCCTTTTTGATTATATTAAATTGAAAATCTTTTATATAAACAAAATCAATGCAACCAAGATTAGAAGAGTGTCTCTGAAAAAGGCCTCTATTCTCAAATGTATAGAGATAAGAACCAAATTTATAAGAAATAAGCCATCTCCATTAAAATGGCCAAAGAATATGAACAGATAGTTTTCAGATGAAAAGATCAAAGCTATCTATAGGCATATGAGGAAATGCTCTAAATCACCTTTGATTACAAAATGAAAATTAAAATGTAAATTTGAGATACCATCTCACCCTTATTGTATTGGTCTATCTAACAATCTTATATTGAAATATGTTTTAAAATAGATGAAAATTATTTAGAAGAACAAATAACAGATTCACTATTAGAATTTGGTGAGACATTGCATCAGTGTCCCAGTTTTCCCACATTCCCTCCAACATTTATCATTATCTTTTCCTGTCATTTTAGCCAATCCGAGAGGTATGAGGTGGTGTCTCAGAGTTGTTTTAACATGCATTTCTTTAATAAATAATGATTTAGAGCATTTTTTCATATAACTATAAATGGATTTACTTTCATCATCTGAAAATGTTCTATTCATATCCTTTGACTATTTCTCAATCAGGAATGACTATATTCGTATAGGTTTTCTTATAAATTTAACACACTTCTTTATGTATTTTAGAAATGACACCTTCATCAGAAATACTGGCTGTAAGATTTTTCCCAGCTTTGCACTTCCCTTTTAATCTTGTTTATGCTGGTTTTATTTGTGCAAAATCTTTTTAATTTAATGTAATCAAAGTTGTCTATTTTACCTTTCATAATGTTCTCCAGTTCTTCTTTGGTCACAAATCCCTCCCTTCTCCAAAGATCTGAGAGGTAAATTATCCCTTGTTCACATAATTTGTCTATGGTATCGCCCTTTATGCCCAAATCATAATACTCATCTAGACCTTATTTTGATAAGGGGTAGGAGACTAGAAAGTCCAGTTGAAATAAGGTTGTGGAAAGGTTGAAGAGATATTTCAGTTTATTGGACTGGGGAGTGACATGGTGAGACATATTCTTTACTAATATCATTTTAGTCCCTGTGTGGCAGACTAGAGAAGAGATATTTGAAATAAGGAACAGCAATTAGGAGATTACTGAGATAATATAGCTAATTGAACACAATGTTATTGATTTGGTAATTTAATCTGCAGTAGATATAATTTACCTCCTACATATTTTTTTTTTCCTAAAAGTAAAACATAGCCTTTATATTAGTGGTAACAAGAAAATCATGTCTGAAGAAAAGCAAGAAAATTTATTTACTTTCTATTTGAAATCACACATTTTGTAAAAGAACTAAAGGGAATGTTTAAACATGTCTGAGAAAAGAACCAGCTTGAGAGTCAACTGGGAAATAGACATAGCTTGGTATTGGTGACCTACTACCATCTCTTTCTGAATTTTTCACAGCTTCCCTGCATCTCTGCTCTAGGAAATTATCTGGTGACTTTTTCCTATAAGGCCTTGTTTTCTCAGCTTTTCTAGCTAACAGTTGAGAAAAAGTGAATTTTGAATATAGAGATGATAATAATTTAGTGCATTACCACTCCCTCATGTATTTTCAAGAAAATAATATTCTCAGGCTTCAGTACCCAATGAAATATATAATAAAATTAGAATTCCAGGTCCAATGGCAAACCATTGGGAAGACACTTGATTTCACATACAGATTCAGTCAACTATTCCACCTACCTAAACATAATCTGGACATGTTCAAAGCATATCTAGGCAGTGGGAATGTCTCAATGTTAGAGAACAGAACATGTTCAGCTTAGTTTTAGGCACACAACTAAAGCTTAAATAAATTCTGGTTAGTTAAATCATTGGGTCAATTCTTTGACTCTGTGGACTTTTTTCTTAAATCATAGATTTTATCATTGGTTTACTTACTCCTATGAGCAATATAATGTCTTTTAAATCAGATTAAAGCTATACACACACACACAAACACACACACACACATGCACATACAAATATAAAGTTGGTTCTTTTAATTGACTAGAATTCTTTTGTTTTGATTTGGTTTGGTTTGGTTTTTGTTTTTTTAGTTGTTTTTCTTTTTAATTCATCTAACTGTTCAAGTGAGTTAAACGTGTTTAAAACAAGATACAGCCATGGAATTCCTACAAAGAGTATATTTTGCCAAAGCCACAGTTCAGCAGATGCTCAAATTTAAAACACAGTTTTCTTTTTCTGTTTTATTTAAATGTGTCTGTTGTGATAATGTCAGAAACTATTTCATTTTTCTCTATTGAAAGTTTGTAGTCTTTATTCCTGTTTTGGGAATGGGTGTCTATGTGTATACATATGTAATTGTAATTTGCCTAGTCAGACACAGACTCTTATTAATTTATTGATAAGAGAAATTAACAACATACAGCTGTAGGACTAAAAAAATGAGGATTAGCAGTAGTAGCAGTAGTAGTAGCAGTATTGTAAACATTAAAATCCAAATAACAAACTAAAATAATACATAGATGTATCTTTTTTTTTCTTTAAAAATAATTACTAAATTTCTCAAACTGTGGTAAGCTAGAGACAAAAATCATTATTGAATAAGGAGAGGTAGCAGAGTATGAAATTTTTTAAATGCTTCTTATTATAGCATCAGAGAATCACGAATACCATCCACAGTAAAGGAAAAAACAATATGGTAAAAACATGGCACAAATATGTGAATAAAACCAGTTTCTAAGATAGATAAAAAGTATTCAGAAATTGTCCATAATTTTATTTTACCTATCATTTTGTATTGGATAAATGGAGCTAATTATAATCATTTTCATATTTCAATGTGTCATTGTTGCATAGAGGAGCTTCTTGGGGCCCAAAAGGTAGAACGACTTCTAAAAAAGCTTTAAAATTGTGTGCAGCAATAATTTGAATGTCTATTATCCAAGAACAGATTTATCTAAATTCAGAGATTCTTATTAGAATGTTTGCTTGTTGATTTTTTTCCCCATAGATAATATACTACGCTATAGTATATACTTATACTATAATTAGACAGTGGAGGGGCAATCTGTTTTTTTAACAAGTAGAAGGAATACTCACACCAAGAAAATTATAGTCCTTTATGTTCTGATGTATAATTAACATGAATTTGATGACTTTTTTCCCCATTTTCCATGCAAGTCATCGTGAGAAATATATAAGACAAATATTTTATTTTAAAATTTCAGTGTAGTTCAAATGATAAGAGAAATAGTTAAGGAGAAGGAAAAAATTTTCCCATCAAATTTCTCCTATATAAGGCCTCATTTCCAAGATACAAAAGGTTCTAATTAAGATTTTAAGCATAAGAACCATTTCCTAACTGATAAAGGGTTTAAAGATAAAATGTTCTTTATCTGTCTTGTTTTTAAAGACCAAAGGGATTAATTATTGTCATGGGACCTTACCCTTTATGGACAGGTTCTATTCCTTTTTTATTTCTTTTGCCCTTCATATCCTATAAAAAGTTCTGTTAAGGTACTTAACAAAGAGGTATCTGATAAATGAAACACATCTTCCATTATGTTAGAAAAATGATCAAGAGGTCATCTTACTTAGCTCCAAACCCATACATACTTAACATATGCATAACTGAGGTCCTGGTAATAAGATGTAGGAAATTCTTCAATTAAGCTAAATGACTTTGCAAGGATTTACATAGTCTTTACAATTCAATCCTACCTTAAGCTTATTGAAAGGACTTTCCTTTAAGAGTAAAGAGAGATATGAACCTTACCTGAGTTTTCTCCATTGAATCCACTAATTCTGAAGCAAAGTACAATAAGGACCATAATGATGTAGAAAAAAGACCTTAAGATAATTACCTGAAACTACTAGCTTCATCCAATAACTTGCCTATTAGTGCCCATTGAGTTGAATTGAAACCAGTGACACAAAGGTGAAGGCTTTGAATCTCTTGCACTATCTAGTTTTATTCAAATAAATTGTCTCTCTTCATGAATATATTACCCCTATAATGACTACAAAGTCAGAAAGACCTTGGGCAATCTTCCACATAAACACCAGGAGTGCAAAAGAAAGCTGTCTCTTCCCTAGTTTTACTGCAAATTGCATACATTTTAAGTGAAATGTAATAAGCCTAACTGTGAGAGCATCTTTTCTTTCCCCTCCTCTACTTAAATTGAGTGCTACCTACAAAACATCAGGGCTCAAGATCCCCTTTAATAGAAGAAGACCCATTCAAATCTTTAACATTCAAAACTATTATTCTAAAACATTCTTCCTTCTGCTGGCTACAGAAGAAACTGGGATTTAAGCTCCGAATTAAGTAAAACTGTGATCTGGGAGAAGTGATGAATTGAGCTTATTTTTCTTTTTGGCCAAATGAGTATTAATTTCCTGGAATAAAATGTGTCCCAAGAGTAAGATTTAGAGGGAATCTACTAACCCTAGATATATAGCCTGAGAGTAATCACATAATTTCTTCAGTGCTCATTTTCCTTTTCTTATAAATAGTACTGACCTATTTCCTGGCAATGTTGTTTTGCTAGAATTAGGACATCAATAGTTCAAATTTTTGAAATTAAAAGAAGCAAGGAAGGTAGGAAGATAAAAAAGTAATGAAGGAAATAAGGAAGAAAGGGAGGAAGGAAGAGAAAAAGAGAGGGAGGAAAAAGAAAACTGGGGGGAAGGAAAGAGAAGAGAGAAGAGAGAAAGGAAAAACAAAGGCAAGAAAAAGGGACAGCTAGGTGGCAAAATAGGTAGTGCACCAGCCAGCCCTGAAGTCAGAAGAACTTAAACTCAAATCTGATCTCAGATACTTGACACTTACTAGCTGTATGATCCTGAGCAAGTCCCTTTATTCTGATTTCCTCACCAAAGGAGAGAGAGAGAGAGAGAAATGAGGGAGAACAGAAAGGATGAAAAGAGAGAGACTGAGACTTGGGCACAATCCCAATGAACTTCAGGCCAATTCTATAATCAGATTTTGTAGCAGTTTTTACCATTTGTATTAATATTGTTCTTTTGCACTGCATGATTTCAGTTTTTGAAAAAGCAGAAGGGCATTTCTATAAGTTTAATATTCAATCATAACCAAAAACAATAAACAATGATACTACATTTCTTTCCCTTACTTGGACTATTGAGCAATAACAAAAACAAATTAACAAAAAGAAGGAAACATATTATTTTTATAATTTTACAAAGAAAACTATAATAAAAACCTTTGAATGGTAAAGTAGAAAAAACAAATATAGGAAAGGAGAATAGCATTCCAAAGCTTAGTAACTACATATAGTTGTAGAGGAGAGGTGCACATTCAGAACACATTATAAAGACAATGTATTAAATAAATGCAAAAAAAAATACTGAAAAAGTGCTTCTTAATGGCACGTAGGTTATTATCTTTGTACAACAATTAAATAACATATGTAACAGCAAAACCTCAAAGATACAAGGGGAAAATAAACATAAGATGGTAGAAATACACAGCAATTAAAAGCAAGGCAATGGGGAAAGGGAGTTAACAGTGGAGGTGGTAATACAACATATTTGAGCATTACAGAGCTCAAACTAATTTTTTGTCTAAGTTCTATGTTTATGTCAACTTTCTTTACATTTCTAGATATGTAAAACAAAAAAACCAGAGCCAAATAGTAAATAAAAAGTGTCTGAAAGTCAACAATTCAAGAACAAGAAAAGAAACATAGGTTGGGAAAATGAGACCATGGTACAAGTGGAAACTTTGAAATATTCAATTTTTTATGCAGTTGTATACAATTTACCTCTTAGTTATATGGCTATATTGGCTTTTCCTGTTACATATATTTTTCCTTGAGTTCCACAGTTCTATTACTAGATCATAAGAATGGCAAAGGTTCTTTTTGTTAATCCCTATTACAAATCAGGTTTTCTATAAGATAGTGAGGAAATCAAAAACAAAAAATAATACAATCCCTGCTCTCAATATTGTGATGTTTTTATGCTCTTATATGAGGTCAATTTTTGTATAGGTGGCATGGACTACTGAGAAAAAGATATATTACTTTTTAACTGTATTCAGTTTTCTCCAGAGGTTTATCATACCTAACTTTTTCAAAAGTTCTGTTCACCTCCTTAATATCTTATTTTTGTTTTGTTTTATTTTTTATTTTTATTTATTCATTATATTATTATATAGTTATAAATTATTTGTTTATTTTTCTATCCTAATTTCTTTTTTATATCACCACATTAAAATCAACTTATACTTACACCCTCTAAATGTATCCTTCTAACTGCCCTGACAAAGATAAAGTTACATATATCATCTTGACATGTAGGAATATAAGCATTTTAACCTTTAAAAATATAGTGGTTTTTGCCCTGTTTTTTTTTTTCTTGTTCTCTTTAGTCTTGTATTTGGAGATCAAGTTTTCTGTTTAGCTCTGATTTTTTCATCAAAAATTATTTAAAATCTCTTATTTCATTGGATGTCCATCTTTTCCCCTGAGAGAAAATGCTTAGATTTATTGAGTGGTAGTTGATTCTTGATTGTAGTCCAATCTCCTTTGCTTTACAGAGTAATATATTCCAGGCCCAGTAATCCATTAAGGTGGAAGCTGTTAGGTCCTAAGTAGTTTGGGAGTTTTTTTGAGGAGATTGAGTCTTTCAAAGACTTTTTTACTACCTGGTTCTAGGATATTAGGACATTTTCTGTGATGACATTTTGAAAGATGTCCAGGATCATTTTTTGATCATGGCTTGCAGATAGAACAATAATTCTTAATTTATCTCTCCTGGATCTATTTTCTGGGAGTGGTGTTTTTTTTTGTTTCCCCAACATGGTATTTTACATTTTCTTCTAATCTTTTTCATTTAAAAAATTGATTGATTCTTGATGTCTCATTAAACCATAACTTCCATTTGTCTGATTCTAATTTTTAGTAATTACTTTCTTTGATTATCTTTTTTACCTCCTTTGCAATTTGGACAATTCTACTTTTAAAGGAATTGTTTTGTTCTGTGGATTTTTTCCCATTATGCCAATTCTAGTTTAAGGATTAATTTCCTTCAATATATACTTTTTCTATTTTACCAAATCTGCTTTGGGCTATTTTTTCCTTCAGTATATTTTTGTGCTTCTTTCTCCAAGCTGTTGACATTTTTTTTCATAATGTTCCTGCATACCTCTCACTTCATTTCCCAATTTTTCTTCTATCTCTTGATTTTTATAATTCTTGTTGAGCTCTTCCAAGAGAACCTTTTGAGCTTGAGACCAATTTATATCTCCTTTTATAACTTTATATGTAGACATTTTACCATTGCTATCATTATCTAGGTTTGTATTCTGATCTTCCCTGTCAGCATAGCAGTTTTCTAGGGGCAGGGATCTTTTACACACTAGGTTTTTTATTTTTCAAAATATGTGCCAAGATAGTTTTCAACATTCACCCTTGCAGAACCTCTTACCTTACCTAGAAAATAAGTATTCCAGTATAAGTAAAATGAACACATGCAATTCTTCTAAACATATTTCCCCATTTATCATTATGCACACAAAAAAATCAGATCAAAAAGGGCAAAATTAAAAGGAAAAAAACAAGCAAGGAAACAACAAAAAAAAAGGTGAACATACTATGTCATCACCCACATTCAATTTCCATGATCTTCTCTCTGGATACAGATGATTTTTTCTTTCCCAAGTCTTTGGAAGTGAACTAGAGCAGGGCATTTTTTGTTTTTTCTCATTTGTAAAAGTTCTTCTTTTATGGAAAAGAAGAAATTGTCCTAAGATTCTTTTTAATAGGAGAGGAGCTGTTTACTGACTTTTCATTTTGGGGCTGGAGAAATTGTTGGCTTTTCCTATTACTTTTGGTTGGCTTGTCCTAGTCCTGACTGTTATACAGAGGTTCAGGTTCAGGGGCTCAAAATTTGAGAAAGAACCTAGAGTGTTTTAGAGAAGAATTAAGATTGAAACATATCCCCAGTCCAAAGGCAGGAACATAAGAAGCAAAATGCCATAGGCCAGAATTAATAGTTTCATTTGGCTGAGACAAAGTATGAAAGGAAAATAAGATGTAACAAATAGATTATGGACAAATGGGGAAGGACTTTAAGGCATAAATACAGAAGTTTATGGTGGATTATAGAGATCATAAGGAAATATTAGAGTTTTCGAAAAAGGTTGATGACATTATTAGGATTTGCTTTTAGGAACGACATTTTGCCAGTTATAGGGAAAACAGAAGAGAGAGCGAAGAGATTGAAGGTAAGGGAATTTAACTGGGAAACTATTGTAAGAATTAAGTCAAGAAATGAATGATGAAGGTGATTTTTTTCTGAGAAAAGAAGTGGATAGATGCAAGAAATATCTCAGAGAAAAGAGATGAGAAGTGATAACATTTTTCTCCTAACTTTTCCTTTCCTGATTCAATGGTAAAACAGAGAGGAAAAAATAATAGATCT
Organism: Antechinus flavipes; assembly: GCF_016432865.1. Classification (NCBI taxonomy): domain Eukaryota; kingdom Metazoa; phylum Chordata; class Mammalia; order Dasyuromorphia; family Dasyuridae; genus Antechinus; species Antechinus flavipes. The sequence continues at coordinate 86,775,289 of NC_067398.1, read as the reverse complement.
GAAAAGTCAAAAATGACTATGACTATATTATAAATATGGGTTACTAGGACAGTCATACATTCAAAAAAAAATGAACAATTAAGAAAAGTAGTAGATTTAAGAGAAAAATAATAAGTTCTATTTTGAACATTTTGAAGCTACTATTGAGATAGTGAATTAAGCAGAAGTGTCTAAAAGATATTTGGATCTGCTCATTTAAAATTAGAAGAAAACAGAATGAAATCTGCAGTTATGCATGAAAATCACAATTCAAACATACCAGCTAAATAAATAACACACCGAGAGAGAATAAAGAGAGAAGTAAACCCAGTCAGAGTTCCATGTTACTACCCCAATGACCATTTAGGGCATTCTTTTTGTTGTTGTTTTTAAATTTTAAATTTTTTTATTTTTTATTAAAGGTTTTTTTTTTTTTAATTTTCAAAACACATGCATGGATAATTTCCCAACATTAACCCTTTCAAAACATTTTACATTTTATTCCAATTTCCTTGCCTACTCTCTATTCCCTTTCCTAGATGACAAGTAATTCAATGTGTTAAACATGGTAAAAATATATGTCAAAGCCAAGATATTCATTGATGTTTACACAATTATCTTGTTGCACAAGAAAAATAAAATCAAAAAGGAAAAACAATGAGAAAGAAAAAAATGCAAGAGCAGCTAGGTGGCGCAGTGGATACAGCATCAGTCCTGAAATCAAGAGAACATGAGTTCAAATCTGGTCTCAGACACTTAACACTTCCTAGCTGTGTGACCCTGGGCAAGTCACTTAACTCCAATTGACTCAGAAAAAAAAAAAGCAAGCAAACAACAACAAAGAGAGTAAAAATACTACATTCAGTTCCCACAATCCTCTCTCTGGGTATAGATGGCTCTCTTCATCACAAGATCATTGGAACTGGCATCAGTTATCGCATTGTTGGAAAGAATTACGTTCATCAGAATTGATTGTCATATGATATTGATGTTGCGGTGTACAACGATCTCCTGGTTCTGCTCATTTCACTTAGCATCAGTTCATGCAAGTCTCTCCAAGCCTCTCTAAAGTCATCCTGCTGGTTGTTTCTTATAGAATAATAATATTCCATAACATTCATATACCATTATTTATTCAGCCATTCTCCAATTGATGGGCATCCATTCAGGTTCCAGTTTCTAGGTACAATGTGAGTCCCTTTCCCTCCTTTAAGATCTCTTTGGGATATTATCCCAGTAGAAACACTACTGGGTCAAAAGGTATGCAGTTTGCTAACTTTTTGAGCACAGTTCCAAACTGCTCTCCAAAATGTATGGATCCATTCACAACCCCACCAACAATGCATCAGTGTCCCAGTTTTCTCACATCCCCTCCAACATTCAGCATTATATTTTCCTGTCATCTTAGTCAATCTGAGAGGTGTGTAGTAATATCTCAAAGTAGCCTTAATTTGCATTTCTCTCCTCAATAGTGTTTTGAAGCATCTTTTCATGTGATTAGAAATGGTTTTAATTTCTTCATCTGAAAGTTGTCTGTTTATATCCTTTAACCATTTATCACCTGGAGAATGACTTGAATTCCTCTAAATATGAGTCTATATATATATATATATATATATATATATATACATATATATATATATATATATATAAAATATAAATAATAAAACTATATAATTTAGAAATGAGGCCTTTATCAGAACCTTTGAATGTAAAAATGTTTTCCTGGTTTATTGCTTCCATTCTAATCTTATGTGCATCGGTTTTGTATGTACAAAAACTTTTAAACTTAATATAATCAAAATTATTTATATTTTTGCCTTCAGTAATGAATTCCAGTTCTTTGTTGGCCACAAATTCCTTCCTTCTGCACAGATCTGAGAGGTAAATTGTCTTTTGTTCTTATAAATTGCTTATAATATACTTTATATGTAAATCATGACCCCATTTCAACCCTATTTTGGTATATAGTGTTAGGTGTGGGTCAATGCCTAGTTTCTGCTATATTAGTTTCCAATTTTCCCAGCAGTTTTTTGTCAGTGAGTTTTTAATCCCAAAACCTGGGGTCTTTGGGTTTGTCTAATATTAGATTACTACTGTCATAAACTATTTTGTCCTGTGACCCTAACCTATTCCATGGATGGACTATTGTATTTCTTAGCTAGCACCAAATGGTTTTGATAAGCTCTGCTTTATAATATAGATTTAGATCTGGCACAGCTAGGCCATTTTCATTTGCATTCATTTTCATTAATTCTCTTGAAATTCTTGACTTTTAGTTCTTCCATATGAATTTTGTTAATTATTTCTCTAGATATGCAAAATTTTTTTTGGAAGTTTGATTGGTATGGCACTGAATAAGTAGATTGATTTAGGTATTGTTGTCATTTTTATTATATTCATTTGGCCTACCTATAAGCACTTGTTATTTTTCTAATTGACTAGATCTGACTTTATTTGTGTGGAAAGTGTTTTATAATTGTGTTTTTACCGTTCCTGACTTTGTTTTGTCATGCAGACTCCTAAATATTTTATATTATCAACAGTTATTTTAATGGACTTTCTCTTTATATCTCTTGTTGGTAGACTTTATTGGTAATACATAAAAATGCTGATGATTTCTGTGGATTTATTTTATATCTTGCAAATTTGCTAAAGTTGTGAATTGTTTCTAGTAGTTTTTTAGTTGATTCTCTAGTTATTTTCTCTAAGTATATCATTACATCATCTGGAAAGAGTGATAATTTGGTTTCTTCATTATCAATTCTAACTGGTTTGATCTCTTTTTCTTCCCTTATTGACAAAGTTATCATCTCAATGCAATAATGAATAATAATGGTGATAGTGGGTAACATTGTTTCACTCCTGATCTTATTGGGAATGTTTCTAGTTTGTCCCCATAACATATGAAGCTTGCAATGATTTTAAATAGTTTAAATAGTTTTAAATAAAATCTATTCCTATATTGTCTAGTATTTTTAATAGGAATTGGTGTTGGATTTTATCAACTGCTTTTTCTACATCTATTGAGACAGTCATATGATTTTTGTTAGTTTGGTTATTATTGATACAGTCAATTTTGCTAATAGTTTTCCTAATATTAAACCAGTCCTGCATTCCTGGTATAAATCCTACTTGGTAATAGTGTATTATCCTGGAGATGACTTTCTGTTATCTTTTTGCTAATATTTTATTTAAGATTTTTGCATCACTATCCAGTAGAGAAATTAATCTATAGTTTTCTTTCTCTGTTTTCAATCTACCTGGTTTAGGTATGAATAACATATCAGTGTCATAAAAGGAAGTTGGTAGGATTTATTTCCCTATTTTTTTCAAATAGTTTGCATAGCATTGGAATTAATCATTCTTTCATTATTAGGTAGAGTTCACTTGTAAATCCATCCAGCCCTGGAGATTTTTACTTAGGGATTTGATTAATAGCTTGTTCTATTTCTTGGTCTGAAATGAAACTATTTAAGTAATTTATTTCTTCTTCTGTTAATCTGGGCAATTTATATTTTTGTAGGTATTCCTCTATTTCATTTAGATTCTCAAATTTATTGACATATATTTAGGCAAAAATAACTCTTAATCATTGCTCTAATTTTCTTTTCATTGGTGGAAAGTTGTCCCTCTCCATCAGGACATTCTTATGATTGTGATTCAATTTCTGACTTGAGCATTAATCTAGCTGGTAAAAAGTAGAACTCTTTATGTCTTCTAGTAGCAGAACTTTTGGCAAGTGAACTGTTTCTCAGAATGATGTACATACATACATATATGTATATGTATGTGTGTGTGTGTGTATTTCAATTCTCTAATCTTTCTAGCTTCCTTTGAAATCAAAACAAGTACCCTCCTGAGCCCTCTCAGGGTAGTAAATCTTTAGCTTCTTTTATAAAATGGCAGATTCTCTCTTTCCTAATATAACCGTATCTTTCTCATTAGGTAACATAGTAAACTGGTTTCTTTTAGATGTCTTCAAAAAGATAACCAAAAAAGTGATGTCATCTTGCCAAGCTTTTTTCAAAAAAATGCTATGTGTGGGTAAGTAAACCTCAACCTAGAACCTGAGTACTTGAATTATTGTGGCTTTATTGTGCCACTGAGTGATCTTATCTACCAAAATAAGAAATTTGGCTAACTGATCTCTAAGGTTCCTCCCATCTCTTTCTAGTCTAACAATCTTGTCTGATCACTGTTGGGTACATGTTCTCTTTTTTTCCCAGTGATTTTTTTTCTTGAGAGTTAACAATGAGGATTCCTGTATGCAGGTGTTTTATCATGGGATTAAGAATGAACCTGGACTCAGAGAATATATTTTTTGAATCTCAGTTCTGACATTTACTAACTATGGGATTGTAGGCAGATCATTTAACACAGAATTCAATGTCTTTTTTGATAAGATGAGGATGGTTGGAATGAAATATCTATAAGATAGCTTCATACATTAAGTTATAGTTATTAGGTTTTGAGGAGAGGAATTATCTTTGTCCACCATGAATAATCACATAATAATTATAATGATTCTTCTAATCCCCTGCAAAACACATTTATTCACCAATAACTGTGTACAGAGTCCTCAGTAACTATGTGTTGACTATCCACCTGTTAACACCAATGTAGAACTAGGAAAAATGATGAAAATACTATTTTCCATCTTATCCTCAGAGCACACTTAGGATCTCATCCCACACGACAAAACTGAATATGTTTACTGAACCAGAAAAAAGGAAATTGGTTCCAACCCTGGCACCATAGCAACATAGCAATTTCCCCAGTTAGAAGAGCATTTGAATTTTCTTGCCTGAGTTTGCACATATTGTGTGGCACAGTAAGTTGTACTGGGTTTTGCACCTGCTCTTTCTGGAAATGGTTTCATATGCGTGATGGGAGCTGTAGCCATTCCCAATTTGCATTTGTTTTGTACTCTTGTGTCAACTGTTCTTTTGCCAAGATGTGATTCGCAAACTCTTCCATTAGTAAGTGGGAACCAGAAAAATAGTGACTCATTCACTGAACTACATTTATAGAATAAAAGTAATCAAATCCATCTTCTCCACCTGACAGCTGGAAACACATCACCCAAGTGGTGACCATGATGCAAATACTATCCCTTACAGACATAAGAGATTGTCAAGGCAATCTGACATTAGATCTTTCAACTCCCCCTTCCTCACTTCAAAGACTCTCCATAGCTTTAAAACATCCCTTTTTTACTCCTCTATTAAAAGATAAAAATAGAAGAATTTTGATCAGTTATCTTTTCAAATTGGTTTATCTAATTGATTGATTCAATAGGCTTTTCTAAGCATACCATCATATAATTTGCAAACAGTGATAGTTCCATTTCATCACTGCCCATTTTTAATGGATTGTAGTTATTTTTCTTGTCTTATAGCTAAAACTAGCATTTCTAGTGTATTTTTCAATTTATTAATTCTTTAACATTTTCATAATTAATTTTGCATTCCAAATTCGCTCCCTATATCTCACACTTTGTCCATCCACTGAGAAGATAAGCAAAAAAATATCAAATATACATATAAAATAAAGTACAGCGTATTTCCATATTATTCATATCCACACACAAAAATGTAATAGGAAAAAAGTTGGTTTGTATTCAAAGTTGTAAATAGTGTTTGTTCATGAATTCTTGAAAATGCCTCATATCTTTGCATTGATATTGCATTTGATTTGCCAGGACTTTCACAATTGATCATCATTATAACACTGTTCTTACTGTACCAAATGATCTCCCAGTTCTTCTTACTTCACCTTTCATCAGTTAATATAGGTTTCGCCATGGTTTTTTTTGTTTTGTTTTTGTTTTCTGAAATCCAACAGTTAATCATTTCTTCTAGCATAATACTACTCCATCATATTTATTCTTATTCTGTCATTTTCCAGTTGACCATCATTTCTCCAATACCCAATTCTTTTGCCACTACAAAAAAGCTGTAATAAATATTATGATCAGCTGTGGATGACTTGACTAGTTTCCAAAATACAATCATATAAGATAATTTCAAAGGATTTATAATGAAAAATGCTATCCACCTCCAAAAAAAGAATTGATGGTCCTAAATATAGATCAAACTATATTTTTAAATATTCTTTACTTATATTGTTTGCTTTTATTTGATGTGTGTTTTCCTTTGCAACATGGCTAACATGAAAATAAATATTTTCTGTGACTGAATATATGCAATCTATATCAAATTGCCTTTCTGATGGTGGAAATGTGAATTAATCCAACATTATTGGAAAACAATTTTTGTAATGATGTCCAGAGGGCTATAACTGCATACCCTTTGGTCTGGTGATAATAATCCAATGCTTTGTACCATCTGAAGGAGATCAAAGAAGAGGGGAGAAAGACAGATGTATAAAAATATCTATAGTAGTTCTTTTTGTGGTGACAAAGAATTAGAACTAAGGGTGCTCATTAATTAGAAGAATGCTTTTAAAAGTTATGATATTTTCATATGATGGTGTGCTATTGTGATACAATAAATTTTTGTAGGGGATATTATCAGAAAATCCTGGAAAGACCCATGAATTGATGCAAAGTTAGGAATATTTTTTTTCACAGCAGTAGTAATAATTTAGTAAATCTGATGAGTATAACAATCTCCCATAATTCCAAAAGATTCTTAATTTAAAATATTATCTGCCTCCAAATAGAGAACATTTAGTCCCAAAATAAAATAGAAATTTTTTTTACTGATTTTCCTTTGAAAAAATAGAGGGAAATTTTAGCAATAATGTTCTATGATATATAAAGATGCATATTAAATTGGGATTAATAGATAAAAGAAATATATATGTGTATATATATAATTAAAGATTTGAATAGATTCTTCTCAAATGTACTAGCAATGGACACATAAATAATTTCTATCATTAAAAGCAAGTGAAGAAAAAAGTAATATAATTTTTGGCCAAAATTAAAGAAGAGAAAAATGACAGTTACTGCAGAAAGAGAAGGACAGACACACTGTAAACATATGAATTAGTCCAATCATTATATAAAGGCATTTTCCACAATTTCTTTAGATACTAGACTGACAATAACCCTGGAAAGAAAGATGGAGGGAAAGGACCTATATGCACAAATATATAAAAAGGAAACAACATTTTTTGTTGTAAAAATCTAGACACCCAATAATAATACATTCTCTGTTAATTTCATTCCCAAACAAGGGTTAAAAGTCATTAGAAATGTTAAAACAGATAATTTTCTTTCTATGCAATTGAAAAAAAACTTTTCCAAGAACAAAAGGAATGCATCCAAAATAAAAAGGGTAATATGCAAATGGTTGGACATTTGCATCAGTTATCACAAGAATTTGATAATCAAAATATGCAGTGAAACTAATAGTATCTCAAAAACAGGATATATGAGAGAATAATTACTTTATTATTATGTAGACATGCGGGCTCACCATGTATTGAATATTAAATATATTGCCATTTTAAAATCTATTGATTCTTTTTATTGTATGTTTATCTTCCTCTCCTTTTCAAAAGATTATAAAATTAAAATATCAAAAAATGGGACATCATTTGTTCTTCACAACTTAACAATTTTTTTATTTATTGTTTTATAATGGTTTCTCTTTCAATTTACATGTTTTTAGTCATTTGTACATTGTTGTTGTTTTGTTTTTTTTCACTTCACCTGAAGTATAATAGTTCTGCTCCAGCCTTTTTACCTTTATTCTAAATGTATCACTTTGCTTTAAATGTGTTTCTTGTAAACGATATATTATAAGATTATGGCTTTTAATTCAGTCTGCTATCTGCTTCCATTTTAATGGGGAGTTCAGCCCATTCATATTCACAGTTTAAATGATGAATTCTTTATTTTCTGCCATCTAATTTACCCCAAATTATGCTTTTTTCGTTACATTTCCCCCTTTCTCTCCTCCCTACTATTTTCCTTCTGACCACCACATTCCTCAAACAGCCCTCCTCCTTTACATCCCCTTTCCCTTTCTAGTATCTTTCCCTTACTGCTTCTGTTTTCTCTTCTATTAACCTCCCCTTTCCTTTTCCCCTTTTCTCTCCCACTTCCCTATAAGGTGAGACAAGTTTCTCTATGAAACCAATTATGTCTAATATTCTCTCTTTGAGCCAAATCTGATGAGAGAAAGATTTACACAACATTCATTTCCCTCCTTTTTTTCCCTCAATTTATAGTAGGTCTACTTTGCCTCTTAATGAGATGTAATTTATCTCATTTTACCTCAATTTTCCTCTTTTTTCAGTACAATCCCCTTTCCACTTCTAGTTTCTTTTTTATAGTATCACAGTAAAATTAAATTACACCAGCACTCTCTAAATATACCCATAACAGTAATATAATTCTCAAGAGTTCTTTCCTTTGTACCTTTTTGTAGAAAATTGTCTGTTCATATTTTTTGACCATTTTTCCAGTAGAGAATGGCTTGAATTCTTATTAATCTGAGCAAATTTTCTATATATTTTATAAACTAGGCCTTTATCACAACCCTTAAATGTAAAAAAAAAAAAAAAACTGTCACTTCATCACTTTGTTTCTAATCTTATGTGCATTGATTTTCTTTGTACAAAAACAGTGTAACTTAATATAAATAAAATTATATATTTTGTATTCAATAATGTACTCCAATTTTTTTTTTTTGGCTATGGATTCCAACCTTCTCCATAGATCTGAGAAGTAAACTATCCTTTGTTCTTCTAATTTGCTTATAACATTACTATTTCTAAATCATGAATCCATGTTGACCTTATCTTGGTATGTGGTGTTAGGTTTAGGTCAATGCATAGTTTCTGCCATAATCACTTTCAGTTTTCACAGCAGCTTTTGTCAAATAGTGAGTTTTTATCCCAGTTTGTCAAACACTAGATTACTATCATCATTGACTATTTGATCCTGTGAACCTAACCTATTTCACTGATCAATTACTCTATTTCTTAGGCAGTATGAAATGGTTGTGATGACCACTGATTTGTAATATAGTTTTAGATCTGGTATACCTGGCCATCTGATTCATTTGCATTTTTTTTTGTTTGTTTGTTTTTTTTACTGAGGCAATTGGGGTTAAGTGACTTGCCCAGGGTCACACAGCTAGACAGTGTCTGAGACCAGATTTGAACTCAGGTCCTCCTGACTTCAGGGCTGGTGCTCTATCCACTGCGCCGTCTACCTGCCCCTTCATTTGCATTTTTTTTTATTGATTCCCTTGAAATTCTTGACTTTTTGTTCTTTCATATGAACTTTGTTATTAATTTTTCTAACTCCGTAAAATAATTTCTTGAGAGTTTAATTAGTATGGCATAGTATAAAGAGATTAACTTAGGTAGCAATTTCATTTTTATTATATTTGCTCAGCCTACCCATGAACACTTGATATTTTTCCAAGAAATTAAATCTGACTTTATTTCTTTAGAAAGTGTTTTGTAGTTGTGTTTATATAGTTCCTTACTTTACTTTGGCAGGTAGACTCCCAAATATTTTATGTTATTTATAGTTATTTCAAATGGAATTTCTATATGTATGTTTTCCTGCTGGAATTTGTTGATAATATATAAAGATGCTGATGATTTCTGTAGATTTATTTTGTTTCCTTCAACTTTGCTAATTGTTTCTAGTAGTTTTTTTTTTCGTTGTTTTTCTAGGATTCTTTGAGTATACCATCTGATCATCTGAAAAGAGTGATAATTTGTTTTCCTCATTACCTACACTAATTCTTTTAATCTCATTTTCTTCTCTTATTGAAAAAGCTAAGAATTCTTTTTTTATATATATTTTTTATTATATAGCTTTTAATTTACAAGATACATGAATGGATAATTTTTCAGCATTGACAGTTGCAAAATCTTTTGTTCCAACTTTTCCCTTCCTTCTCCCGTCTTCCTCCCCCAGATGGCAGGTTGACCAATACATGTTAAATATGTAAAAATATAAGTCAAATACAATATATGTATGCATGTCCATACAGTTATTTTGCTGTATGAAAAGAATTGGACTTTGAAAATGTGTGCAATTAGCCTGTGGAGGAAATAAAAAATGCAGATGGACAAAAATAGCGGGAATGGGAATTCTATGTAGTGATTCATAGTCATCTCCCAGAGTTCTTTCACTGGGTGACGTTGATTCAATTCATTACTGCTCTATTGAAACTGATTTGGTTCATCTCATTGTTGGAGAGGGACACGTTCATCAGAATTGATCATCATATACTATTGTTGTTGAAGTATATAATGATCTCCTGATCCTGCTCATTTCACTCAGCATCAGTTCATGTAAGTCATTGCAGGCCTGTCTGAAATCATCCTGCTGATCATTTCTTACAGAGCAATAATATTCCATAATATTCATATACCACAGTTTATTCAGCCATTCTCCAATTGATGGGCATCCACTCAGTTTCCAGTTTCTGGCCACTAAAAAGAGGGCTGCCAAACATTCTTGCATATACAGGTCCTTTTCCCTTCTTTAAAATCTCTTTGGAATATAAGCTGGATCAAAAGGTATGCACAATTTGATAACTGAAAAAGCTAAGATTTCTAATACAATATTAAATAGTAATGGTGATAGTGAGCAACCTTGTTTCACATCAATCTTATTGACAATGGTTCTAGTTTATCCCTATTACATATGATGCTTGCTGATGACTTTGAATAGATGCTACTAATCATTTTTAACAAAAACTCTATTTGTTCCTATACCCTCTAGTCTTTTTAAGGAAATGTGTGCTGCATTTGGGAAATGCTTTTTTTTTCTGTATTTATTGAGATAACCATATGATTTTTGTTAGTTTTGTTGATATAGTGAATTATGCTAATAGTTTTCCTAATATTGAATCAAGCCTGCATTTCTAATAGAAATCCTAATTGGTAATTGTGTATATGGGGTATAATGGGGAAACTTGCTGTACTATCTTTGCTAATATTTTATTTAAGATTTTTGCATAAATATTCATTAGGGATATTGGTCTATAATTTTCTTTCTCTGTTTTGACCATACCTGGTTTAGATATCAGCACCATGACTGTGTCACAAAAGAATTTGATAGGATTCTTTCTTTCTCTATTTTTCCAAGTAGTTTGCATAATGTTGTAATTAATTTTTTTCTTTAAATGTTTGGTAGAAGTCACATGTAAATCCATTTGATCCTGGAGATTTTTTTCTTAGAGAATTGAATACTAGTTTGTACAATTTCTTTTTCTAAAATGGGTTCTATTTCCATAATTTATTTCCTCATCAATCAGGGCAATCAATACGTTTGTAAATATTGACTTAAATTTCACTTAAATAATCATATTTATTGTTATACAATTGAGCAGAGTAATCCCTAGTTATTTCTCTAATTTCCTCTTCATTGGTGGAAAGTTCACCCTTTTTATTTTTGATACTAACAATTTTATTTACTTCTTTCTTTTTTCTAATCAAATTAACTAAAGCTTTATCTATTTTGTTTTTTTTTTTTCATAAAACTAGCCTTTAGTTTTATTAGTTTAATATATATTTTTTACTTTCAATTTTATTAATCTTCCTTTTTATTTTCAGAATTTCAAATGCTCAATTCATTGTTCTTCTTTTTCTCTATTTTATGTAAGTATGCACCTAAATATATAAAATTTTGACTAAAAACCATTTTGGCTGCATCCCACAAATTTTGGTATGTTGTCATTCTCTCGGATGAAATTTATTGTGTACATGATTTGTTGTTTCACCCATTCAATCCTTAGGATCAAATTATTTAGGTTCCAATTAATTTTTGATCTATTTTCCCTGGCATTTTGTTACATATATTTTTATTTCATCATGATCTGAAAAAGATGCATTTACTATTTCTGCCTTTCTACATTTGATTTTGAGGATTTTGTGCCCTGATACATAATCAATTTTTGTGTAAGTTCCATGAACTGTCAAGGAAAAAAGTGTACTTCTTTTTATCTCCATTCAATTTTTTCCAAAGGTCTGTCATTTCTAATTTTCTAAAATTCTATTTACCTCCTTTACTTTTTTCTTATTTATTTTGTGGTTCAATTTATCTAGTTCTGAGAGAGCAAGGTTGAGACCTGCCCTACCCATACAGTTTTGCTGTCTAATTATTCTTGCAGCTTTCAACTTTTCCTCTAGGAATTTGGATATTATTTCACTTGGTGCATATATATTTAGTATTGATATTATTTTATTATCTTTGGTACACTTAACAAGATATGGTTTCCTTCCTTATCTCTTTTAATTAGATCTATTTTTGCTTTTGCTTGATCTGAGATCAGGATTGCTACCCCTACCTTTTTTTTTTTTAACTTTACTTGAATCATAATAGATTCTGTTACTGCTGTTTACTTTTACTCTGTATCACTCTGCTTTAAATGTGTTTCTTGTAATCAACATAATCAACAAAGTTTCTAGCTTTTAATCCAATTTGCTGTCCACTTCTGTTTTATGGGAGAGCTCATCTCATTTACATTCAGAGTTAAAATTACTAACCCTGTATTTCCTTCTATCTTTTCTAAAAGTTATGTTTTTCTCTTTCCTTTCCCCTTTTCCCTCCTTCCCAGTATTTTGCTTCTGACCATAATCTCCTCAAACATCCCTCTGCTTTTATAGGCCCTCTCCTTTTCTTATATTTTTCCCCTATTACTTTTGCTTTCCCTTCTATCAGCATCCCTCTTTCCTTTCCCTGTTCCCCTCCAACCTCCCTATAAGATGAGAGAAATTTCTCTGTCAATCTGAATATATCTGACATTCTTGCTTTGAGTCAATTCTTACGAGACCAATTCACACAATGTTCATCTCCCTTCCTTCTTTGCTTTAATTATAATAGTTCTTTTTTACCTCTTCATGAAATATAATTTATCTCATTTTGACTCCATAGTTTGTTCTCTATCCACTGTTCCATGTAGCTGGCTATTTTTGCATGCTACAAAAAAAAAAAAAAAAAAAAAAAGATCCACTGAAAGGAAATGATTGAAGAAGAGATAAGGTACAAAATAATCACTATGGCAAGCCCTGAGAGAAAAGAAGATGAGGATCAAGGATAGAAATAAAAAGCTGGCCTTGTTAAAAATGACTACTCTTTTCCTTGGAGTCTAGAGAAAAACAAGAGAATACAGAAGAAATGTAAAGGAGTTCTCTGTTATGGATGAAAAGAGATGAGAGAATTCATGAAAATTTCTCTTTATTTCCTCATTAAAGTATGAGACAAGAGTATCTGATCTGAAGTAAAAAGGAAGAGGTTCAGGAGAATCAAATAAGTAGGTAACTGAATGCTCAGTCAAGATTACAAAACAAATTTGCTAGGCTATGCCAATAAAATAAAATGACAAATCTACTAAAGCTAATTAGAAGCTTATTACTATATTAACATCATTAACAAAGGAAAGCCATTCCATAAGAGATAAGTGCTTAGCAGATATTGATGTTTTGATGATGACATATTAACAAAACCATAAGGAAAAATAAGATCAATGGACATCGAAACAGTACTGTCCACATTGAGATTCACAAAATTTCAGAGAATCTAGTGAGGATCTAAAAATGTTTTGATGAACCTACATGGTAGACTTTTAATAAAGCATGGCCAAGAGATGCATAGATGGGAAGGAGCAGATGGATTGTCAACTATTTCACTGGAAGGAGTACTGACACTTGTGGGATTACCTATTAAAATAAGGAACAAAATCTAAGAGCAAGAGGTTATTATACACTTCTCAGGACTACTCTTGCTTTCAGAAATCAGACATAACCTAGAAATATGAATATTACAGTACTAGAACTACAAGCCCTCCTTTTTGCATCTCTGGCAATATAGTTCTATCCATGAATCAATTAATCAGCAGCCTCTGAGTTACTAATGTTACTGCAAGGATATAGAAAAGGCTAAGCATGAGGATGTTCTGCTTGTTTCACATTCTTTTTTCCATATATCTAAGCTGATAGACTATATTTATGGAATTCCCCCTCAAAGAATGAGAGAGTACATGCCCAAGAGAGTAGGAAAAGGTCATCCTGGAATAAAGTATCCACCAATGCCATCAAGCTAAAAACAAATGACTTGAAGACCTAGAGGGAACCAAATACTTATGTCCTAAGATTTATTTGATGCCTAACATGTACTTTGCTGAATAAATTATCACCTTCATCCCTAGTAATGTATTTAAGAATTTGAATGCACACAATATAGTAACAAGAAATTTCTTTTTCACTGTATTTATACAACAGAGGAAATGCCTGCTCAGGCATGGGTTTACACGGTAACCTCTTCAGGTCTTCTACAATACTGTGAATTGGTGTCAAGATTTAGCAGTTGTGTATATTTATGTCAACCATCAAACTCAGGGCAGAATGCCTTTAACAGTTGGATGCTCATAATTGGCTTATGTATTTAGAGTGATGAAGAACTCATTTTTTTAAAAAAGCAAACCATTTCATTTTTAATAGTTCTAATAGATATGTCTTCCTTCTGATGGATGAAACATCTGTTTCTATAACTTCCATTCACTATTTATATTTATGTCCCCATGGAGTTATGTATAATAAAGCTAATCACATTTCCAGGCAACATCTTTTTAAATATTTGAAGATAGTGATTTTGTCCATTTTTTATATGTCAAGTTTATTTGGCCCAAATTTATTTGGACTATTTTAGTTATCAGTTTCACAGTTTTTTCTTCAAAGAAGTTGAAAATAGAGCAAACTGCAATAATTTATTCCTGAAAGTATGCATTATTGTGAATGACGTTTTGGTAGTTTGGTGTGAATCTAGTCAGAGTGAGGAAGATAAAAAGATCACACAAGTCTTGATTTTGAAACAGCCTTTTACCAACTTATAGTTGCATCTGGGAAAATATATTCTTTCAAATAGTCTCAGAAATTTTTCAAAAATTTTAAGCTTTCATAATTTTCTTTAACTTAATGCCTAAAAAACCCTGCCATGCCAAACTATCTATAACTTTCCCCCTCATATTATAATTTAAAGAATCATTAAACAAAAATATTCAGATTTCTTCTATCTGTAATGCCCACAAAATTAACATGATTCAAAAGGGGAGGGTGGGAATTCAGTTTCTTCATGGCTCATTGCCTGATTGCTAGTAGGCATTTATTATTGCAGTGAGAATAGAGAAAGACAGTGAATAAATTCTATGAATACAGGTTCTACATCAATATTGTTTCAGAAATCAAGTAAGATTACAAGGCATGGAATAATACAATGTCAAAACATTTTAAATGGTAGATCATACAAAGGACAATGGAAAAGTGCATAGTATCAAAAGTAAGTTACAACATTAACAAGGAAGGATGGTAAAAGAAAGATATAGTGTGGGCTAAGCTGAGACATATGGGACCAAAAGAAGGAAAAAAGTTGAATGTCAGACATATTGCAAGAAATTGGAGCAACTGATGGTAGGTCCAGCTTTAGCAAAGGAAATTAAGAAACTTAGAGAAAAGGCCTCAGGATAGTAATTAGACATTCTGGAAAACATTACTGGAGGAGATAGGCAAGAATCAATGAAAATGAATTGTGAACTGAAATGGTAGAGGGAGCATATATATTGACTGAATTAATGAACCAAAAACTAGATATTCTTCTAAAGAGAATACTTGTTATCTCTTTTCCTGTTATCTCTTTCTGACCCTTGAAAAAGCTAAATCTTTTGATGATCAATATTCTTGCAATGATCTAGGCAGTGAGAAGAAACTAAACTCTACAAAATAAAAAAAGTAGTTTTGCTATAGAAAAATGAAAAGGGATCAAAAAGAGAGGGGAAAGAGTGAATAGCAAGGGGAGGATAAGGAGAATAAAAAAAAAGAAAAAAAAGGAAGAAGAAAACATGTAAACAAAGACAGAGAAAGACAGAAAGATTGAGACACAGACAGAAATAATTATCTTTAATTCCTTTGTTCATTCCTAAGGAAGAAAGTCAAGACAGACAATGACGAGCTCAGAAGTAACTGCTCTCTTGTAGTTAATGTGGAGTATAGATCAATAGCAGAGCTGGTGCTCTCATGGTCAGTGGAAAGAGAAGTAATATCAAGACAAAGATCGCTACCTACTCTAAACCTATGCTATAAAGTCTCAGTTAGTATTGTTGGACCAATTAAGTTGCTTGTTGATCATATTTTTTTTTTGTTTTGACTAAGTTTATTCAACTTTTATCTAAAAGATGTAGGGAATATTTGATGTCATATATTATAGAAATTGGTTGCTATTAAGTTTAATAAATACAACCTTTTTAAATGATAAGTCAGGTTTGAATCAAAGCATCCCTGTACCATTAATAAACTAAAAGTCACTTTATTAAACTTTGATCTATTATGGAATTTCTCTTTCCTTGTTCCTATTGTTGCTGGAGGAATTGAACATAGAAAGGCTGACATATTTTGGCCTTCCATTAATTTCTAAACAATGAGAAAGTAATTCATTGTCAATTGCCAATGATTCTGCCAAAGAAAACTACCCAAGTAGAAATCTAGGAAGAAGCTATAATATTCTTTATAAAGCTACTATGATATCATTGAGGTCATATAATTGTTTTGTTGTTCAGATTTTGCTTATTTAGTTAAATACAATCTAAATATTTTTATTAACTATATATATAATCACATATGTGTTTGGAGAGAGAAAGAGAGGGAAGACAGAACAGAGAGAGAGAGAGAGAGAGAGAGAGAGAGAGAGAGAGAGAGAGAGAGAGAGAGAGACTGGGAGAGAGACTTAGAGAGACTGGGAGAAAGAAAGAGTGAGACGGACAGACAGGCAAATAGAAACAGAAAGACAGAAATTCCAAAAGTTTAATGTCGAATTGTTACATTATAATGACACTATGTTGGACAATACTGACAAATATTTCTAATGACAGAAGTAAAATACAAACACAAGAGTATAAAGTAGTAACACTAATAAGAGAAAATAGAAGGATCCCAAATAGAGAAATGATTGTCACCCAATTTTCAGGGGAAAGCAAAAGAGAACTGATTGAAAATAAAGGAAGTGAAAATCAATTGAATAATTTCTGAAATTCCTTCATCCTCTCAATATTTAAACTCAAGGATCCTTAAACGAAATTCTGAGCACATTTTTCTTCTATATAAACATGACTTGTAAACTTCCAAATATTGACTTTAGTCATTTATGAGGGAATAGCTTTTTTCTTCTCTATTATTGAGGGAACTACCAAATACCACCAATGAAAGATATGAATCACCGTCACAGACCACCTTGGAGGTATTCAAGCAAAGGATGAATGTCTTTCTGTTAGATATGTCATAGATGAGATTTCAATTCAAATGAAAGTTATGCTAGATCCATGTGAAGTCTTTCCCAATTCCAAGATTCTATGTGCTAAATAATTTATTACCCCACATAATCACTACAGTGTCTTCTGATTTTCTATATAAATTCTAATTATAGAACCATAAGATATTAGGTATGACAGATATTAGATAACATCTAGTTGGATCCCCTATTTTATAGGTAATGACTCTGAGTACCTAAGGAAAGAAAAGAACCCCCTAATAGTTCATTTCAGAAGTAGAAACAGAGCTGAAGTATCCTGACTTTTAGACATATGCATTCTTGTTTTGCATTCATTTTGATCAGTTATCATTGGGCATACACTGCTATTTCATTGGACAAAAATCTCTTATTTCTACTAAGTTATTTTGAAAGAGAATTTTTGGAAAAATATTATCTCTATAATTTTTCACCTCCATAAACATTATCCTTTACATTCTCCTTTCATTATAAAGGTGTCAAGAAATTGAAAAAGCAAAGGAAATCATTTTACCATTTTTACTAAGTAGATTAAAGATTATATATAATTCTGTCCTTAGGCTTCATGTCTCAAGACTAATGTAAAGATAGAAAATGCTTTATAAAGAAGTCTACTTAGTGCTTTATTAATTGGCACAGAGTCTGAGATATTTGTTCTGTTTTACATGAATTATTTATTAATAAAATCCCAACATATCTGGTTGTTTGATTAAATTTTCTTTAAGTTTGACCTGAGTAGCCTGTCACATGATAATATTAAGATACTACTTAAATTTCCTCAACATGTAATCCCTCCAATGTGTAACAATAGGAACTAAGCCACAGGAAAAGTCTTTCAACCAATGGATACTAATGGATTTGTTTCTCCTGTGGGGAATGGTGAAAGCATTCGTAGGCTCCCAGTTTTTGGCTATTGTTAAATGAAATTCTTAGGCTACAATAACTTGAAATTTCTGCTTAGACAAGAAATTTTCTTTCTATGAATACTATGAACTCCCTTTCATTTAATAAAGCAAAATCATGTCATTATTGTTAATATTAATACTAACATATTAAACATTAATATCAATTATATTACATCTTATATAATTTATAAATTTATATTACATATTTTCATTTTGATAGAATTTAATTTATTGAATTAATTAATATATAATTTATATGATTATATTAATGATATATTATTAATCATGGACCAATTAATGCTGGTAATTTATTCATAATCTTGCCTCGGGGCAGGAGGTAAAAACATTGATTTCTTTAGGTACCTCCAAGATCTATGACTTCTTTTTATTATTTCAATATCTTTGCTTTCATTGGCATAGGAAACTCCTAGAAAAGAAATTTCTCTTCCAAATGCAGATCTGCAATTGTTCCACAGTTTGTAATCTTGAAGACTTGTCTGGGATCTTAAGAGATTAAGAGTCAAGACTAGGGATAATATCTGTCATAGAAAGACACATATAATTTTGTATTAAGTCAATTTTAAGCACTTTTCTCTATCTACACTGTTGTGAATAAACATTTATTATTATTCTATTACTTTGATACATCAATTATTTCATGAGCTTACTATTGTTAAGTATTCCCTGCTTTTTTCAGCTCAAACTTGTGGTAGTCAATTTATACCTGGACAAGTTCTTCAATAATTTGTTGATAATTATTGAAGGGTCTATCAGAGGATCTCTTCAATTTTCAAGAGGTCTTCTAAATCTTTTCATACTTTATGGCTGCCAGTGAAACGTGTTCATCTGAGATCTCTAACTTTTTCTGCACAATTATTATAATATGGTACTATATATTGAGAATATATATATATATTGTGAATGTATATACATGCACATACATATAGATGCACATGTATATACACATAGGTGTGTACATAAATACATGTAGATATGCATTATACACACATGTACACACATATGTATTGGTAGTGAGTATGTACACATACATACATATAGTTTCCCCTGATGGAGTCTTTATCAATCCTGCTTGTCCATTTTCTAATCAAAATAATTTTACTAATTGATATCCCTTCCTTTATGTATTGCCTCCTTTCTTTGTGTCTATCACCCTTCCACTTCTGGAATCTTCATTTCTAGGCTAAAAACTTTCACTTTCCTAATTGGTTGCTGTTTTTTTCATTGTAACTTCAGGGACAGGAAGTAGATTAGGCCCTGTAGGAATTTCCTTTTTCCTTATAAAACAAATATATTCCAGTTCCAAAGCAGCCTTAACCCTGTATCCATATGTTTCTCTGAAGCATTGTCTCTGAATATCATAGGATCACACATTTTGAGCTGGAAAGGATCCTAATGATTGAGTCTAAATGACTTACTTTACAAATAAAGGAATTAGTGCCCAGAAAATTTGCCAAATTAACAGCAACAGGCTTTCAGCTACTTGTACTTCCAAAAAAAAATGTTTTCCCAGTTCTTCATCAGGAGTGAATATCATTCTTGAAATCATCCTGATAGACAAGCTCTGGCAGATATTACGAACTAAGCAGGAAGGCTTTGATTTTAGTTCTATTGAAAGATTATTTTTACCTTATGATAATGGCCTAGCTCATTATTAACAGATACTTCTTAATATATTGACTAGTAGGTGTTGAGTTGCATCTATGTGCAAGATATTAAAATACCTGCACCCTGATCCAATTAATTTATGTCCTACTTAGGAATAAGATATATTTCTAATCTGAAGCTTTACAATTAATTAATTAACTGCTGATAGAATTTGGGACTTAAGCAACTATAACAATAACTATATACATATATAAGTATGTGTGTGTATGTGTGTGTGTATATACAGACACTCAAACATAGAAAATGACAATTCAAAGGTTACAGGTAGAAGTAATAATCTCCAGTGACAACCACTCTTAGTTGGCCCATGTGGAATTTGAGAAATCAACCAATGAGAAAAATAGGAACAGCAGGGCCGGGGATTGGGTAGGGGAGAAATGCTCTTGGAGATACAACAAAATATCAACCTTTTTAGTTTTAATTGAAATGATAAAAAAGATATAAATTGACTGAGTACAACACACCAATCTGTTAGAGAGAGAATTAGAATTAGAGAGAACCTAATGTTCTCTCAAATATCAATTGTCACTGTTAAAGGCACAATGCCTTATACTATGTCTATACTCTCTCTTCCAAAATTGTTACCTCATTTTAATAATCCCTTGTGGTTCTTGAGTCTCACTCAACTCAGTGCACTCATTATCCAGCATCTGCCTTTTGAAATCCCTGATCAATTGCCAACAATTCTCTTATAATGTTGCATTTTTCAATCATTTCATCTACTTACTAACTTGAAACAAAACTTGGCCCTCTGACATCCTATGTATTCCAATTGGTGATTACTTCTTTTACTACACCCTCGATTATAATGCTGGAAGAGAACTGGGAGTTGTCCTTTTGCTTCTCTGCTACTTCCAGATCATTCCTTTATCATTTTCCCTCAAAGCCTATTCCTGGTTTGAGATTAATATTAACTGTTTGTTCACTCTTTTAATTATAAAATGGAGAATCAGAGAGAATAAATGACTTGATCAAAGTCATGTAGATATGAAAAAGAAGAGTCACACTTGAACCCCAATCTTATGACTACAAATAAAAGTTTGTTTTGTTTTGTTTTTTTCTCTCACAGCATGGTGACTCAAACAGAGCTCATTCTCCTCAAACTTGCTGATCCTTGTAACGTAACTCTTTTATTTACTCACAAATGACACATATCTCTTTCAATCACAACCATGAGAGCTATTATTTTTTTAATCCTCCATTTTTCTTATCAAATCAGATTGAGAGAGGTGCTTTCCAAATTTGTTTCTGCAGCATCTTTCAAATCTATTGCTTTGCTTCAAATCAAATTCAAATTCTCATCCCCTCTTCATTTCAGTGCTTTCACTATTTACCCCACATATGCTTTGTACATATTTTCATCTTGGCTCCTATATTGGTTTGTAAGTAACTTGAAGACAGGACAGTTTTGTCTGTTTTTGTACCCCTAGTGCCTAGCATTGTGCTTGGGATGCAGTTGGCACTTAATTCATGTGTATTGATGGTGATGATTAGGAGAAGGAAGAGGATGCTGTCTGAACTCTAGTATTGATTCTCATCAACTTTCTAATTTTAAGTAGTATCTTTTCTGATCTTTTCATCTCCATGCTCTCCATAATACAATATATTTTTCATGTCACTAAATGTGATACTTTTGTATAGCATATGACTTGTAACTCCTCTTTTATACAATATATAATCTCTACCAATATGATCATTATATAAAGTTCAAACACCGTCTGGCACTCCAAGCCCACTAGTCCTACAGTTTTATCTCAGATTCATTCTTTTCAAGAAATTTGTGCTTTAATCCAACTGGAAAAAGTCTGTTCCCTTATAATTAACATCTCCCTCAGAACATAAAACAATTGTCCTCATAAAAAACATGGCCATTAAAAAAAAAAAAGTGTGTGTATATACAATGTATATATCTATAAAGAATAAGATGTTTTATAAAGTTGATTTTACATATGTATACATATGCACATACAGTGGATGTTATATGTATGCATTTAAAATCTGTTTTATGGAATATATGTTTGTGTATGTGAGATACTTATACTTTAAAGAATATTTGATTTTGTTTATATAATCAATTAGAATGGAATTCCTTCTAAAATAGAGTGTTTCATTCAATAGAGTGCTTCTTATTTTTATCACTAGATATGGTTTCCTTTTTGTCTTAATGGTTAAATGTAATTATTGTTAATGCCATTAATTATTTTGTCTTGTAACATTGTGATCTTTTTGGAGACTGTTGAGGTAAGTATGGTTGCTTGTCCCAACACTAAATAACCCAAGATTATTTTGTTATATTATATTCTTTGTTTCATAAGTATAACTACATATATACATGAATATTTACCTATTTGAATGTGTCCATGTACATAATTACACATATATGTACACAATATATATGCATATATGTGCACATCTATATATGCATGTGTTTGTGTTTGCAGAAATATGGTTCTAAAAAGCCTTAATGAAATTTTAAATTATTGATGGTTTAAAATTGAATTAAAAATATCAGAGAATCCTGTAATTATGAAAATGCATTGTGTGAGAATGCATTCAGGGGCAGGAGCAGGGTGGATTGGTCTACCTCTGAGCCAAGCTTTCAAGAGTCAGTTCTTAGGATTATCAGTTAACTGCTTATTATTACATAATTAACTTTTAGTCCAATTCACTCAATAAAAGTTATTATAAATGTATTAAAACCAATATAATTTGCAAATTCTTGCAGATTAATCCTTTATTTTAGTTAATTATTTCATTTAAACATGATCATGTTGCAGCAGCTTTTCAATCACTGCTTCTGAGGTTTCAACAGGGTTTTTTGCTTCTCTTTTCATACTCTATTACTTTTCTTCCATATGGTCACATTTAGTATTTTGCTCTTACGGATTTTCTTTTTTTTATAAACCTTTTTTTAGTTTTTAAGTGCAGTATATGTATTTATTTTTAATACACATATATTTTAATATACTTTGCCTTATAAATCATGTTGGGAGAGAAAAATCAGCAAAAAGGAAAAATCATGAGAGAGATAAAAAAACAGGAAAAAGAAGTGAACATAGCATGTATTGATTTACATTCAGTCCCCTTATTTCTTTTTCTGGATGCAAATGGCATTTTCTGTTCAGTTTATTGGGATTGTCTTGGGTCAACTGAACCAGTAGGAAGAATCAAGTCTTTCATAGTTGATCATCGCCCATTTTTGCTGTTATTTTGTACAATGTATTTCTGGTTCTGATTGTTTCTTAGTATCAGTTCATGTAAATCTTTCCAGGCTTTTTATAATCAGTTTATCCATCACTTTTACAGAATACTAATATCCCATTATCTTCATATATCACAGCTTATTCAGCCATTCCCCAGTTGATGGGCATCTACTCCTTTTCCAATTCTTTGCCACCACAAAAAGAGGTGCTACAAACATTTTTGCACATGTGGGTCCTTTTCCCTCCTTTATAATTTCCTTGGGATACAGACCCAGTAATGACTCTTCTGGATCAAAGGATATACACAGTTTTAAAACCCTTTGGGCATAGTTTCAATTGCTTTCCAGAATGATTGGATCATTGCACAACTCCACCAACAATGTCCCAGTTTTCCCACATTTCCTCCAAAATTTATCATCATCTTTTCTTGTCATCTTAGCCAATCTGAGAGGTATGAAGTGGTATTTCAGAATTTCTTTAATTTGTATTTCTCTGATCAATAGGCATTTAGAGCATTTTTTCATATACCTATAGATGACTTTAATTCCATCATCTAAAAATTGTCTGTTCATATCTTTTTACCATTTATGAACTGGGGAACGAATGGTATTCTTATAAATTTGTCACAGTTCTTTATATTTTTTTAGAAATGAGAATTTTATCAGAAATACTGGTTGTAAATATTTTTTCCAACTTTATACTTCCCTTTTGATCTGGTTTCTGCTGGCTTTGTTTGTGCAAAACCTTTTAAATTTAATGTAATCAAAGTTGTCAATTTTGTCTTTCATAATATTCTCTAGTTCTTTTTTTGGTCAAAAATCCCACTCTTCTCTAAAGATATGATAGGTCCATTATACCGTCTTCATCTAATTTGTTTATGATACCATCCTTTCTGTCCAAATCATATATCTATTTTGACCTTTCTCGGTATGGAGTATAAGATGTAGACCTATGCCAAGTTTCTGGCTTATTGTTTTCCAGTTTTCCCTGAAATTTTTTCTCAAATAGTGAGTTCTTATTCCAGAAGCTGGAGTTTGAAGGTTTGTCAAATACTAGATTGCTATAGACTTTGATCACTGGGTCCTGTGTATCTAATCTATTCCAATCATCCACCACTCTATTCTTTGCCAATACCAAATGGTTTTAATGATTGCTGATTTATAATATAGTTTTAGATTTGGTACTGCTAAGCCACCACCTTTGATTTTTTTTTCATTAATTCCCTTGCTATTCTTGACCTTTTGTTCTTCCAAATGAATTGTATTAATTTTTTTTTAGTTCTATAAAATAACATTTTTACAGTTTGGTTGGTATGGCACTGAACAAGTAGATCAATTTAGGCAGAATTGTCATATTTAGTATATTAGCTTGGCCTACCCTTAAACAATTGATGTTTTTCCAATCATTTAGATGATTTTATTTGTGTAACAAATGTTTTGTAATTGTATTCATATAGTTATTAGGTTCGTCTTGGCAGATAGATCCTCAAGTATTTTATTTTCTCTACAATAATTTTAAATGAAATTTCTTTTTCTATCTCTAACCAATGGGCTTTGTCAGTAATACATAAAAATGCTGATGATTTGCATGGGTTTATTTTATATCCTGCAACTTTGGTAAAGCTGTGAATTTTCCCTGTTGGTTTTTGGATTATTTTCTAAGATTCTCTAAGTGTATCATCATATCATCTACAAAGAATGATAGTTTTATTCCTTCATTGTCTATTCTACTTGCTTTATTTTTCTTTTCTTGTTGCTAAAGCTAGCATTTCTAGTACAATGTTGTATAACCAAATGGTCATCCTTGTTTCACCCCTGATCTTGTTGAGAATGCAGGCAGCTTCTCTCCATTACAGATAATGCTGCTTGTAGGTTTTTGATAGATATTACTCATTATTTTATGGAAAGCTCTTTATTTCTTTGCTCTCTAGTATTTCTAATAGAAATGGATATTTTCTCTTTTTTTAAATAATTTTTATTGATAGAACCCATGCTAGGGTAATTTTTTACAGCATTATCCCTTGCATTCACTTCTGTTCCGATTTTTCCCCTCCCTCTCTCCACTCCCTCCCCTAGATGGCAAGCAGTCCTTTACATATTGAATAGGTTACAATATATCCTAGATACAATATATGTGTGCAGAACTGAACAGTTCTCTTGTTGCACAGGGAGAATTGAATTCAGAAGGTATAAATAACCCGGGAAGAAAAACAAGAATGCAAGCAGTTTATATTCATTTCCCAGTGTTCTTTCTTTGGGTGTAGCTGCTTCTGTCCATCTTTGATCAATTGAAACTGAATTAGCTCTCTTTATCGAAGAGATCCACTTCCATCAGGATACATCCTCAAACAATATCGTTGTTGAGGTATATAATGATCTCCTGGTTCTGCTCGTTTCACTCAGCATCAGTTCATGTAAGTCTCGCCAGTTCTTTCTGTATTCATCCTGCTGGTCATTCCTTACAGAACAATAATATTCCGTAACATTCATATACCACAATTTACTCAAACATTCTCCAATTGATGGGCATCCATTCATTTTCCAACTTCTAGCCACTACAAACAGGGCTGCCACAAACATTTTGACACATACAGGTACCTTTCCCTTCTTTAGTATCTCTTTGGGGTATAAGCCCAGTAGAAACACTGCTGGATCAAAGGGTATGCACAGTTTGATAACTTTTTGAGCATAGTTCCAAATTGCTCTCCAGAATGGCTGGATGTGTTCACAATTCCACCAACAATTATCAGTGTCCCTGTTTTCCCACATCTCCTCCCACATTCCACATTATCTTTCCCTGTCATTCTAGCCAATCTGACAGGTGTATAGTGGTATCTCAGAATTGTCTTAATTTGCATTTCTCTGATTAATAATGAGTTGGAGCATGTTTTCATATGTCTATAAATAGTTTCAATTTCTTCATCTGAGAATTGTCTGTTCATATCCTTTGACCATTTATCAATTGGAGAATGGAAATGGATGTTTTCTCAAAATATCTTATGATTTCTGTTGCTTTTGTTATTCATGGTCAATTATGATAATAATGTTCCTGATATTGAACCAGCCCGCATTCCTGGTGTAAATCTCACTTGGTCACAGTGTATTAATTTGCTGATAAACTGCTGTAATCTCTTTGCTAATATTTTATTTAAAATTGTTGCACCAATATTCATTAATGAGATTGATCTATAATTTTATTTTTCTGTTTTGGCTCTTCCTAGTTTAGGTATCAGTGCCATATCTGTGTCTTAGAAGGAATTTTTCAGGACTCTTTCCTTATCTATGATTTTTCTTTATTTATTTTCCATTCTTTTAATTAAAGTTCTGGCCAATGAGTTTCCAATCCTTGAAGTATAATTAATATATATTTGCCTAGTGGCAATCTGAGTGAATGCTTAGTGAATCTGCTTATGGAAATCTGTGATTTAGATAGAGTAACAGGCCTGGAAGCAAGAAGGCCTGAGTTCAAATAGTTTGTGACATAAATCACTTTGCTTGTTTGACTCAGTTTTCTCAGGTGTTAAATGGATAGATGTAATAATAGCATTTACCTTCCAGAATTGATGTAAGAATCAAATAGATAATAATTAAAAAGCGCCTAACATAGTGCCTGATATTTTGCATGTTATTGTTAGCTATTATTATTATTATTATTATCTGATTATTAAGAGTGTCTACCCTCAATACAGAACATTTTAGGCTACTAATAATAATAATTAATGTAACACAAAAGTCAAAAAGAGGTGAAATTTCTGCCTCTCCCAAGAAACATGTCAGTGAGACAGAAGAATCTTAAACTTATATGCGAAAGAGATCTCAAGCCTTGTCTTTCACCCAATTACTACAGACCTATTTATACATAGAGTAACTGTTTTTTTTTTTTTCTAGCTCTGTTGTTTTTTCATCCTTCCCTAATCTTATGTGACTAAATATCACCAGATAGAATGGACCAGGCTTTGAGGTAAGTTTACACATGACAGAGACTTCAGAAAGTCCCTATAGAAACTTCAGGTGGCAGCTACTGCAGGTGAACTCAGGAAGGAACCTGTCCAGACACCATCTTTTCGACTCAGTCAAGGTGTCAGAAAAACTAAGAAGAATAGTAATTTCACCTACTTAACACAAACCAGTTATAGAACAAACTGACAGTTTAGACACTGTATCACACGAGAAAGTGAATAATTTCATCTTGGTTATGCCAAATATAGAAGCAATATTGATGGGAGGAATAGAAGTAGAAATCAACACTTTAAATTTGAGCTTACTCAGGAACTGATACAACAGAAAGTTATGCTATGTTAAATGATCATCAGTGACACATCAAATGGGAACAATTTAGAATCACTAATCACTGATTACATAATACTGAGTTTATAGTAATTAGAGAAGACTATTTGGGAGGGATGAGTTTTAGTGATAATTAGAAGAATCATCTCGATTCTCTATACTTGTTCCTAGTAAACTGGGAAATAGAAGTAGGCTTACTCTGGGGAATCAACCTGCCAATAGAGTTAGGGTTAAGGAGTAGGACCAGATTTTACAAATTTTCCCCTCCCTTTATTTTAATGACCTTTATTTAAAATAGCAATCATACTTGTCTATTTCAATTGTGTTAGAGAATTCTATTAAAAGTGCATACCATAATTTATTTAGTCATTCTCCTAATTTTAATTTGTAAGTTCCATCAAGCTTATTGCAATTAACTATAATGCTGGTGAGCATCTCAAATCACACAAATCTGTTATTGTCTTTTATTTTTTTCAGGATAAATTTCAAAAATTGAAATTATTAAAATAGACATGCTTTTTCTTTTAAATTTTACTTTGTGCTAGCAAGTTATGCTAAAAAAAATAAAATTTTGTCATTCTAGATAATAAATGTACATCTATTTTTCCCACAGATTCTCCAGAGTTGAGTTCATTATTTGTAATTATATTCACAAATTAGATTAGTGGCAATGAGTACTTCACATTTGTTTCAATTCATATCTCTGAATATTAGTGAAATTGAACATTTTTAAAGTAGTTAAGAATTTGTGTTGCTTCTTTTATTAATTGCTTGTTTATAATCTTTGACCATTTTTTTCCATTGGAGCTTGAAAGTTATTATTCTAAAATATTTGTAATTTTTAATTTTTTAAAAAATCAAGTATTTATTTCTAGTGTCAGCTTGAATATTTACTTAATTGTTTCCTTTGTTTTTAGTTACATTTCTGTTGGGTAAGATTTTTAAAAATTAAATGGACACCATCTCTATCTTATACTTAGTCATTACTTTCATTTATTGAAAAGTCATTTTCCCTTCATAACTGAGACAATAAGTTTTTAAATTTCTTTTCACATTTAAAAATATTGTCTTTGAAAATTTATATTTCATATATTATCTAAGCAGAATTCACTGAAATATATGAGATATGATTCTAAATTGTATTTCCTACCATTTCTTCTTCAGTCATCTTCAGGCATATTGATCTCCCATCATCCCATTTGGGGTTTTCTTGGCAAAGAGACTGTAGTGGTTTGCCATTTCTTTCTCCAGCTCATTTTACAAATGAGGAGCTAAAGCAGAGTTAAGTGAATTGCTCAGTCACACAGCTAGTACATGTCTGAAACCAGATTTGAAGTCAGGAAGATGAGATTCTTGATTCCAGGTCTGACCTTTATTCAATGTGCTGCTTAACTATTCTTTTTCTTACCATACGTGTATCCAATATTCCCAAATATATTCATTAAATAATAAATACTTTCTTCATTATTTATTTCCTATAACTCTAAGAAATACCTCTCTTTTGTATATTCATTTAGTTTTTGGTATATCTCTTTATCTCATTTATAATTTTTATCCAGTATATGATAGTTTTAATAATAGTGATATAAAGTAAGCAATTAAAATAATCCCTTGAAAAGGTTTTTTTAATATATATTCATCTTACTGTTCTTATTTTATAATGGCTTTTGTTTTAAATTCTATTTCTATGAAGAAAACTTCTTTCTAATTTTATTGATGTTGCATTATATATTTAATTTAGGGACTATTATTAGTTTTATTATATATGCCCTAACTAGTTACATAAACACTTAAGCATCATCATTTAGTTAGATTTACTAAAAATCAGTCATGATAATTTTACAACAGTCCTTAAACAGTTCATATATATTTTTACGTTGGTTAATGTCTATATATGGGGTAGTTTTTCTTATTATAAATGAGCTATTTTTTTTACTATAGTTTCCTTGATCTTCATTGTTAGTAGGCAAATATACCAATGATATTGGAGGGCTAATTATGTTTTGTGAAATTGCTGAACTCATTCATTGTCTCCAATTTCTTTTAGATGAACAAGTGATATATTTTTAAATACACTAAGAGACCATCGGCAAACAATAATATTTTTATAATCTTATGTTCAATGTTAAATTCTTAAATGATTTTTCTATTTTGGTAAAATTGCTATCATCTTAATTATAGTTTGAATGAAAAAGATGAGATTTGTCATCCCTCTTTTGTACCTGTTTTTAGTGGAAATGAATCTAATGTATGTTTGTCAGTTCTTGACATTGGATAAAATATAAGTGGAGACAAATGACATCCAATGGCTACATCAGTTTAGAATATAAATTTGCTTCTGAAATTTATAGAAGAAGGTGTTGGAAGATTGTGAACAATATTGTCTCATAAAACTAATAAGGAGCAGTGGAGGGAAAAACAAAGCCATGAAATCTTTGTGAGAGACCAAATTAAATCTGATCATTCTCTACTTATGAATATCAAGTGAGGCATAAAACAAGAGTATGGATAACTGATGTGCTTGCCATTGTCATAAAAAGGTTCCCAGAATTTAAATGGAAAAGAGATTCCTTATAGATAAAGTTGTCATCTAGATGTGCCAAATTGTGAATGTTATTTTGTTGATTAAATTATGGCCCAAAACATCAATTATCTTTTAAGAAAGTTGGTTCACAAAGTATTGAGGGAAATTACAAAAAAAAAAAAAGTGGATGAAGATCTGTTGATGTCTATTATGTGCTGTACAAAACAGATTTGTGATTTACATCTAACTAGACATTGGAAATCAAAAATAAACTAGGTCCAGAAGTAATTTGAAGTCAAGATTCAGTCAGTTAATGAGCATAAATAAGCACTTACTTTGTGCTGGCAACCATGCTAAATTCTGGAAATAAAAACTAAGTTAATAAATAGCCCTGTCTTCAAAGAACTTACAATCTATTGGGAGTCATCATGCAAACAATATACAAAGAAGCTATGTACACATTAAAAAGTGATTTAAAAAAAAGGAACTAGAATTAAGAGGAATTTGGAAAAGTTCCTGTAGATGATGATTTTTTAGCTGGGACTTAAAGGAAGCAAAGAAATAGGAATAAGGAAAAAGAATATTCCAGGCAAATGGAACAACTGGAGGAAATGCTAGGAATCGGGAAATAAGAGTTTTATCTTCAAGGGATAGCTAGGAGGACAATGTCATTAGAACAAAGGGTAGAAAAATGGCTATATACCATTTAAGAAGACCCAAGATTGAAAGCTATGAAAAGCCTTGAAAATCAATGAGGATTTTATATTCTATTCTGGAGGTGATGGGAAACCACTGGAATTGTTTGAAAAAAGGAGTGACATGGTCCCACTTATTTTTTAAAAGAAAATCACATTGGAAAATCATATTAAAGGAAAATTCCATCATATTTAATGGAAGGTAGACTAGAATGGCAAGATAATTGTGGCAATGATCAGTCTATTAAAATAATTTGGATATGAGTAATTGAAGCTTGCATTAGAGAGATAACAATATCAGAGTAGAGATATTTAGATCTGGAAAGTTGTAAAGGTGAGATCTACAATAGGGGAAATATGAAATGGAGGATGTCAAAGATAGTGCAGAATCTAGGATGCTGACTTGGGGAACTAAGTTTGTGGTGCTCTTATAAGCAGCCAGGGAAAGTAAGCTTGACTGAATTTTTTAAATGGCATATTTTTTAACTGTCATATATATTTATATGTATGTGTGTATATATATACATATATGTGTATGTATATATATATGTATACATACACATAGATGTGTGTGTATGTATATATGTATATTTTTTTTTTTGCTGATGCAATTGGTGTTAAATGACTTGCCCAGGGTCACACAGCTAGGGAGTGTTAAGTATCTGAGATCAGATTTGAACTCAGATCCTCCCGACATCAGAGCTAGTGCTCTATCCACTGCACCACCTACCTGCCCTAACTACCTTATATATATTTTGTATAACTATGAATTACAGATTGCTGCAAATTATGAAGAACTGAAGTTGCAAGTCACCCATTGCAAAATAGATACACAATGGGTGTGAAAAGCTTGCTGCATAATAAAAATGGAAAACTCTGTAAGAGAAGATGTAAAAGAAATTGAATATAACAGAAATTTAAGAGAAAAATGCACAACTGGACAGAAGAGTGAGATAACCAGATATTTAGAGTGTGGAATAAGTTAGGGATAGTCCATGTACTCCATTAGTGAAAGCAGATTTGGTCATTTCTCTAACTTCAGCTCCCTACTAATGCATGAAATGTCAAGATGCCTAGAGGAAAATGTCTTAAACACATATGTAAGGTTTGATAAATTGTGCTCTGTACTATTGGATGTGATCACACTCCCAAGATCATTAAGCCATCAAAATATCAAAGTTTATGACTAAGTATTTATTAAACAATGATTCTAATTGCCAACCAAATAAAGACCAAATTCAACTTTACTTTTTAAGTTCTCCATTATCAAGTATCTCACTATCTTTCCACATTTATCTAATATTACTTTCCAATACATAAGCCTAGTTAACCAACTAGATTAATTGACATTTCTGTACATCTCATGTTGATTTGCTTCATTTATTTTATTTTATTCTCATGCCTGCTATTTTCTCTACTGCTTTTCTTCCTGTTACACTATTAGTTTCCTAAAATATTCACTTTAAGTGTCTCCTCTTCCATGAAGTTTTTTGGCATTTCCAGTGGAAATTTTTTTTTCCCATCTGAATTCCTGCTTCCTTGTGAGTATTCCTTTGGTAAAAGGTTTGGGATGATGCTTTACAAAGAGTAAGAAAAGTGATGTTAAGAGTATGAGAACTCTCCCAGTATGGAAACTCATTTCAACAATGCACATATGCAACTTCTCTATAATTTAAGCTTTGGAGAGATTTCTAGGCCACTTAGTTTAGTTGTGTTTTTTTTCCCCCCATGGATACATACAGTTAAGAAATGGAGAAACATTATTTGAACCTCATTCTTCCTGACTCCTGAGAAAAACCGCTCAATTTTAATTATGTATACCAGTAAATATATTGCTTGTCTTTCTTGTTATATTGGGTCATATTTACTTTTACTTTCCATTTTTGTCAAGCACAATGTGTGACACATAACAGGTGATTTTTAAAATGTCCACTGAATGGATGAGTGGAGTAATGAATTCTACTGAATCATCATTCATCCTGAGCTAAACAAATTCACCTCTAATAATAAAACCCTGAAAATCTTGCCATTCTTGCTTTATTTTGTTTTGCTAGATCTTTAGTGGGTGGGAAAGTTTGAGCAGTGCTGTGGAATTTGGTGAGTTGACATAGAGATTACAGAACCCTCAAGAAGACAAAGAAATGAAAAAGTTTGAGAACTATGGACCAAGACTTAGGGGGGGAAAAAAAAAAAACTTCCATGATAGCTTCCTGTGGATTTAATGAAGCTGCTAGCACAGACCAGTAAAACTGTCCTTCATTTCAAGCTGGATATGGCATGTTCCAGGCTATTTATAGCCTGGCCATACACAGTAATCATTTCTGCCTATAACCTTCAGCAACATGGCTCCTGTGTTACTAATTCTATTCCCCTCACCTTGCCAGGTACAATGATATCTGAAATACTCTAAAGTAGATGAATCAGGGAGCAAGAAAGTCCTGGTCACTTTGATAAAGAAACTACCAAATTAGAAATCAGAAAATAATTTAAAAACTGGAATAGAAAAATGTGGCTCCTTGTTACAGTAAGACAACAGCAACTGACATCTGTTTACTGTTTGCTAAATATTTTACGTATATTATTTCATTTCATACCACACACCAATGGACACATGATAAAGGAACACATTCTACATTGTCAATATGATGCTATAAATAAGATAGTAATGTCAGATTTTATAATCATTCCATCTTAATAAGACAGTCAATAGTAAATAGCATCTAAGCTTGTAGGTAAATATTATGTCAGTAACAATCATAGTAATAATAACTACTATTTTCATAATGTTTTAAGATTTATAAGACAATCAATTTTTCACTATTTTAATAATATTTGGAAGAGAATAGAAAGGTATTTTTACAGACGAAATACTGAATTCAAAAGAATGTCAGGTGACTACAAGGAATGAAACTAGAATTCAAATCCAAGTTTTCAAATTCCAACTCTCAGATTATTACTATTTCCTCTTAATGGAAAACTTAGAACATCTGAATTAGCAAGTAGAGCTGGCAATTTTCCCAATAGACACCCAGAATCACAAAAGACTTTTACTAAGAGCAACTGTTCTTTGATTTTCTCCATATCTCAATTACATAAAATTTAATTGCTTTATAGTTTATATCTTTTGTAATAGAGGCAACATAGAATAGTGTATGATGAATGGGAAGGAGGGGAAAGCCAAACAAAACTCATTATATGACCTTGGAAAAGTGACTAATCCTACACAGATTTTCATAGCTGTAAAGAATTTTTAAAACTATTTGATTAAACAGGTAACTGATCAGCAATAACATTAATTTCCCAGGGATTTCTAGTGGAAGAAATTCTATTCTTCTCAGGGAAATCCATTCTTTATTTTTTGGAAGAGTTGGACTCTTCTGAAAGATCTTATAGATATTATTTCTATTGAATCTAAATCTGCCTTCATTGTACTTCCACCTACCTTCCTGTTTTTCCCTCTGAGTTAATACACACACACACACACACACACACACACACACACACACACATAAAAATAAAAATACAACTGTTGATCTATTAGGGTACAGCAGAAAATTTATTACCTCCTTAATGTTGGACTTTCTGCTCCCATTAATGTTTCCTAAAATCACATTTTTGCCTATGTACTATTAATATTTTGAGTTTGCAGTCCACTGTACTTGAGACCTTTTTAAAAATGATTTTATTTAGTCATGGCTCCATTGTTTTCTACAGATGAAACTGATTTTGAACCCAATTATTTAAGATTTTATATTTTTTGTCAATAACTTGTAAAAAGAAAGAAATTATAGGTTTATGAAATGTACAAACAGCACAATTCTGACACAGATGTGTAAGATGTTGGATAACAGTACTAAAGTTGGATAGTAAGTACCAAAATATTCTCTTTTAGTTTTAAGCTTAGATTCAAATATGCTAAATTTGTAAGGATTATTATAAAAATTGATATTTGAATATACTAATTTTAGAGTTTATAAAAATGGATGTGTATTTGGAAATTAACACTAAAAAATACAAGGAAAGTGTACCTAAATAGTATTTTTTAAAGATCTTGGGTTTCTATTGACCTGAAAGCTTACTAATCTTCAGCAAGACAATCTGAGAACTAAATAAGCTAACATAACCATAGGCTACATTTGGAGAAACGCAATAACTTGTATTCCCCAACCTGTGCATTGTAGGTAATTGATAAGTGTTTATTGATTGATTGATAATAACTAGAATTCAAGAAGTTATAATACTACTTTTCTCTTCTTCTTTTAGAAAGTCTCTTGGCTATTATATTCAATTCTCTGCGCCAAATGTTACTGGAAAAAAACAAAAACAAAAACAAAAACAAAGACAAAACAAAAACAAGATAAAGAACATCCAGAGAAGTAAAATTAGGTTAGAGAAAGCTGTTAAATTCATGTTATTTGCACAGAGGTATGTGAAGCTGGTGATATTTACCATAGGAAAACTTAAAATATACAGGAGAGCTTTCTTTAAGTATTTGAGTCTATCAGGAAGATTAGTAATATACAGTCATTCAATATGCATTAATTCTATACTTACTGTGTTCCATTGATAGTGACAGGCATTTAGGATATAAAGATGAAAATGGGACAATGATTTTCTTCAAAGATACATTCTATTGGAAGAGAAAAATGCAAAGAAAAATATATTTGAAATATCTTGAAAATAAAACTAATATTGTGGAGAAAGGCCATTAACAATCTAGACAGAATCAGGAAATTTTAGAAATGGTTGTTGAAGGAATCTAGGGATATGATGAGGCAAAAGTGAGGAGTGAACATGGTCTAGGAATGAGAAATGTCTGCTATAAAAGTAGAAAAGATGGGAAATGGGATATTATATGTTAAAAGTACCAAGTATATCAGTTTGGTTAAATGATTAAATACATGAAGTTGAGTACTAAAGGAGTTTTACATTTAAACTTAAGGAATAATAGAAAACTACTAATCATTTTTGAATAGAGAAAGACACATGTTTACATCTGTATTTTAGGAATGTTAATATGACAAATTATGAAAGATAGATTGAAGAGTTGTATTGAAAACAGTCATAGAAATTAATTAGAAAACTATTTCAATAATCTAGGGGAAATTATTGAAATCTTGAATTAGGTTGGTGACTGAGTAAGAGAAAAAAGAACAGATTAAAAAGACAAGGAAGTCTAATTAAAAAGACTTAGCAAGTAATTATATCATGTGGAGTTTTAAAAAATGGAAACCTCAAGTTGATTACAAATTTATAAACTGGAGTAATTCAAAGGATGGTAATGAACCCAACAGAATAGGGATGTTAGATGAGAGATATATATTTGAAAGAAAAAAAAAATGAACTTGTATATGATATGTGGAATTTGAGATGCCTTTGGATGATTAGCATTTTATCTAATTGGATACTATGAGTAGATATAGGAATGGTAGGTAGGAGTTAAAAAGAGTCATCATTTGACAAATGGAAAAACAAATATAATTCATAATGAAATCAGCTTTCTCTGGAGACAGTACATCTTCTGCCACTACAAGTGCTCATCAAAGGTTGTATAACCACATTTTTCTTTCTTTCTTTTTCTAATAGCCTTTCATTTTAAAAATATGCAAAGATGGTTTTCAATATTCACTGTTGCAAAATCTTGTGTTTCAAATTTTTCTCCCTTTCCCCATCCACTCCCCTAAACAGCAAATGATACAATATATGTTAAGCAAGTACAATTCTTCTATACATATTTTGGATAACCTATTAATGGTGGTAGTATAGAAGGGAATCATAGGGAATATCCCCTATAATAAATCACCTTTATGGTTTCTTTTAACTTTAAATTCTATGATTACTTCAAATGAGACAGAAAATCCATCAATTAAAAAACACTAAGTTCTACTTTAAATCAAGTACTATATTAGGCATTAAGAACAAATACAAAAAATAAAAACAATACAAGTCATCAAGGAACTTTTATACCTGACAATACACTATGAATTAAAATTATTTTTATTTATCATCTCAGTATCATAAACATTCCTTGATAAAATTGAGTGGATGCTCAGCAGTTGGGGAATGGCCAAATAAGTTATGGTCTATAGATGTAATGAAATATTATTGTTCTATAAGAAATGATCAGCAGGATAATTACAGAAAGGTTTGGAGAAACTTACATGAACTGATGCTTAGTCAAGTGAGTAAAACCAAGAGAATGTTGTACACAGCAACAATGAGATGATGTAATGATCAATTGTGATGGAATTGGCTCTTTTCAACAGTGGAATGATTCTGGGAAATGCCAAAAGTTTTATTTTGGAGAGAGGCATTCACGTTATGAGAGAAAATTATGGGAACTGAATGTGGATTGCATTTTTTACTATTTTTTTTGTTGTTGTTGGCTTGCTTGTTTTGTTTTTCTTTATCAATTTTTTTCCCATTTGATCTGATTTTTCTTTTACCGCATACCAATTATGGGAATATGTTTAGAAGAATTGCACATATGTAACCTTTAGTGGATAGTACTCTGTTAGAATTCTAATGTTAACTCAATGGAATTGATAGAAACAGTGCTTATGTGCTTGGGGTTACACCTTTGGAGTTCACACTTTTGGGAGAATTCACACATTAGAGCTCATACATTTAAGAGAGTTTACACATTAGTTCACACATTAGTTCACAAGTTGGGAGATTCACAAGTCAAAATTCAGTATGAGATTCATAAGAAAGAGATTCACACCCCCCATAATCCAACTCTCAGAGGAGGAGTCAACCTTTGAGTTTACACCTCTAAAAAAGCATAAAAAGGATCTGAGTCAGTGGAGTCAGTCAGTTCAGAAGATTGTCAGAGCGAGAAGTCAGTTTGGAAGATTGCCAGGAGTCAGAGTTGAGCTAGAGGCAGAAGCTGGCAGAGGCAAAAGACTAGCAATAAGAGCTCTTGGAACCAAAGAAAGCTAACTGGGCTATTTTGGAAGAAATAATAAAAGACTGTATTTAAATCCCTGGCTGCCATTTGAGGTGATTATTACTTTGAACTAAAACTAAGGCAGCCTCCAGAAAGCCTCCCCAAGAAACCTGCTCCCAGAGAACATTCATATTTTAGAAAAGAAGAAGAACATTACAACTTTCCATTAAGGGGAAGGGGAAGATGAGGAGAGAGGGAGAAAAATTTGGAACACAAGGCTTAGCAAAGAATAATGTTAAAAATATATATCTTTGAATGTATGCTGAAAAATAAAAAGTTATTATTTTAAAAAAATAAAATTTAAAAACATGCCTTAAATTTGGTGCCTAAAGGATGTGCTATAGTACATTAGTTGCCAGTAATATGACAATGTTTTTGAAAACATTACTTGGTGGTAAGTGTTGTTCTCTATATTTTATAGTTATTCAACAACTAGCATGCCTCTACTGTATAAATTTGACTTCCTATTCCAGACTTGGCAGCTCTAGAAGTGTTGATAATCACAGAAATTGTCAGCAATATTAAATATCCTTTTGATGAGTTTTCATTTATTGAATTTAATATCTCTCTCCTCTTCTGATAGAATAAGGCACATGCTGGGGAAAAAAAAGCCTTAAGAAAATACTCATAGTCACCAGGTAACTAGATGAGAATGCCAGGTGGCAAATAGATAGAGATCTTTTTTTTTTTTAAGTCAGGAACCCTTGAATTCAAATATGGCCTTAAATACTTACTTTTCCCTAGACAAGGATTTAAGATGAAAAGACCAAAAGTGAATAGCAAATTTGACTTTCAAATGCAAGATTCACTAAAACACACACAAAAAAAGATAAGTTAGAAAGAGAAATCATAAAACAGTTAATAAGTTAATTTTTCTGTCTTTTTTGAAAGATAATATATGCATCTTCTAAGAACTTTATCATTATTAGGGTAACTAGAAGAATTTAGCATGGAAAGAGGATCAGAGAGTAAGTCAATTATATTGGGGTGATGTAAAAAGTGGACAGACAAGAAAGAAGAATTTCCTGAGAGAACAAAGAGGAAAGGTGGGGGAATTTTTTTCATATAAAAGAGGAAATCAAGAAAGATCTTTTACTCTCAAGGGGAAAATGGTATTGGGGAAAATAAGAAGAAATGCTTGAAATCCATTCACATCTGAAATGATTCAAAAAGGGAAATTGCACAGAAATACACTCACAATTGGTGATAAAAATCTATTTTACTCAGTGAAATAGGAGGTTAAGGGATTAAGAGAAAAATGTGGGTGTTAAAAAGGAGGGCAGATCAAAGAAGGCAATAAAGAGAAGCAAAACAGATTTAAGAGAAGAACAAGATAAAATGGAGACAGAGAAGGATAAACAGAAAAAACAAAATTGAGGAAAATGCACAGATACTAATCATAAAATTAAAAGGAAATGGGGGAAAAGATTCTGGGAAAATAGTCAAATAGGTCAGAAAAGTTTAAGTTCTCCAAATTTCCCCCATAAGCAATACAGAATTATATCTCGGGGCAAATGTGGAGTGATAAAAACAAATAAGGTAGAATTCCTGGGACTATCTGAAAAGATCTGAAGACAGACCCCAGAACGAAATTTTGCTCCTGTGAGTATAAACACCCTCAGGCTAGTTTCCACTGAAACAGCAGGCAGTGAGTGTCTGGGTTAGATGGATTGAGCAAGTCTCAGCTCTA
Source organism: Antechinus flavipes (assembly GCF_016432865.1). Taxonomy (NCBI): domain Eukaryota; kingdom Metazoa; phylum Chordata; class Mammalia; order Dasyuromorphia; family Dasyuridae; genus Antechinus; species Antechinus flavipes. The sequence goes on along the minus strand of NC_067398.1, from coordinate 86,736,094 downwards.
ACCACTAAAATTTTCACCTCCCAGACAGTGTGGGGAATTTGATATATGAGGGGAGAAAGAGAGAGGAAACCTCACTGATAAGAAACACTAGGCCCAGCTGGATTGCTGAGATGTTACTCTCAGAGAGAAGAAACTAGCACACATTCTATGAGTGCAGAAGCGGCGGGGCAGGGATACGGATGGCTGTAGACTCTGACAGAAAAGTGGAATTATTGGTTTTTCCATATCTAAAACTAGAGGTAATTACTTCAACAAACTAAAAAAATAAAAAAATAGAGCAGACAAAGGAGAAAGAAACTAAACATAGAAAATTGCTATCAGAATACAAAAGACCAAAGTTTATCTTGATGATATTGAAGTAAAAATAAATAAATAAGCCTTTCCTACCCTAAAAATAAAATGTTGCTAAGTGGTCACTCGCCTACTCGAAATCATTCAAATAAAATAACTCTAAAGAGATTTTAAAATTAAATTAGAGAGATTGAGGAAAAACTTTAAAAATATATGAATAAATAATAATAATCCCAGAAAAAAGAGACTATGAAAACTAATCAAGAAAAAAAAAACAAATTCAGAATTTTAAGGATAAAAATGGCTCCTTGAAAACTAAAATTAGGGAAGGGAAAGCCAGTAAAGTTATAAAAGACTAAGAAATAATAAAACAGAATATAAAGGATGAAAAAATAATATGAGGCATCACAAAAGAAAAATGATGGTTTTTAAGAAAAGATCAAGAAGAGAAAATGCAAAAATAAAGCTACAATAAAAAGGATCTTAAGAAAATAATGCAAGAAGTAAATCAAATTATCCTGAAGTGTAAGGCAAGAGAAAAAAATAAAAATTAAAAAAAAAATTCACCAATCACCACTTGAAAGTGATCCTATGATGAAAACCTGTGGAAACAATATAGCCAAATTTGAAACATCAGTTCAAGGAGAAAATATTATAACCAAAAAAGCAAGAAAAAATAATTCAAATATAGCACAGAAACAACTAGAATCACACAAGTCCTAGTAGTTGCTATATTAAAAACCAGCAAGTCTATAAACACCATATATCAAAGAGCAAAAGAACTGGGGTTGTGATAAAAAATAACATAGCCAGCAAAGTTAAACAAAATAAAGAATATTTAATGAATTGCCAGACTTTCAGGATTTTATTGCAAAAAGACCTGAATTTAATAGAAATGTTGACATATAAGATCCAAGAGAAATATAAGGTAAATATCAAAGGCTAATTGCAAGGGACTCACTAAGGAAAAACTTTCTTATATGGAAATATAAACCATATATCTAAGATTGTCATTAGTAACTAGGTAGTTTGAAAGAAAGATTAAGAAAGAACTGAGTATGTTATGATTCTAAAAAAGTAAAACCACATAGGAAAAAGATAAAAAGAGTAATTATATTATGTAAATGATGTGCAATATCATGTATTGACACAAAAAAATTAGATGGAAGCAAATGGCTGGTAGTTCTGGAATCCTACTCTCATTTGTTTTTGTTCATATACATGCATTCATTCATACATATATGGAAGTATGTAAGTCTTCCAAATTTATAAATAAATAAGGGGAGGAAGAAATAAGATAAGGAACATAAAGAAGAGTATATAGATTGACAGGAATAAGTTAAGGTATGTAAGTTACGGGGAATAGGATAAAGAGAAAGGGAAAAGAGTAGGGAGAGAGAACAAGCAAGGGATCCTTAGAGGCAGAGCAGGTTAAATAATAGAAGCCAAAGTAGTGGTAGAAGAAAAGTAGAGAAATTAACAATAATAGAGTATAGGTGATACACATAACTATAATAATAATAATGGAAAGGATAGAAATTATTACAAGAAAAAAGCAGGAGTAATTATTATTGAAGTCAGGAAAAGTTAAAGCTAAGATAGATTTAACCAGAAAAAATAGAGAAATTACATTATATGTCAGCCATATTAATCATTATTGTTCTCAACTTTAAAATAAGTAAATGGGATAAGGTTAGTATATGGTATCACTATGGTATAAATCATTAGAAATTAGTGAATTTAGAAATATATGGGAAGACTTGAACTTATGAAGAATGCTATTATCCAGCTTCAGAGAAACAGAACAAACTAGTACAGCCTTATACAGATATAGATGAATGTATATGTGTATGATTATAGATATCTATGTATATACATATATATGCATGTCTATACATATACACGTGTGCACATACATGTATACACATGTATATACATATACATAACACACATCCATGCTTTATTTTAACTTTCTTGTGAGAGGCAGGACAATAAAGGAAAAAAGAATAAAGTAAAAAGTGCATAGAAGAGAACAAAAAGCCTATGAGGATGAAAGAAATGATGGACATTCTTTTTTTTAATAACTTTTTATTGATAGAACGCATGCCAGGGTAATTTTTACAGCATTATCCCTTGCATTCACTTCTGTTCCAATTTTTCCCCTCCCTCCCTCCACCCCTTCCCCCAGATGGCAAGCAGTCCTTTACATGTTGAATAGGTTACAGTATATACTAGATACAATATATGTGTGCAGAACCGAACAGTTTTCTTGTTGCACAGGGAGAATTGAATTCAGAAGGTAAAAATAACCCGGGAAGAAAAACAAAAATGCAAGCAGTTTATATTCATCTCCCAGTGTTCTTTCTCTGTGTGTAGCTGTTTCTGTCCATCTTTGATCAATTAAGGCTCTCTTTATCGAAGAGATCCACTTCCATCAGAATACATCCTCAAACAGTATCGTTGTTGAGGTATATAATGATCTCCTGGTTCTGCTCATTTCACTCAGCATCAGTCCATGTAAGTCTGGCCAGTCATCTCTGTAATCATCCTGCTGGTCATTCCTTACAGAACAATAATATTCCATAATGTTCATATACCACAATTTACTTAACTATTCTCCAATTGATGGACATCCTTTCATTTTCCAGCTTCTAGCCACTACAAGCAGGGCTGCCACAAACATTTTGGCACATAGAGGTCCCTTTCCTTTCTTTAGTAAATGATGGACATTCTAAACACAATGCATAGTATTTATTATATGGGGTTTCTTGATATGAAAATTTATTGTCTCATATTTTGAAGCTTTTCTTGTTCTGTTGCACACATGGCAATGTTTTTTTTTTTATTTTTCTGTTGTTTTTTTTTTTTTTTTTTCAAGTTTTATTTGTTTTAACATATATGTGTATATATATTAAGTGAATAAGTTTCACTCACCCATCAAACAGAAACAGATAGCAGATGGACTAAAAATCAAAATCCAACCTTATGGTATTTACAAGAAACACTTGGAAGAAAGAAACACAATAAGATTAATGTAAGGAGTATGGAAGAATTATGCCTAAGCTGAAATAAAAAATTCAGGGGTGACAATCATGATCTCAGAAAAAGCAAAGCAAAAATCGACCCACTTAAAAGGGATGTCAGGAAACTGCATCCCATAGATAATGAAGTAATATCAAAACTGAACATATGATGGCATAATCAAATGGCATAGCTTCCTAATTGTTAAAGAAAAAGTTAAATAAATTTCAAGGGAGAATAGACAATAAAAAATATTAGTGGGGGATCTCAACTTTTTCTCATAAATCAAACCACAGAATAAGAAAGAAATTAAGAAGATAAATGGAGTCTTAGAAAAGATAGATATGATAGATCTCTATGGAAAAAACTTCAGAAGTATATGACACATGCACAACAACTGGCAATATATTAAAGTATAAAAATCCTGCAACCAGTTCAGAAAAGCAGAAATATTAAATGCACCTTCCTGAAGATAATGCAATAATATTATTTTATTAAAGGATTGTGAAAGCATAGTTTAAAAGCTAATTGTAAGCTAAAATAAATAATTCTTTAAAATAAGAAAAATAACAGTGAATAGAATGGTAGTTCTCCTGGGACAACTGGAGAAGACCTCAAGAAAGTTCCTAGGTTGGAGGTTTGACCCATGTGAAATATAAACACCTCCAGGGTAACTCTGCTGAAACAGCAAGCAATGAGCTCTTTGCTAGCTGGGTTGGAAGGTAGCCTCAGATGCACTTAAAAGGATTTCCCTCTCCAAGAGCCAGTGAACATTGGAACAGGGGAAGGGCTAGCTTTATCACTGAGAGTGGCCCTGAGTGAGAAGCACATGCCCAGGAAATGCAGATGCATTGGGGCAAGATGTTGCTGAATATGGGCACTTATGGGAGGATCTTGGCTTAAGAGGAGAAAGCTAAAGGAACACATGAGTCCAGAGACACAGTACACACACACACACACACACACACACACACACACACACACACACACACGCAAACACACTCCAGGACTAGAGATGATTACACTAATATATTCTTATTTCAAAGAGAAAGACAGCAGAAAAAGTAGAAAGGAGCCAAACATAGAAAGTTACTATGGGAATAAGGAAGATTTCAAAGGAAAATAGTAAGGCAAAAAACAAAAACAAATCATCTTCTATTCTAAAGAGTAACATCAAAAAATGATTCGCCCCAAAAGAATCCATAAAACTTAAAACATTTAAAAAATCAAATAAGAGAGAGAGATGATTAAAAAAATAACAGAAAAACAAGAAGATTATGAAAAGAAAGTCCAATTGTAAAGGAGATGCAAAATATGAAAAAAAAACAACTCTTTGAAGATTAGAATTCAACAAAGGGGAAGCCAGCAAAATTAAAAGAGGTCAAGAAATATGGATCAGAGCCAAAGATCTACCCAAAACTTCATATCTAGCTAAGGAATATTAATCTCTTTATCTAATATAAAACCTATTATCTGTTGCTCCTTGTCTCCTGAAAAAAATCCATCCTGTCTGATTGAAAAAACTTCATTAAAAGATATCCTGTCTTCTTTACTGAATAAAAAGATTTCCTGGCTCTTCCCTTGTCTGTACCTTGCTCTCTGCATGTAGGCTGTTAGCCTGCTAGCTAAGCCCAAATTTCAGTGTATGAAAGCTATCCCAAACTCTTTCTAATTGTTTGATTCTCTTAGAAACTTTTCTGTCTAGACTCTCTTAGAAACTAGTCTGTCAGATATGACTTAAATAAACTCTTTTGTAACTATAAGAGAATCTCTTTGAATTCTTTCAAACTATAAACCATTACTCTCCCACACTTCAATTGCCCTATCTCAAAGCTATAATAAAAAAGAATCCTGATACAATGCTACATGAAAGAATTAATTAAAATTGTCCTGAAGGGTTAGAAGAAGAGGGAAAAGTAGAAATAGAAACAATCCACCTATTGCCACCTCAAAGAGATGCTAGGAGGAAAATTTAGAACAAAATTATAGTCACATTCTTAAAAATCCAGCTCAAGCAATAACAACAAAAAATTCAAATACAGTGGACCCACAAATGTAGCACTTAGAGGGCTACACTAAGAGATCATGTTTTAGAACATTGAAGAGCAAAAGAACTAGGGATGTAGTCGGTAATATCATTCCCCAAAACACTAATCATACTTCTGAATAAAAAGAGGGATGCAAGACTTTCTAAATTTTATTGTAAAAATACCAGAATTTAATTTTCAAAATTTGACATATAAGGCCCAAAAGAAATATAAGGTAAACATCAAAGTATAATTAAAAAGGATTCAATAAGGATAAACTGTATGTGAAGATATAAACCACATGTCTAAGATTGTCAGAAATTGGGTAGTTTGAAAGAAAGATTGGGGTATAACCGAGTAAGATAAGATTCTAAAAAGCAAAAATATGTAGGAAATGGTAAAAAAATATATTATGTTATATGAGTGAGGAACAAGAACTAGACAGAGGAATTAGATGTGGGGCAGGGGGAGCCTGCTATTTCTGGAACCCTAGGTTCATGAAGAATGAGAGAGGAAACCATATATACATATATACATAAACATATTTATCTGTGTTTATAAATGTTTTCTAACTTCAGGAAGAAATGAGTCTAAGAGGATAGAATGTGGGGAAGATAAGAGAAAGATTTTAAGAAATACCACTACTCACATCACATCTGGGTTAAAGAGAACATATATACATTTAGGGAAAAATAAGTCTTCTAAGTTTGAAAAAAAAGAAATAATGGTGAGAAAATAGGAGGAGGCAATAAAAAGCTATTTAGATTAGGGGAACAGAATAAAATGGGAACAACATATATATGTGGAAAGCTATATAAATCTAAATCCAGATAGAAAAAGAGGGAAAGGGGAAAGAGTCAGGGGAGAGTATAAGAGAAGGATCTTTGGAGGGGGGAGTGAAGTAATAGGAAAACAAAGTATATAGAGATAAAGCAGAGGTATAAGGAAGGATCAAAAATAAGAGATACGTACAATAATAAAGATCAGGAGTGGAATTTATCAGGTAAAAAAATAGGGGGTAGTAATTATGATCTTAGAAAAAAAGTCAAAATAGTTTTAATCAAAAGAGAAAATAGGGAAACTACACAATATGTCAACCATATTAATTAATATTGTTTTGGACTATTTAAAATAACTAGAAAATATAAGGTAGGAATATTTCTGTGATGTAGGAAATGAGGAGTTAGTGAAGTTAGTGGAGTTAGAAAAATACAGACAGACATGGACGTATGAAGATTTTACCCACCTCAGAGAAACAGGAAAAAGAAGCATAATATGATCTTACATAGATGTTTGTGAATACATACTTGTACATTTGTGTATGATTATTGGTATTGATGTATATGTATGTCTGTGTATATGTGAATATATATAATGTATGTGTGCATGTGTGTGTGTGTATAAATATATCTGTGCTTAATTGTATCTTTTTTGAGAGAAGAAAAAATGAAGTAAAAACTGAACAGCAGAAAACAAAAGAAAACGTGCAAGGAAGCAAGGAAAAGAAGACAATGTGTAGGATTTATTATATAGATTATCTTGAAATTTAAACTTATTGTTTTATATTTTGTATCCTCTCATGTTCTGCTCTGGATATGGTATTTTTTCTTTTCTTGTTTTGCATTTAATTTTAAATAATATTTCAAGAAAGAAAAAAAAAACTTCTAGAGAATGAAGGAAAAAAAAACATTTAAAACAATTAACAACTTCAACAATTTTATAGGTTTGAAAATGTATCCACATAAACCATTATCATTTCTATAAACTAGTAACAAAGCCGAGCAAAAATAAATAGAAAGAGAAATTCCATTTATAATAGCTGTAGAAAATATAAAATCATTGAATGTCTACCTATCAAGAAAAACCCAGAGATTATACAAACAAAATTATAAAATATTTTTCACACAACAGGTGAAGAAATTTTAATTGCTTATAGGAAGGTTGAGCCAATATAATAAAAATTACAATTCTAATTCAGTTAATTCACATATTCAGTGGCATGCCGGCCAAACCACCAAAGGATTATTTTATATAGCTAGAAAAAAATAGTCACACATTTCTACTGAAGGAAAAAAAAATGATCAACAATAACAAGGAATTAAATTTTAAGAAATTGAGAAGGAGGCAGTAAATCAGTTCCAAATTTCACACTATATTAGAAAGTGGTAATCAAGAAAACTATTTGGTTCTTGCTAAAAAATAGAATGGAAGACCTTTTTAATAAATTATATATACAATACACAGCAATAAATAATCATAGTAATAGAGTGGATAAACCCAAAAATCTAAGTTTTAGAAGTAAAACTCAATGTTTACAACTCAAATTTTTAAAAAGTGATTGTTATAAAATTTTAACATCTCATTTGGAAACATTTAAGGAAATAAGTAAAAATATTTTAAAAAGAAAAAAGTATACTAAATCGATTATCACATTTGATTTTACAACAACCATTTGAAGTTTGTGTTATTAATAACTATCTTGAAAATTACATGAAAGAACTAAAATGGGACAGCTGAAAGGCAAATACATTTTCTAAGGACCTAATTTCACTTTCCCCTTCTATGTAATTTTAAGGTATATTTTAAGGAAGAATACTTTATTAGGCACTTGAGATGACAATATAGATATTGGGGGTGTTTATATCTTTAGGCCCATTAGTTCAAGTTGAAGAATCTCCCCAAAGGAGAAGATCAATGGAAATACTAGTGTAAATCTGGACTTTCCTACCCTATAATTAAGGAATAAAGACTTATAACAGCAAACAAATCCATGTCAAGGAAATAAAATTAAGTTAAAATTGGTCAATACCAACAGACAAGTTTAGGTAGAAGGGAGTTAATTAGAACAAGGCAGGTGTCCAGGAATTAAAACTGAAGACATAGATGAAACCAGAAGAATCTTTGTGACTCATTCTACAGTGACACCTTCAATCTACTTCTGTAAATTTCTTCCAAACGTATTTCATTTTTCTTGGTGGTAGGTCAGAGAAAAATCCCCTATAAAATACTTAAATGGTTAGCATCAGCTTATAGTGTACAGGAAATGCATTTTTCTCACTGAAAAATATCTAGGGAAACCACAGAAACAAAAGCCCAGCCAAATGAACTGAGAGTTGGCTCATACAATAATAAGATGTTGTCATTTGGCAAGGATTTCAGTGGTGATTCCCTTTTATAGCCTAGGTCTTTATGACACCACACTGTTTTTTATTTTTTTTATTTTTATTTTTTTTTGTAAACCCTTTATTCTTGCCTCTTCATCTGCCTTTCAATTTTTTAATATTTTATAGTATAAATTCTGATGTTTGTTTCACTAAGGCCAGAAAAATTGCCATAGATTGACCCAAAGAAATTTCATAGAACAAACTCATAATCTGAAGTAAAAATAACAATCCAGCCTTTTGGAATACTTTGCTTTTCAATAAGCCCTCACTTATCCCTTGTCTCTCTCTCACCCCCACCACCTAGTATATATTACTGAAATAGCTGTGCAAAATATTTGCCAAATGTGTGTAGGCAGTGGTCAAGAATTAAATTCTAATCCCAGTTGTATTGTTTGTTAAATAGAAAATGATGATAATACCAGCCCCACATACTCAAGTTGTGAGAATTTAACTTGACAGTATACAAATGTATTAAAAAGTAGTCTGAATAGACAAAGGGAAGCTATTATTATCTTAAGGAATCCAAGCTACATTTAAATACTGACATGTGAATGACAATACATGAGTTGATAATTATAATGTGTAAATATATCAGATGGTCTCTACCTACCAGTGACTTACAAAAGCAGATTGTTAAGATATTTCTAGGAAATCATCAACAAACATTTAAGTAACTGTCATTCCTCTTTTTGCTTCTTTTTTTTCTAATAAAGGCACTATCAAATGAGAAATAACCTTATTAAAAGATAATTAAAGTCCATTACAAGAAAGAAGATAGTAGCATCTCTCTACTTTAATGAACTCATTGTTCTGGCCAAATTAAATTATACTTCAAATTATTGAAATAAATTATAGAGGTGATCAGTTGAAATGCTTTGAAGTCTTGAGGAATCAGTAAGAATAGCAAAGTTGCCAGAAGCCTAGGAAATTTTTCCAATTTACAAAAATAAAAACTATTTGAATGTTCTACCGTAAACTTAATGAAGAATTCTAAATCACATTATAAAATGGATTTTGTGAAAACATTTAGAAAGTAAAAGGATCAGAGTATTCCTGAATAAATTCACTAAGAACATCACTCCAAAATAAGAATATATTTTATTTGATAAATAGTTGTTACACTGATAGACAAATGTATATTATGTAAGAATTTATCAAATTTTCTCATGTTATCTTCATCAGAAAATCAGAGAAAGGAAGAGCTATATTTCCATTATGTTTATTAATGGATAGATATTCATCTAAGATGGCATATTATAGAATTCTGTCCTTGGCTTTAACTTTTTTAACAATTTTTTTTAAATTTCTTGAAGGACTTGAATAAAGCATAGAGAAAAAGCTTATCAAATATATAGATAAAATAAATATGAAAAGGATAACTGATAGCTTGATCAAATAACATTTATGTCATAAAAAGCAAAGATAAAAGATTTGGGGCATCATTTAATCCAACTCCTTCTTTGTAGATGGAAAAATTGTTTTTACAATTTTTGTTGTTAAAATAACAAGTTTTAAAAACTTGTTCAAGACTGGAATGCAAGCCCAGGTCATCCAAATTGAAATGTATGTACATGGTATCCCCAGAGAGTCTACTGATAAATCTTAATAGATTGGATTAGCAAAATATAATTTAATAAGAATGAACATGTTTTCTTTTAATTTTTTTTAATTACAGGATGGGGACATCTGAATAAACATGAGTTCATATGAAAATATGGGAATTTCAATTGACTGAGAATTTAGTTAGAATCAACTGCATAAGAGAATGCACATCTTTTGAGAAATGACAAATGGTGGTATATGAATGTAATTGAATACCATTGTACTATAAGAAATGATGAGCTGGCAGATTACAGAAAAACTTTTAAAAAGTTATATGAATTGATACTGAGTGAAATAAGTAGAACCAAGAGAACATTGTACAGAGTAACAGCAAGATAGAGCTATGATCAACTATAATTGATGTATTTTGACTTTTCATTTGTATAAATGACAATTCCAAAAGACTCATGATGGAAAATGCTATCCACATCCTAAGAAAGAACTATGGAGTCTGAATACAGATTGAAGAATACTATTCTCACTTTTGTTATTGTTGTTATTATTTTTCACAACTTTATTATTCTATTTCTTGTTTTACAAGATTAAAGTGGAAATATATTCGTATGATTGTACATGTGAAATTTATATTAGATTGCTTGTTGTTCGGGGAGGGGGATGAAGAAAAATTTGTAACTCAAAATCTTACAGAAAGGAATGTTGAAAATATATTTACATGTAAATTTAACATTACTATTTATAAAAAAGAGCATCAACAACATGATAAAAATATTTATTTTTTAATGAAAATACCCATTTTTCAGTGAATTTTATTCTTTGTATTGATAAAAGTGGAGGCAGTTAGATGGTTCAGTGGATCGTTACTGGTCTGGAATCAGAAAGACCTGACTTCAAATCCAATTGCAGATGCTTCTTAGAAGGTACCCTGAGCAAGTTACTAAACTTTTGTTTGCCTTAATGTATAGAAGAAAGAAATGGCAAACCATTCCATGGACAGTATAGGTATAAAGCATCTTTGCAAAGAAATCCCCATAGACAGTATTGGTCTGTTATAGTCTACTGAATCACAAAGAGTCAGACATTACTGAAAACCTTAAAAACAATTGAAAAAAAAATACAGTGGCTCTTTCACTTCAAAGTGATTTTGTTACAGTATTTTTCCTTTTCTATGCAATTATTATACCTTTCTTTCTGATCATTGGCTGATGCTTCTTGTAAGATGTGGGTGGGGGTAGGGGAGGAGGTATCATTATTATTCAGAACATATCATTATTTGGAACTTAGGGAAATGTCTGCAGAGCTGGACACTTAAAAATAAGCTTTTGATCTTAAGGACACCAATTGAACCCCAGCACATAGTATCTGTTGAGGGTATAATGCTAAACAGAAACTCTTAGTGTTTCAGGTATGTCATTCTGTTTTATGAGGTTTTTAACGTGTGGTATTTGATTCCTTATCTTGTGGGTTCAGCTTTAGTTATTCTATAATAGGTATATAATTCTTTTTTTCTGATGTTTGTTGGTTGTCAAGATTTGTGGAAAACAACTATTCTATCACTTCATCCATCACATCATATTGACTGTTTATCAACTACTGTGAGTCCTTTTTGCTGGTTTACATTTACAGTGGTGTGAAATATAGACATTCCTGTATCAAAGTCAGACAATGTGGATAGAGCAATAGTACTGAAATCAGGATATCTAGCATTATATCATTCCCTCCCTCCCATAGCTTTTTTATGTGATTTTGGTTGTATCTGGTTAGCTCTTTGGGCCTCAGGTTTTCATTCAAAAACTGAAGAAATTGAACTAAAAGCCCTCTGAGAACTCTTCTAGTTCTAGATTGATGATCCTAGGATCTAATCCCAGTTAATTAGTTTCTAACTATTCTTATTTCTGTATTTTGTCATAATCTATTATGATATAAGTTTCTTAAAGGAAAAGATTGTCTTTTTTTGTCTTTGTATCCTCATCACTAAATAAATGTCTTTAAATATACTAGGTATTAAATAAGTCATGACTGAATTAAGTAAACTGGCATGTCAAATAAAATTAAAAGGCTCTTTGAAACTTCAGGAACCAGGGAATTAGGGAACTGGATTCAATGATGTGATAGTTAATTTTTAATAACTACTGGGGAATTTTTAGCACTAGAAGGAAAACATAGGCATGATGAATTTTAAGTTTAATCTTCAATTTTCTTAAATCTAGATAACCAACAATGTAATAAATCAAATTCTGCTATCTGGCAATTTGCAACACTTAAGTATTCACACTGAAATTTTGAAAATTGGCTCTCATAAGCAGTGCCCAGAACACCTCAGCCTTGATCAAACTTCAAGTATGAGATAATTTTTATTTGTAGATTAAATATTCATACTCAAGCACTTACTCATTTAGACAACTGAAGTGTCATTTTCCATCACCTAATTACATAAATGTGCCCTAGAGAACTGACTTTTATTGAATCTTTAAAAATACCCTACAAATAACTTTCTTTTACTGAAGTACATTTAATCCTTTGACTATTTTCAGGGATAGTTTCCAACTGATATTTTGTCATAAGGCATATATCATTTATGGCAACAACAGTAAGAAAGACTTTTTATATCTCCAAATTGTAGTTGTTTTATTCGCTGAATCATTATAAGTTGTGATTACTTATGGCTTCCAATCATAGAAAGATGGAATTAGGAATGCTTGAAAAAGGACTAGTCCTATTGTCATTGTCAACCAAAAATTGTTTCTGCCATAGGTTATACAACAGTAGCCTAATGCACTCTCCATCATTTGAAGTCCCATATGCTGTTGACATGTGACATAAGGTAGCTAAGAATAGGGGAATGCAAAGTTGAATTGGAAAGAAGTGATAAAGTTAGATGATCTCATGCTCTGAAGTAGAGGTCTACAGGTTTTAGCTGTGATCTATTAGTAAAAAGTTTTAGGCAGATTCCTATGTGTATATTTATAAATTATAACATGTGCTTCTATACTGATATTTATGTATATTATAGAATTATGCTTATATAAAAAATTGCAAAACATGAAATAAAGATGTAATATTTGATCCTAGAACCAATAAGGAGCCACTGGAGTTCATTAAACATGGAATAATGTAATCAGATCTACACTTTAGAAAAATAACTTTGGCAGTAAAAGGAAATGAAGAGAAGGAAGAGGAGGGTAAGGAGGATGATGAGGAGGAAGAAGAAGAAATAGAGTGAGATTTCTGTTAAGGAAATAAATTGAGTTTCCTTGCAATTCTGTAGATGATGAGGCCTGAAGTAGGAATGGGTTATTCAAATGGAAATAAGTTGATAGATGTGTAGGTTTAACCAAAAAGATATGAGATATATGGAGTAAAGGGAGGATAAGAATATGAAAGGTACATTGATTTAAGAACATGGGTGCCTGAAATGATTTTGGATCCTTGAATAACAGCAAACTTTTGGAGAGAAACAAGATTAGGGGAAATTAGGTGTAATATTAACTATAAAACAGATAACAATCTTTAATTTACAACAAAACTATGTTTCTTTATATTGGAATGCTCATTCTTTCCCACCCACTCATTCACTTTCCCAAACAAAGGGAAAATAGGGTTCTTATTTACAATCAATGCCCTAGAGTGCAAAGCTTGTCATCTGAGGGGAACCTACTCTAGCTAGCAATTGATCTGGGTTAACAGGTAATAAGTATTTTGAAGAGAGAAGATATATTTCCAAAGACATTTGTATGCAGTTAATATTGTGAGTGGTAGAATACAATATTATATATGCATGTTTGTGTGTATGAATATGCAAGTATAGGCCTATATAATATATGCAAATGTGTATATAAATTCTATATAGATGAGTATATATACATGTATGTAGATGTGCATACATGTGTTTATGCATATGTATGTATTTATATTTTATCAAAATGCCTCATAAAGTATAAGTAGCAATTTTCAAAGCAGAGTGAAGACAGAACAATAATGTAGGAACAGGAGGTATGAGTTTTTTGAAGATAAGCCTCATACTTTTCTTTTTTTATACATGTCTAACATTTAACTCATTATCTTTTTATAATAATCTTTTTCTTTTCAAAACACATAGAAAGATGGTTTCCAACATTCACTCTTGCAAAACTTGAGTTCCAATTTTTTCTCCCTCCCTTCCACCACCCCTCCCTTGGACAGCAACATGTCACAACAGAAAAATCAAATTAAAAAGGAAAAAACGAGAAAGAAAACAAAATGAAAACAAACAACAACAAAAAGAGTAAAAATTCTATGTTGTCATCCACATTCAATCCCCACATTTCTCTCTTTGGGAGCAGATTGCTCTTTCCATCACAAGACCATGGGGACTGACCTGAATCATCTCGTTGAAAAGAGCCATGTCCATCAGAATCGATCATCATATAATCTTTTTGTTGCCATCAATAATGATCTCCTGGTTCTTCTCATTATCTTCAGCATCAGTTCATGTAAGTCTCTCCAGGCTTCTCTGAAATTATGCTGCTGATCGTTTCTTACAGAACAATAATATTCCATAACTTTTATATACCATAACTTATTCATCCATTCCCCAAGTGATGGTCATCCACTTAGTTTCCAGTTCCTTGCCACTATAAGAAGGGCTGCTAGAAACATTTTTGCATATATGAATTCTTTCCCCTTTCTTCAAATCTCTTTGGGATACAGATCCAGCAGAAACACTGCTGGATCAAAGGGTATGCACAGTTTGAAAGTGCTTTAGGCATAGTTCCATATTACTCTCCAGAATGGTTGGATCAGTTCATAGTTTCACTAACAATGTAGTAATGTTCCAGTTTTCCTGCATCTCCTCCAACATTCATCATTATCTTTTCCTGTTATCTTAACCAATCTGAGAGGTGTGTAGTGGTACCACAGAGTTGTCTTAATTTGCATTTCTCTCATCAGTGATTTAGAGCATTTTTCATATGACTAGAAATAGTTTTAATTTCTTCATCTGAAAATGGACTGTTCATATCATTTGACCATGTATCAATTGGAGAATGATTTAAATTCTTATAAATTTGAATTAATTCTCTATGTATTTTAAAAATGAGATCTTCACCATAATCCTTGGATGTAATTTTTCCCCCCATTTACTGCTTCCCTCCTGATCTTGTCTGAATTGGTTTTGTTGCACAAATACTTTCTTCTTTGGTCACAAATTCCTTCCTGTGCTGAGTAGATATAGCCAATTTCCATATTATTCTGGGGTTCAGGGACTCACTTTTTTTATAGTTGTACTGGAGGTCTCACAGCTAGTCTGCTGATCCACTGGCTTCTGAACCAGGATAGGGTAGCCAATGACACTGTATTTTGGCTAAGAGTCTCCCAATAAATTCCTTTGCTGTGCAGAAGTCACTCTGCCTTTGGTCCCTGTGTTGGTCCTGTGCTTGATCGCCTCTTCCCATTCTCCCCTCCCTGCCCAATTGAAACAGACTTTTTCAGAAGTTCTTCAAAAATATCTTAGGATAAAAATCTGTTGCACTTAAAATATTTGTGTGTTCTATTTTTCCAAAACCAGTTCAGAAGCTTGATTTAGTGATGATCTGAGGGCAGCCAGGAAAAACTTACACAAAGACCTGTCCATCATCTTGGCCCCAACCACCTCAGTCTCACACTGTTTTAAAGAAAACATTGAGTCATGATCAAGAAATCTGTTTCATCTTTCAAAGGTAGTTTTGAACTTTTCTTTTAATATTTCCATTTGAATTTGAGTCATTGCGGTCATGCCTGACTTCACGACCACATTTGGGGTTTTCTTGTCAAAGGTACTAGAGTGATTTGCCATCTTCTTCTCTAGGTCATTTTATAGATGAGGCAAGCAGGATAAGTGACTGGTTCTGGGTTATATAGGTAATAAGTGTCTAAAGGTAGATTTGAACTCAGGTTTCTCTCTCCACTGAGCCATCCAGCCATTCTTTGTTTGAATTAAAAAATAACATCAAAGGATTATTTTCTCTTTAGTAACAATAAGACATAAATATGTGAGAGAGATACTTATAAAAAGGTACAACCATGTTACAATGATCAGGATTATGAGTTTATCAGTCAATCGACAAATATTTATTAATGCCTTACATCATATAGGGCACTTTTTAGGTACTGAAGAAGCTAAATATGTTTAGATAAAATAGTTCTTGATTCATGAAACTTACAATGCAGTAGGGAAATAAAGCCTGGATATGGACACCTGTAATATGCAATGTTCCAACATTCTACGAGTAGAGCATTATAAAATATAGTGTTATATGAAAGGGAAGTAGTTACCAACTTGTGGGAAGGGAAGGTTTCATGGAAAACAGAGTACAAGAAGGCAGATCCAGACAATAGAAAAAAAATGATGATCTGGGATTCATAGTACTTGATCATGTATCTTAGTTCAGCTCCTTAATACCTATAAGAACATGGTCTGTCTTTTAACCTCTTTTGATCTTCATTTCTGATATATAAAGTTAAAGGATTGGACTAGGCAAATCTCTGCCTTCTGTTCTAATTTTAATTCTATGATCCTCTGCCTTCGACTTTAAAAAGAAGTGGAAATTTAACAGGTAAAGTGGGAGAGGAAAAACATTTCAAACACAGGAAAAACATGAGAAAAAATTCAAGGAAGAAAAGTGTGAGACACATTTTGAAACTAAAATGTAGTTTAGTTTGGCTAGAGTGTAAATATCATTGTTCCACATTATAGATGTCATTGAAAGTTAGGCAGAATAGTTTAAACTTAGTAGGCCATTAAATAATTTTCAATAGAAAATATAATCAGAATTGTGCAAATGAATGATTATTTTGGTAATATTAAGGATTAAATGGTAATAGAGAAGGGATGGTAGAGCCTTGAACCTAAGACGTCAAACACATTAATGGCAGCAATATATAGAGAGAATGCTGGGTCTTGGGGCAAAGAGGGCTTGTCTACCAGCCTCTTTTTATATTTCCTGCTAAGTCTAAATGACTTATCTCTTACCAGAGGAAAGGATCAGAAAGTAATTGCAACACAAAGAATATAAAGAAATCAGATAAACCTTTATGAAACAATACAAAGAAAAAAGAATGAGAATGAGAATATTAAAACTATTAAGAGGAGAAATAAATAAGCATGATTAGACAAAGATTTATGTTGGAGAATTAGAGGAAGTGTTTGAAAAGCCATTTTGTTATTTTATGCATTGAAATTAATAAATTTCAAAGTAAATAGTGTCTAAGGAAGTTTAATTAGCTGTATTGATCTTCAATATTAAGTTCTTAATGAGTCACTTAAAAAAAGAAGTAATTACAGCTAGCTCAAGAATAACAGCACTATCTTCTAAAACAGAGACAAATGTTCTCAGGGCATTATTGTTTTAACAGACAGATCACATGCTTGCAATATCTGTTGATGTTTTATATATAAAGTACTTTATAGCATTATTTTAAGACTCATGCTACAGAGCTTTCTAAAACCAACAACAGTTTTAAAACGGTCCATGAATCAAACCTGCATACAGTTTGGAAACTGTCTTGTTCTCTAAACTATGTTTTGTTTTGTTTTATTCTCAGTAATTAATTTCATTCTTCGAAAAGTATGCCTTTCTACCAATGTAATATTTGTTAGGATTGAATATCCCTCTATGAAACTGACAAATGAATTCTCACCTCCTATCTATCCTTTATAAATTCATTTTAAATGCCTAAATTCTGACTCTTCCCCAATTATCACATTTCAATAACTATATGTCCATACCCTGGATCTCATACACAATTTATTGTGACTACTTCTCTATTCAATGACCTTGATTAAGTTTTATATAATTATTTATTTGCATCAAACCTTCTACTAGGTGGTAATCTCTGAAATCTCAGGGACCATGTTTCATTTAATCATTCTATATTTATCTGTTCCCAGAGTTATCTATAATCTAATTGTAAAACTACTAAAGGGTTTTTAAAGTTGCTGAAAGTGAACTTAATCCCTCTATACATATCCATACATCTGTACTATGGAAGAGATGTTGCCAGAAACTTAAAAATTAAAGGACATGATTCAGTCTTCTATGTTTCCTCCTCATTGTTGACTGTGTAAAAATATTATAGCAACATGGAATGAAGGATTGTTGTGTGTCAAAGGTTCTTTTGAGAGCTATCCCTGGAAGCTATTTAAGCAAATGCTGGATGACTTCTTATCATGGATAATGTAGAAAAAAGTCTTGTTCTGCTAATTAGAATGAGATGGCCTCTGAAGTCCCTTCAGCATCTGAGTTTGTGATTCACTACAAAATTTCTGGTGTTGTCACATTCCATTTTTAGAATGCCTTCCAACAGCTATAATTATCTCATGCATGATGGCTATGCTCCCCAGTCTAGCCCACAGAACTCTATAAAATATATACATTTGAAATGTGAGAAAGAATGAAAAAGAAAAAATATGACTAAGAGGATATTATGCATTAACTGATTAAAATATGATAACATCCTTGGATTGAAAGAGTATGTCCCTTAATCAAGAATAAGATATGGGATAATCACTATCTTTTAGAGTATAGTAACATTAAGAAAAAAAAAAACATTAACTATAACTACTTAAAATTTAACAAATATGAGAGTTTGTGGCTACAATCACAATATACCTGTTGAGTAACCAAAGCTGTACACCTTCCCAACAGCAGAAAACATTTTTGAAGTACAGAAGCATGGGGTAACATTAAGAATGAGAAACAGGATTATCAGCAAAGAGATTCACAGGCATTCACCCTAACTCATGCAATAGACAACATGACCAATAATTCTTGAGCTAACCCATTTTCCAGAGAGACACTCATAATATGAAGAATCCAAGTATATTTGTGGGTCAGTAACAGATAGAAGGAGAATGGTAGAGTAGTGATCCTTTCTTTGCCAGTAGCCACTGCTGAGAAAACAAGAAAGTAATAATATAATGAGAGTAATGTTCTACACGAAAACCTTAAGCTTGCAATATTGCAAAGAAAGTTTAAGTAAAAAGAAGAAAACAAAACAGGGACACTTGAATCAGCAATAATTACCCCCAAATATGTATATTAATCCTTAGATTTCATTATAATTCTTGTCATAAAGGTTTCTTTGGTGAAAACACCTTTCCTTCCCCCTCTTCTTCAATATTTACTAGACATTTCCTGACATTGAAAGACAGTATATATCTGTACATGCTTTTCTCTCCAGCTTCCTGAGATTGTTCATAATGTTCCCAGTTCCATATTACAAACTGTGATTCTCCAGTTTCTCAGGAAATGAAATGATAAAAACTGTTTCTGTACTATTTCTGTGGTGTCATTTCATATAAATTACAGTCAAAACATTCCAATTCCTCTATTTTCTCTTCTTGGTAACAATTCTTCTCTTTCCACCAAATTATCCCTTGCTTTATTTTTTTTCCTCTAGCATGCTTCAGATAGTAGTCCTAACCCTAACTTTTTAAAAAATTTCAACCCAACACATTTTTAAATGGATAAGTTTTATTTCCATAAATTACTGAATTAGGTAAAGGAAGAAAAAAGGCACATAATTTTTATTCATTGCATAAATAACTTCAACCTTAACTATACAAAACTCTACTAAAAATAAAAAATAAGAAATATAGCCAAATACTTTATTATCACATTGTTAATTTGAAACTAAGTACTCCCATTGCAGTGCAAATGGGGGAAAGGATTGTTCTGGAAGACTGATAAAGAGTAATTATAAGAGAATATATGGCAGTGGGGAATAACAGATATGTGAAGCCCATTTCAATTCCACCACTACAACATAGTTGGTGATTTGACAATGGAATATGAACTTTGATCAAGATTTGGAACTACTCTTGGTTAAAAACGAGAAGTTTAGACAGAGTGCTACTGTGGCACTAACAGAAAAGCATTTCATAACTCTCTCACAATAATAAGGCAAGACAGTGGCAGTGGTTACAATACTTAATTGAGGTTAATTTCTTTTCTTTTTTTGAATTAAAATTATTTTCAAAATATATGCAAAAATAGTTTTCAACATTTACCCCTGCAATAGCTTGTATTCCAAATTTTTCTTCCTTCCTTCTCCCACCCATCCCCTAGATAGCAAGAAATCCAATATATGTTTAAAAGGTGCAATTCTTCTATACATATTTCCACAGTTATCTTGCTGCACAAGAAAAATCAGATCAAGAAGGAAAAAAAATGGAAGAGAAAACAAAAAGCATACAACAGCAAAAAGAATGAAAATGCTATATTGTGATCCACACTCAGCTCCCACAGTCCTCTCTGAGTGTAGATAACTCTTATCATCACAAGATCACTGGAACTGACATCAGTCATCTCATTGTTGAAAAGGGGCACATCCATCACAGTTGATCATCACTTAATCTTGCCGTTGCTGTATACAATGATCTCTTGGTAGTGCTCATTTCACCCAGCATCAGTTCATGTGAGTTTCTCCAGGCCTCTCTGAAATCATCCTGCTGCTCATTCCTTACAGAACAATAATATTCCATAACAATATGCCACAATTTACCCAACCATTCTCCAACTGATGGGCATTCACTCAATTTCCAGTTTCTTGCCACTACAAAAAGGGCTGCCACAGACATTTTTGCAAATGTGGATCCCTTTCCTTTTTTTAAGATCTCTATGGGATACAAGCCTAGTAAAAACACTGCTGGATCAAGCCCTTTGGGTATAGTTCCAAATTGCTCTCCAGAATGGTTGGATTAGTTTACAACTCTACAATGTACTAATGTCTCAGTCTTCTCACATCCCCTCTAACATTTATTATTATTTTTTCCTGTCATTTTATATGATTGAGAGTTGTATCATGTACCTCAGTGTTGTCTTAATTTGAATTTCTCTGATCAGTAGTGATTTAGAGAATTTTTGAGGTCATCTTCTTAATTGCCTAAATTTTGAATCTGTTATTGAAGTAATGTAGAATAAGGGACAGCAAGTCAATTAATTTAACTTTATCTGTACCATAGGCTGGGAGTGTGGGGATTGTGGTGACTTTTCTCTGAGTTGCTTAAATCTTATTATACATATATCTTAGGGACTAAAGTCAAACAAATCAAACTAAGATCTTTCCTAGTTCATACCCCTAAAATGTTTCACCTAACTCCATAGAAGTTATTAATTATATTATGAAAGTTCTATAGGGAGAAGAGAACTTATATGAAAGATTTAGGAACACTAATACACAGTTAGTAGAGCTCTAATTTGTAATTATGGGGGAAATTAATTAATCTATAATACCTTCTGATTGAAAAACCCTACTCTTGGATAGTTAAGAAAGTTAAAGAAAGAAATAAAGATGCCATGGATATTAAAATATGCACAACAAGAACACTGAGAGTAAAGGAAATTCCAGTAAATTAAGGAACAAATAATTGAATAAATTTTCATATACGAATGTATTGGAATATTACTATAAGAAACTGTTATAAGTGCTTTAAGAAACAATGAATATAAAAAATTTAGAGAACCATGGGAAGACAGACATAATCTGATGAAAGACAAAGTAAACAGAATTAGGAAAACAAAATACATAGACTAGCAAGAATAAAGCATAGCACATAAAGGCATCCACTGATTATCATAATTACTTGTCTTAGTCCCAGAAAATTAATGATAAATCCATCTTTCTCTGTAGAAGAGAGATGTGAGACACCAAATATATAATGTAACATTTGCTGTAGGGAAAAATGTCTCTATGATTTGGTTTTGCTGATTATTTTCTCTTTATTACAAAATAGGAAAATAATTAGGGGAGAGTAGTTAAAAGGGAATAACTCTAGTATAAAAACAAGAGATAATAAAACTTATAAAATAAAATTAAAGTTAAAAATAATAGATATAGGGTATTTCTCCTCCCAAAGTAGAAGAAAGAAGTCTGAAAGGAAACCTTGTAGGGTATAGGATCAAGGAGAAGAACATAACATAAAAGAACTTGTATATGCTTCTTTATCAAAACAATGAAAAGCAACACAATACAATGCAATACTAAAAAAAAAAAAAAAAAGAGTATGCAGAAAGCATAGTACTAGATGTTTAGGGACATACTAAATTTAAAGAAAAAAATTACTCCAGTCCAAAAAGAGATTGTATCTTACTAACTACAGTCATGTAACATTGCTTTTCTGGGAAACTATGTTCCATAGTCCAAATACTAGATAAATAAGTCAGCTTCTTAAAAGAAAACTCAGTTAGAAATGTGCTGAAATCAGTTCAAACTTGCTGTTTAAACAATTTTAAGTTTCAGTGTGAATATTTACTCCTCAGAAGTAGGCAAAAGCTATGAATCAGGACTTGATGTATTGTTTTGTTGCTTGTCTATAAGAAAGTTGGAGAATACATTAATAGTGCAAGTTAAGCTTAAACTTATGTAAGGCATACTTTTTTTCCAGAGAGCTCATTGCTAAAATATTTACCAGCATTTCACTGAAACCAGACTATTTGTCAACTGAGACTTGACTATAATCTTCCAACTTAATCTCACAGTAAAACTACCCTAAATATTCTTTTAACTACAGGTGGTTTGGCTCCTTGATATTAAACATTAGAACTTATACTTACATTTGCAAAACTGAAATAAATTTCTGATGACAGTTAAGAATTTGGAACTTTGGGAGCAGTTGCTCTTAGCAAGAAACTCAAGTGTATATCTGTAAATAGATTAACATAAATTTATATCTTCTTCATGGCATTTAGCCTAGACTGTAGCAAGCTCCTTTTAGATATTCTGAGTTTATGAAAGTTTTAGAAGATTTTATGAGTCTCTGCAACAAACCCATCTATATTTTATTATTTACCTTTCCAGAAGCTTTTTTCCCCAAGTGCTTTCCATGCTTTCCATTGTAATTAAAAGGCACATTCCCATCTACCACTATATAAAACCACTTCATATTGTGCCAGTGAACATGCTGGTAAATATTTTTCATTCATTCAGAGAAATATACAACAAAAATGAGATGTTTCTTCTTTATTTCACCATTGTCTCAATAAGACACCTACACATAAACTTCAGAGTGTGGCTTTAACTTTCATGGAGGAACTTGACAAGGGAAATTCAAAAGAATATAGTTCTAGGATATTTCATGTCAAGCAACATACAAATTCTTTTGTAATTTAGTAAAAATCATTCAAGGCTAAGGTTAAGCATCCTCTGAGCTGATTTTTTTATCACAAGAGTATTATTTCCCAACTATATATTTTTTTTTAAATTTCAATTTAGCAACTTGAGTAGCTATATTTTTTCAACTATGGAAGTATAACACTACTGCTCTTAGAGTTGTTCACAACTCCCTGATGAGAACCAGGGTGATCATTTAAAACATTGTAAAGAATAGTCTGTCTGCATTGTAAAGCAGCTTTCCCTGATCCATGGAAGTCAATAGAACATGAGACATTTTGGGGTAGTGAAAAGTGGTATACAAAGTAGGAGAAGCACTTGTCACTTTGAAAGCTTTCACTATGATTCTCTGAGCCAGTCAGATTTGTTCTGTTACCTCTATTCAATATACCTATACATTTTTTTTTTGATTTGGAGTGGGAAGAGAGGATGGTGGTTTGTTTCATGTTCTTGGATTCTCTTCTAAGCTTGACTTTAATTAAAATATGACTGTGTAAGACATTGAGTACCCTTCTTAGTGTTTTCTATTTAGCTGTATAAACATGAAGATGATCAAGGCCAACTTTTCTCCCACACATCTGTACAATAAAATTTGACTTTGCCATCTCTTATATTCCATTTTTGTTTTCCTCACTTACTCCTACCATCACATTTCATTTGCCCAATTAATGGCTCTTTACTTTTAACACTCCTATCAAAATACAAAAGGATGTAACACCATTTATATCCTTCCTGATTAATATCAATATATGTAATCTCAGATATTTACATGTTAAACATCCTACTTCCATTTGTGGAATCAATATTCCACCAGATAGAATTAGATATAGATGTGTGTGTGCGAACATGTATGTGCACATGTGTATATGTGTGTGTGTTGTGCACATGTATATGTGCATATACGTATCCTCTTGTCATGTGTGTAATATGCCTATAACATATATACATATATAAACATACATACACATATGTTATGCATGTGTATATATATTTATATTTAAGACTATTTAATAAGATTTTTTAAAGTTTTATGTTCCAAGTTTTACCCCTCCTTTCCCTCCTTGTCTCGCTCCCTGAGATTATAAGCAATTAGATATGTTATATATATATATGCAATCATGTAAACATTCTCATTTTAATCATTCTATATAAGACTTATTTTTTAAATGAACAAAAGAAAGGGAAAATAGCATCCTCCAGACTGTTTTTCGACAATAATAATTCTTTCCCTGAAAGTGAATAGCATACTTCATCATTAATTCTTTGAAATTGTATTGGACTGTTATTATACTGTTAAGAATAGTTAAGTCATTCATAGTTCTTCATCATACTGTATTGCAATTACTGTGCATAATATTCTCCTAGTTCTACTCACTTCACATTGCATTAGTTCATGCATGTCTTTCTAGTTTTTTTTTCTCTAAAATCTTCCTACTTGTCAATTCTTACAGCACAATAATATCCCCTCACAGCCATATACTACACTAGCCATTCTCCAACTGATAAATATAATTTTGATTTCCAGTCATAGCCACTACAAAAACAGATGTTAAAAATATTTTTTGTAAAAATAGTTCCTTTTCCCTCCTTTTTAAAAAATCTCTTTGAGATACAGAGATAATGGTGGTATTGCTGGATCAAAAGGTAAGCACAGTTTTATGGTCCTTGAGGCATAGTTTCAAATTCCTCTCCAGAATCTGCTACCTATTAAAGTAATTTCAGACAATAAGGAACAAGTCTGGTTGACAATAGTAAAATGGAGAATTGGGAATCTTCTGTTTTTTTTAAGGATCAATGCTAAGTCTGTTTCATGATGCTGAAGTCAAAACTGCAGGCTGTTTTGTTTTGGTATTATTTTGATTTGGTTCAATTTTATTTCCTTTTGATACATGAGGAGAGGTCTGGAAGGCAAACAGCACTAAGTCAGAGGTAAAGGAAGGACTCTAAAAAGACTGTAACATATAGATTCCTAACTCTTGTTTTTTACTCCTTTTCTATCCATCTATTCCAACTCCCATATTCCCAAGATATAAAGTTCATTCACATTGTGCCTTCCTTCTGCTAATACTTTCATCTTGCTTTGTCTCCTCACCTCTATTTCTGTTATTTTTATTATTTTTCTTCCTTATCCCAAGGTAGGCAAGAAATATATTAGGTTCATATTTTCTGCTGTCTTCAGCCTTTCATTTCTCAGTGCAACTGGCTAAGTGGTAGAAAGAATCCTTATTAAATGAATACTTGGTGGGGATAGGAAGAGAAAGGGATTCCATTGTGCAAAGTTAAAAGTCAGGAAAACTAAGCCTAGGAAATAAAGGGTAACAAATCTCAACAATTCTGAAATGGGTCCTGTGCTATTTATTCTTTAAAAGATTCCTTTATTAGTTTTTGATGTTGTTTAAAAGAACAATTGTATAAAATAATATAATCATCTGAATTAACAAAGGAAAAGAGAATCAAAACTAAAAATTATGTTTATCTTCAAAAATGTTATCCCGAGTTATTCATTCAAATATAATCTCACATTATTATAATTCATCTGAAATGCTTACTATCAATATTTAGATTCTGTGAAGCTTAACAATTTTTTACACTACTGTAATATATTACAGCCCACCTCTAACAGGTCGATAAGCCTCAGAAAGTTCACTGAAATTATACTAATTAATTGATTTGCTGATGGTTACTCAGTTATTATCCAGTATTTGGAAATGAATGAACTCAGGTCCTCTTGACTTAAAGTTGTTTACATTACAGTTCTTGTATAAAATAAGCACTTAATATACATTTGATTCTTTCACTCACTCATCACTTTGTCATTATGCCACACAAAGGACAAAAGATTTGGGAGGGGAAAAAAGAAAGAAAGCAAGCTTTGGTTCAGATTACTTCCACAGACATACAAGGTCACCAGAGGCAAGTTCCTTAAGCTCTCTGATTCCCAGTTTTTTTTTCTCTAAAATGAGAGTAATAATAGTATCTTCCTCACAATGTTGTTGGAAGAATCGAGCTGAACTTTCTAAAGTACTTTGAGAAACCCTTTAAAGCAAAATGGACTATTAATATCATCATCACCGAACTGATGCTAAGTGAAATGAGCAGAACCAGGAGATCATTATACACTTCGACAACGATACTGTATGAGGATGTATTCTGATGGAAGTGGATTTCTTTGACAAAGAATCCTGAATTTCAATTGATAAATGATGGACAGAAGCAGCTACACCCAAAGAAAGAACACTGGGAAATGAGTGTAAACTGTTTGCATTTTTGTTTCTCTTTCCAGGTTATTTTTACCTTCTGAATCCAATTCTCCCTGTTCAACAAAAGAACTGTTCGGTTCTGCAAACATATATTGTATCTAGGATATACTGCAACATATCTAACATATATAGGACTGCTTGCCATCTAGGGGAGGGAGTGGAGGAAGGGAGGGGAAAAATCGGAACAGAAATGAGTGCAAGGGATAATGTTGTAAAAAAATTATCTTGGCATGGGTTCTGTCAATATAAAGTTATTAATAAATAAAATAAAATTTTAAAAATGTATCATCATCAATGATAAATGTATTACATTAAGTATAAATTTCATTAAATTGACTCTATAAACACTACACAAAGTATATATAACTGTGATATAATCATATAGACAAGTCACAGATAAACAATGATTATTCTTTATATATTTTTTCAAGTTTTCATCATGCTTCATGTGGATTGTTTCATTTGAACCTTCCAACAACCATGTGAAATTGATACTTCGGATATTATGATCCCTATTTTAGACAAGTAATGTGGAACAATGGTAGTAACATAGGGTCTCCAGTCAGGATACCTGTAATTAAATCCAAATTTTGATATTTAATATTTATGTAGACTTTGAGTTCTCTTAGATTCAATTTTCCCATTTGTCCAATGAGAAAGGAGGGAGTATACTGGATGATCTTTGCGATTTCTTTTTGCTGTAGCTATATGATCACATGAATTTTCCATGGTCCCAAAACTAATAACAATCAGTTAGACTTTGAACTCAGCTATTCCTGATTTCAGCTCAAAACACTATGCCTTGCTGATTCTCAAATGGCGTTTGGTCTTCATAAAATGTCATATAGCCTATATTGATTGGTACATTTAAAAAAGAAAAAAGAATCATGGGGTCACCGATTCCAACTGACAGTTATGAGTACAGACCAGCTAAAAATATCTTCACTTTAATTCACAACTTCTTACCATGGTTACACATGAACAGCCCTTAGAAAACATTAAATAAAACCACCATAGTTTCAAATAAATTTGAACATATGGTCAGTGGATTAAAAATGTGTGCCCTCTTTTGCCTCTAGTTACAAAAATATTAATCTCCTGTTTACCACTAATTTGAATCCTCTAAAATGAGAGGGAAGGAGAAGGTTCATATGAATAGATGGTGTTACATAATGTAATTCAATTCCTTTAGAATTTTCTAAGGACATTTGCAAAACTGTCTTTTTCCTAATTTTCAAAAAAAAAAAAAATGAGTTCCTGCTCAATAAAGTATGTAGTGGATAACATCTAGTGATTGTTCTTATTGTTTTCTACCAGAAGTTAATTTCACAGAAAATACATGAATTTTATAGAATTTTAGGTTATTCCTATTAAAGGCCAATTTTGCCATGGTATGTGTTTATAACTATAAACACAAAAACTATAAGAACACACACACATATATACACGTATGTATATATGTATGTATGTGTATATATATATATATATATATATATATATATGAAATATAAGAATATTTTGAAATATAGCGGAATTTTGATTTCTACCATAGCTTGGTTTTGTTTATATTAATAAAGTAAACTCTCAAGATCTGTAGAATTGACTTCTAGAAACCACTCTGTACTTTGATCACTGCTACACAGAACAGGATAATTTTGGTACTACATCATCATGATTATAAACTATGAGTATGGAAAAAGTACATAACCCATACAGTACTGCTTGTGTAGGGGTGAAGAGAGTTGGTAAGGGATTGGCAAGATAACCTAATATTAACACTTGAAATCCTAAAATCCCAGCAGTGTAATAAAAACAAAGATTCAATTAGTTTATACCTATCAAATCATGGGCATGATGCCATAACTGAAAAGATCTCAGACAGATATAAAAAGAGCCAACTTCCCCCCCAACTCCCAAAAGGGATGAAAAGTTAATTTCTTTTAAAAAATAATAACATTGCAAGTGATCCAACTGGGATTTTTCATGTATATTAGCATATGGTAGTAGGAAGCTGCCAAAAGCTGTCAGTGAGATAGAAAAAGTCACATAGTGACTTATAGAAAAAAAAATAAAAGAAACTATAATTTGTTGGCAAGACCTGGTATTTGAAAGAAATGTACTTAAATGGGAGAACTTCACTTTGGTATTTGAAATAAAGCCAAATGCTCATTCTTTCTCATTTTTCCAGTGATCTTTCTTCTTAATTTCTTTTTATGATTGTCTTCTTCCAGGCACCTTCATATACCATATCCATGAGAATAATATACACATATGTAAATATGTATGTATTTGACAAATTCCTTTTAATTGATCATTTAAAATTTACTTTTGATGCAATTTAATATCTTATGGAAAACCTTCTTTCCTTCAATATCTTTCCCACATCATTCTATCCCTTATCAAAAAAAAAAAAAAAAAAACATAAAACAAAGGTTAAATCATCACTAAATAATTCAGTTTCTGCAACCAAATAAAATATTGTTTTATTTATATATAACCTTATAATAAGGTTTGCTCCTTATATCATCTAAGTCATTATAGAATCACATCCAATAGAAATAATAGCAGACAAATTGGATAAATTATGCTGGACTTTAACTGTTTGTAATAGGAAATCTCTCTCAAATCTTTAAGGTTTTATTAGAATTTACCCATCACCAAAATGTGGCCAGTATGGCCCTATAATACTAATACTAAAAATGCAAAATTTCAAAAAAAAAGTGAGTTCAGGTAAGTTGAGGGTCAAAAGTGAAAAAGTGCATCTTTGAACATTCTCTAAGATTTGTGTCTCAGCTGTTCCTACGACAAACATCTCCCTCCACTTAGATATGGCACCAGAAAGTTGCTTTTCATTTGATTCTAAAAGATACACATTCTTCTTCCTATTCCTCTTCCCCATTCTTCTTTTCTTTCTTCTCCTCCTTTTCCTATCTTCCTTTTCCTTATCCTTTTCCTTCTTCCTTCTTCTCCTACCATTTGCTCCTAGCTACTAAGGATTCCTATTACAAAGGATTATTATTATAAGAATTTTTAGTCCTAAGAATGACCTCCAAAATCTGAAAAAGTTTTAGAAAGAAATTTATTGCTTATATTGATAAAGAGAAAAGCTAGAAGAAGTGTTCCTCTTTAGTCTCTGTGAGGTTTGCTTTATGTAAAGTTTCAAAATGGCCTCAAGTAAGCAGTACATATTCATCAAGAGAAGGACAATTTGAAATGTATATAACAGAAGTCAATATAATTTGGGGAACCCAATAGCTCAGAAGTACTTCAGGGAAGCCAGATGATTATAAGTAATGCTTAGATCATATTGGGCACTTATTTTGGGTTTATTCAGGTTTTGTTTTAGGTCCATCCAAAGCTTCTTTTTGGGTGTCTGAATATTAAAAGCTAGAATTCACAATCTTAATAAAGCATAATTAATAAATATTTTCTATGTAGGGTAAAATGAGACAAAATTTGTACAGCTCTTAGTGCATTGTCTAGCACATACTTGGTGTTTAATAAATGCTTATCCCCTTTCCTTTCTCCTCCTCCTCCTTTTTGACAATGACAAGAACAACAATAGAACTTATGCATAGAACTTTCAATTCCTACTGGGGGTAACTGACATGGGATCTATGAATATAATGTATGTATACAGATATGTATATATACATGCAAATACATATATACAAATATGTGTGTGTTTGTACTGTATTAATCACTATCTGATGTACCAAAAGCAAGGGATCTTCATTTCAGAAGCATTTACCTCTGAGCAGGACTCAATATATCAGCTAACACATCTTGTTAGCTTATTTTTCTTTACTACCTCATGGAATGTTTATATGGTATGGAAGGCTGAACTTTCTGGCATTACAAATATGGCATTTTTTAGAAATAAAAGAGGCACAGTGGTCAGGTAGAAAAAATACTGGATTTGGATGCCAGCCAATCTGTACTATATCCTATTTTAGGCTAGTTTTCTATCTACTTTCACCCTCAGTTATCTCATTTGTAAAATGTGTGGACTAAACAAGATAAACTCTAAGATATTTTCCAGTTCTGAAAAATAAAAAAAAGAAAAATTGTCTCTTGTATGCCTTGTTGTATACTCACTTCTTACTTGCTGTGCTCCAAGAACCTGACTGACTTACTGTTTATATTTTCTACCCCATAAAATAAAGAGGGATCAACAAATACTTACATATCCAAGTATCTGGAAAAATGACTAATGAGATATCCAATTTATTTTTTGGTATTGAGTATTTGTGATTCCAACCACTTGTTTCTAAGAAGTCTTCTCTTTCCTTGAAAGAAAATGTTTCTATCTAAAATATTTCTATCCTCCTTCCTTTTTTTCCCCAGGTAAAATGAGTCTCTCAGTATGACTTATTTTAAGAAATAAACCAGCTTATTTGATATCTTGAATCTTCTTGGGACTGATTAAGAGGAGGAAGAGGAAGAAGAAAAGTAAGAGGAAGAGCAGAAACAGAAGGAAGAGGAGGAAGAGGAAGAGGAAGAAAAGGAACAAGAGAAAGAGAAGGAGAAGGAGGAAGAAGATTAATTTACATCAGGGGAATCTTTCTGCTATTATTTGACTGCATTAGCTGAAAGCTGCTACCTAGCAGAGAAGAAAAACAGAGGTCAAAATCCCAGCATTCCATTTGTGTGAGATTTTATTTTGCCTCAGTTCTGTATTTAACTTCCTTATCAAAGGTTTCTGTCCATAGGTAATAAAGATCTGTGGCAGTCAATACAAGAGAAATGAAGAGAGTAGGGGTCTGAGGTAATTAAAAACCTATGTTTTAAAATCATAAAATACTGTTATGAAATGACATCCTATTGCGTATTGCCAATTCAACAATCCATTCCACAACTGTTACTGCAATAAAGCAATTCAGGCTTAGTATCAGGGTGCAAAATTAATGATATAGAATCAAATGCATGCATACTCAGTGGGGGGAAATATAACTTACAAATAACAAAATCATTAAACTATAACCAAATGGAGTTTAGTTAGCTGGCAGAACAAATCACAAATAAAGCATAGAATACCTTCAAAGTAAAGCATAAAATAATCAAAGGAAATCAAAGGAAGTCCTAAAAATACAAGAAAATATTCATCATTTACTTGGTTAGTCCACGAAAATTTCTTAAGCCTTTACTTTGTTCTGGACATTGTCCTAAATGCTTGGATCAAAAACTGACAAAAACACAAAGCCCTCAAAAAGTCCATGTTCTTGTGGAGAAAACATCACACCAACAACCAGATATATACCAGCATAATCAGTGTATTTTGGAGATAATTGCAGACAGAAAACAAATGTGGTTGAGGATGAAATTTGGAATAACAAAAATAGCCTTTTGCAGAAAGCAGGCTTTGGATTGGGTTTTAAGAAGGCCAGGTGAGGAGGCAGAGCAGTCTGGGCATGGGAGACAATGGAAGAAAAAGCAAAGTGCTAGGAGATGGAGAATTGTATAGGAACAACAGAAAGATTGTCGATTCTGTGAAGGGGAGTAAAATAAAAGATCGGAGTAAGAAGTGCTGAATTGTAAAAGGTTTCATAAGCCCAATTGGAAATTTTATTACATTATCTCCTAGGTGTTATTGAGCAGGCTGCATAGAGAAAGTGGTCATGTCTGCCCTTTATGATTACTTTGACAATTGAATGAAGGATAGTCAAGAGTGGGAAGATTTGAGGCAGGGGGACCAGGATATTGTGCTAATGCAAGTATATACTCATGACTTGCACCAGCATTGTAGCAGTAATATAGGAGCAAGAAGAAGTATATGATTTGTTATGGAGGTAGAAACAACAGAATTTATGAAGAGATTGAATATATAAAATAAATGCAATGAAGTAATCAATGATGACACAGAATTTGTCAGAGAAGTTTGTAAAAGGGAAGAGTTTAGGGGAATGAGACTGAATACTATTTTGGACAAAATGAATTTAAGATACTTGTAGAATACCCAGTTTATGATATTCAACAAATAATTGGAGATGTAATCCTGGAATGGACAAATGAGTCTGAGAATCTTCTACATAGAGATGAAAATTGAATCTGTGAGAGTTGATGGAATTGCAACTGTAATACTATATGAGTACAACAAAAGGACCGAGGAAAAACCCTTAGAGGACACTGATGGTTAGTATGACCTTAATTCAGCAAAGCAGACTAAGAAGGAGCCATATGTAAAGAGAACTAAGAGAGAACAGCATTGCAAAAACCTGGAAAGAAGAAAGGACCTAGGAGAAAGAGGTGATAGACAGTCTCAAAGATAGCAGAGAGGTAGAGGATAAGGAATGAGAAAAGAATTTGATATTTTTTTCAGTGAATATTAGTAATGCTACAGTAGTCCAATAGAATGAGTCAATAGATTCAATCTGAGCTTTGCCATATCTTATCTATTTTATTCTTAATCAAGTTACTTAATTTTATGTGCCTCAGTTTCCCCATCTGTAAAGTTTGGGCATTGTAATAGGTGACTTCTATGGTTCTCCAACTCTAAATTCTAATCATCTACATTTAGAACAATAAACTGGGCAATATGAAAGAGAGGAAAAAAGTGAATAAGAAATTGTATATTTCCTCAAAGATATTATAGCCTAATGTGAGAAAATAAGACACATAATACAAATATGTTTTTCTTTGGGAGGAGTTGGGTTTTTGTTTTATTTTATTGAGCTTTTTTTTTACAATTCAAATCCCAAACTCAGAATAGTTCTGTATTATCTCTGAGGAGGTATAAACAATGTCCATTCAGTTGCTTCCCCAGTTCCATAATAGTCAAGTCTCAAAAGAGCAATATCACATTATCATATGCAGTTCTACATGTATAGATGAAAAT
The DNA here is from genome assembly GCF_016432865.1 of Antechinus flavipes. Lineage (NCBI taxonomy): Eukaryota > Metazoa > Chordata > Mammalia > Dasyuromorphia > Dasyuridae > Antechinus > Antechinus flavipes. The sequence goes on along the minus strand of NC_067398.1, from coordinate 86,702,808 downwards.
CACAATTATCTCCAAATATAAAGATTCACAAAAAATAATAAGAAACAATTCACAACTTAATTTCACAAATGAACCAAAACTATAAGAAGCACTTTATAAAGCTTACTATATATCTGTGCTTACTTAGACTTATTTGCTTTATAAGGCCTTCTTCAATTCATAAACGCAATAAAAAACAAAGGCAAAGCTGGCATCCATCTCAAACAGAAATATGATATGCCCTGAGCTTTCTAAACCCCTTTTCTAAATGCCTACAGGGATTTGGAACCTATAGTCATCTTGGCATTATGTCTTTATCACATGGGTAAAACTGTCCTTTCAAAAGACTCTTTCAGTGCATTGAATCCCATGGACCATGGCTTCTCAGGGCTTCCATGTTGGGATGATTGACTGTTATACTTCACTGGAAATCCCAGTCCCAAAGCTGTCATAGCTCAAATACCCAGATTCCTTGGGGAATCAGCTCTGCCAAATGAAAATGAGACCAAACAATACAGAACAGAACCAAATAGCTTCATGTCCAGTCCTTAGAACTGAAGTTAAAGGAAGGTAGCAGGGAAGGTAATTCCCAATTTCAGCTCATGGTATGGCTCCCTAGGCATAACAGAAATGAGCACAAAAGGAAAAAATGGCAGGAGAAATGGTAAATGGCTTGATTTATCTAATTTTAAAGTCACGGACAACCAATCAAAAGAGGCTATCCATATCCAAATGTTAGGGAACATAGCAAATTGTATGGTAAGCAAACTAGGCTTGCTCAAAAGATTTACCAAGGGCAACTCTGTGTTAGACTTGTACATGTCTGGAGAAGCCTTAGCTTTATATGGATCACTTTGTAAATAACAGTCTCTAGTCATTATTAACTATAATAAATTTATAATAACTACATATAAACTATATAAATAATTATAATAAATATTAGGAAATTCCTTCAAACTAAGAGAAGAACAAGATTTCCACTGTCAAGACCATTCCCTTTCAAAAAATATATATTTAAGGTTTTCAGTGTATCAACCAGGTATCTTTGATTGTCAAGAAAAGCCACTGATCATCAATTGATTACTGCTAGTCTAAATATTAATTTGATTTTAATTACCCAGAAATTCTGTCTCTTGGATTGTTCATTCATATCACCACATACAAGCCATTTACCTTCTCTCATTGTTGTTTTTCAGTTGTTTCAGTCATATCTGATTCTTTGTGAGCCTATTTGGGGTTTTTTTGGCAAAGATCCTAGAATGGCTTACCATTTCGTTTATCAACTCATTTTACAATCGAAGAAACTGGGTCAAATAAGATTAACTGACTTGCTTAAGATCACACAGCTGCTAAGTATCTGAGAATAGATTTGAACTTAGGAAGATGACTCTGACTCCAGGCCCAGTTTAATTGCCATTTAATTGCCTTTCTTGAGAGTTACACAAAGTTTTCAACCCTCTCTGTTCCATAATTGTCAAAGTCCAGTAGCAATTAAAAAGTCAGAATGATGGGCAATGGTCCAGGATCCAGGAGATGTTCTTGGTGCCTTTGATGTCTGACCAAGGTCTAAGCAGTCTACAATACCAGCTTTAGTCACTGTCATGGATCAGAAGAAATTGTTTTCTTCTACCCATGGCACTCAGGGAAGTTTTCAAAAGTTTGGGGTAATCACACTGTACCCTGAAATTGAAGAAGCTCTAGTTTTGGAGATCTAGTGGATGAGATGAGGGTGGAGAGGTACTACAGAAAAGAAAAGCTTGCTGTGGTTTGTTCTTAAGAAGAACCGATGATACTAAGAAGGTGATGTTTTGACTTGCAAGCAAACTGGATTTACATGAGGCAGGACAGTGCAAAGTTACTTCTCTTGTCCAGAAGCATTTAGATATAGTGGCAAGATGTAAATCAAGATTATTGGAGATGACCTCCAAATGCCAAAAGGGACTTACCCTTTTAAGCTTGGTCTTTCCCAGATCTTAGTTTGTCTGAGTAAATAAGGCTTAATAAGAAATAAGGCAAAATATGGCTCTTTTAACTAATAAAAAGAAAATCAATCTAAGAGGGGAAGACTTCAAGATTATACTTCCTTTAAGTCATTAAAATTCAAAAAATGACAAAAAGAGACTTGGGCTGGAACTTATTATTGGCCAATCAGTGAGAGCCAAAGTGATTTGGCTTAAGCTATACTCAGAAAGCTCCATTTGAATCCCTTATGGGCTTTACCAAAGCATAGTTTCTTCAGAGTTCTATTTCAAGAAAGTCACTTTTCTTTGGACCTCCTAATGTAAGTGCATGATTTCCCATGTGGACCAAGGAAGAAAAACAAATAAGATCTTGCAGTTCCATGAGATATAAAGAAATAGTTTTTTTTTAAAAAAAAAAAGAGCGATTACTTCCAGTTGGAAAGAAAAAAAGACAAACTTCATAGTTTCTGCAAATATATCAGAATGGCTGATGGAAGTGGATTTCTTTAACAAAGAGACCTAACTCAGTTTCAATTGATCAATGATGAACAGAAGCAGCTACACCCAAAGAAAAAACACTGGGAAATGAATGCAAACTGTTTGCATTTTTGTTTTTCTTCCTGGGTTATTTCTACCTTCTGAATCCAATTCTCCCTGTGCAACAAGAGATCTGTTCAGTTCTGCACACATATATTGTATCTAGGATATACTGTGACATACTTAACATATATAGAACTGCTTGCCATCTAGGGGAGAGGATAGAGGGAGTGAGGGGAAAAATCGGAACAGAAGTGAATGTTGTAAAAAATTACCCTGGGATGGATTCTGTCAATAAAAAGTTATTGTAAAAAAAATTTTAAAGAAATTAAAAAAAGAAAAAAATATATCAGAATGGTTTTAATACCAATGAAGATATAGACTACTTACTTTTGAATTACATGCCATTTATGTTACTATTTCATGATAACTCATATATTATCAATTACATTTTATGGAAGAATAGAGTATTAAATACTATTTGAGATTACAAAGTTTAACAATAAAAAACAGAAATTAAATATTATTATTAATAGTCTTTTTTTAAAATAAAATCATACTTCAGGAGATCTCAGTCAGAAAGGCACATGGAGAGTAACAAGTCCAGTCCCATCATTTTAGAGATCAACAAATTGAAGACAAAGTGGAAAGAAATTGGACTAAGAGCAAGTAGCAAGTTAGTGGCTGTCTCAGTCTTCACTTATCTTTTTTAAATACACTTACTTTCATCTCTGAAATATTATATAAAAGAAAGTTTCCTTTCATTGCCAAAATTCAATTCAGAGACAGCTTGGAAATATGACCACCTGGAGGTAATAAATTCATACATTTCTGAGATTCTTGTGTATGAAAATAAGCATTGGACAAAATAGATAAGCAAAAGTAAACCAATAGTTGAAATACTCCAGTATTTATCAGTTTAATTTGGCACATTACACACAGATTTTAAAATACAATAAAAAATCTAGTAAAAAACATCCACCACTAAAAGAAAATCTTTCAAATAATATTAGAATTATGGGAATAGGGAGAAGAAGATTAAGACTAATATCAGATGTCAGCCTGGAAGAAAACCAAAATTCAGATTCAAATGCCTGATCCTAGAACCTATTCTAGAAAACAGATTTTCCTAATGCATAGGTTATAAGCTTTAGCACCTATCTGAAATTTTGGTCCTATTTAATGGGAAGTAAGTGATTGCTAACTCCTTTTGTCATTTTAATAGTTTGAGATGATGATACCAAAAGTAAAAGAAAATATGGTATATAGGAAAACATGATAGAAATATACTGAAATAAATCTAAAATAATTTTCATACAATAATAGTAATAATAATAATAATAGCACTTAGGTAGCATTTTAAGGGGGAAAGACACTTTAAATAAAGCATTTCACAAATATCTCATTCAATTTTCACAATATTTTTGATAAATAGATATTATCCTCTGTATCTTTCAAATGAAGAAATTGAGCAGGCAATAGTTAGGGGACTTACCAAGGATCACAGATACTATAAACTATATTTACATATATTATTTAAATTGCCTTGCAAAATCATCAAATAAGACAATATCATTGGTAGAAGGACCTCTAGAGATAACGTTATCAACTTTCCTGTCTTGTTCAGAAATTATTTGTAGAACAGAATTTCTTAACCTGATATCCATTTATCATGGATATATTTCAGGAAGCTTGTGAATCTGGATGGGGAAAAAGTGACAATATTATTTTTAATAATCTTTAACTCAAATTAGGATTTTCTTTCATTACACATATTGACAATACATCATTTGGAAAAAGCATCTGTGATGAAGATCTAGTAAAAATGACAGACTTGTTTGGTCCTTGGCTCCTTGGCTTTCCTCATTCATTTAATTGCTCCATAGTAGGGCACTGAGTTGCCCCACTATTGGCATGGTAATCATATATTGCTACATCAGGAGTTCTTTTTCTAAAGGCTAGATTGATTTGAATCCTGAGGTGCTCTGGATCTACTACCCAAAGTGTATCTCACAATTCATTCAAACTATTACCCATACAACTGTGGGGCAATGAAGTCACATACTTCTACTCCTGTTTGACATATGCTCTCCTAATTTCTGTGAGTAGCAAAAAAGCTCTATTAACCTCTACCCTTCTGTGATATTTCCTTTTTTAATTTGAACCACCTCCATATTTTTGTCTTATAATGACACAAAAATTGTTTGAAAAACCCTGTTGTAAAGCCTTTTTAAATGATGATCACCTTTCTTCTATTTGAGCAGATACTGATCAATACAAGTTCTTCTTTGGGATGTAGTTAGTGCTTATGTTGCCCCTTTTCTGAATATGAAGAAATAATAACATAGAATAAAAATGAGTTAAAGTACTCAGTCACATATTTAGAATGTAGCCCAGACCTCTAGGCTTATTATCATATTAATGTCTCTAGGTATCAAATTTAATCATAATAATAACTAGTACATATATAGTGTTTTAAGATTCACAAAGCACTTTACATATTAGTTTATTAGGTCCTCAAAATAATCCTGTGATGTAAATGCTATTATAATCCCTATTTTAGTGATCAAGATATTGGGGCTGAAAAGGCTTAGGCAACTTACCCAGACTCTCACACTAACTAGTAATTGTCTGAAGCAGGATTCAAATTCAAGTCTTCCTGTCTCCAACTCCAGTTCTCTATACACTGTGTCACCTACGTGACTTCATTCATTCTTCCTACTGACTTTTTAAATTGACAAGTCCACAATATGAAGAAATTTCAGAAAGCAACTGCAATGTCATTTGTATTGTAGTCTCAAAAAAAAAAATATGAGAACATGAGGTTTGAATTATATATACATCTGAATATATAAGAATATTTTTACATATAGATATATGTATATGAGCCTATAAATTGATGTGCTTTTATACTGCATGTGTGTGTGTGTGTATGTGTGACAGAGAGAGAGAGAGAGAGAGAGAGATCAACTCCTTTGGCAATCTAATAAAGCCTACAGACTTCTAAGAATAATGTTTTTAAATGCATAAAATAAAATACATAAGATAACCAAAGGAAACCAATTATATTGAAATACAGTTATCCAAAGTTTAAGACATAAAACAAATATTCAGGAGCATTGAATTAAGAACCTCTGGTCTTCAGATGGATTTACATGTGAATTCTATCAAACATTGAAATTAACTCCAATGCTATATAAACTATTTGAACAAATAGGGATTGAAGGAATCCTACCAAATTCCTTTTATGACACAGACATGGTACTGATACCTAAATCAGGTAGGTTGAAAACAGAGAAAGAAAATTATAGATGAATCTCCCTAATGAATATTGATGCTAAAATCCTAAATAAAATATTAGCAAAAAAATTACAGAAACTCATTCCCAGGATAATACACTAGGATTTATACCAGGATTTATACCAGGAATGCAGGGCTATGTCAATATTAGGAAAAATCTTACTATAATTGACCATACTAATAACCAAATTAACAAAAACCATATGATCATCTCAATAGATGAAGAAAAAAGCATTTGATAAAATCCAACATCCATTCCTATTAAAAACACTTGAGAGTATAGAAATAAATGGACTTTTCCTTAAAATAATCAGTACCATCTGTTTAAAAGCATCAGTAAGCATCATATGTAATGGGAATAAACTGGAACCATTCCCAATAAGGTCAGGAGTGAAACAAGGTTGCCCACTATAAGCATTATTATTCAATATTGTATTAGAAATTCTAGCCTTGGCAATAAGAGTCAAGAAAGAGATTATAGGAATTAGAGTAGGTAATGAGGACACCAAATTATCACTCTTTGTGATGATATGATGGTATACTTAGAGAACCCAAGAGATTCTACTAAAAAGTTATTAGAAATAATTCATAATTTTAGCAAAGTTGCAGGATACAAAATAAATCCACATAAATCCTCAGTATTTTTATACATCACCAACAAAATCCAACAGCAAAAGATACAAAGAGAAATTCCATTCAAAATAACCGTCCATAACATAAAATATTTGGGAATCTATCTATGAAAGGAAAATCAGGAATTATATGAGCAAAATTACAAAACACTTTCCACACAAATAAAGTCAGAACTAACCAATTGGAAAAATATTAAATGCTCTTGAATAGGCCGAGCAAATATAATAAAGATGACAATACTCCCTAAACTAATCTATTTCTTTAGTGCTATACCAATCAGACTCCCAAGAAACTATTTTAATGACCTAGAAAAAATAACAACAAAATTCATATGGAAGAACAAAAGGTCGAGAATTTCAAGGGAATTAATGAAAAAAAAATCAAATGAAGGTGGCCTAGTTGTACCAGATCTAGAATTATATTATAAAGCAGTGGTCACCAAAACCATTTGGTATTGGCTAAGAAACAGATTAGTTGATCAGTGGAATAGGTTAGAGTCACAGGACAAAATAGTCAATAACTGTAGCAATCTAGTGTTTGACAAATCCAAAAATCCCAACTTTGGAGATAAGAATTCATTATTTGACAAAAATTGCTGGGAAAACTGGAAATTAGTATGGCAGAAATTAGGCAGGGACCCACACTTAACACCGTATACCAAGATAAGATCAAAATGGATCCATGATTTAGGCATAAAGAACAATATTATAAATAAATTAGAGGAACATAGGATAGTTTACCTCTCAGACTTGTGGAGGAGGAAGGAATTTATGACCAAAGATGAACTAGAGATCATTATTGATCACAAAATAGAAAATTTTGATTATATCAAAATAAAAAGCCTTTGTACAAATAAAACTAATGCAAACAAAATTAGAAGGGAAGCAACAAACTGGGAAAACATTTTCACAGTTAAAGGTTCTGATTAAGGCCTCATTTCCAAAATATATAGAGAATTGACTTTAATTTATAAGAAATCAAGCATTCTCCAATTGATATTCAAAGGATATGAACAGACAATTTTCAGATGATGAAATTGAAACTATTACCACTCATATGAAAGAGTGTTCCAAATCATTATTGATCAGAGAAATGCAAATTAAGACAACTCTGAGATACCACTACACACCTGTCAGATTGGCTAAGATGACAGGAAAAAATAATCATGAATGTTGGAGGGGATGCGGGAAAACTGGGACACTGATGCATTGTTGATGGAGTTGTGAACGAATCCAACCATTCTGGAGAGCAATCTGGAATTATGCCCAAAATGTCATCAAATTGTGCATACCCTTTAATCCAGCAGTGTTTCTATTGGGCTTATATCCCAAAGAAATACTAAAGAAGGGAAAGGGACCTGTATGTGCCAAAATGTTTGTAGCAGCCCTGTTTGTAGTGGCTAGAAACTGGAAAATGAATTGATGCCCATCAATTGGAGAATGGATGGGTATATTGTGGTATATGAACGTTATGGAATATTATTGTTTTGTAAGAAATGACCAACAGGATGAATACAGAGAGGCTTGGAAAGACTGACATGAACTGATGCTAAGTGAAATGAGCAGAACCAGGAGATCATTATATACCTCAACAACGATACTGTATGAGGATATATTCTGATGGAAGGGGATTTCTTTGACAAAGAGAAGATCTAATTCAGTTCCAATTGATCAATGATGGACAGAAGCAGCTACACCCAGAGAAGGAACACTGGGAAATGAAAGTGCGCTGTTTGCATTTTTGTTTTTCTTCTCAGGTTATTTTTACCTTCTAACTCCAATTCTTGTGCAACAAGAGAACTGTTCGGTTCTGCACACATATATTATATCTAGGATGTACTATAACATATTTACATATATAAGATTGCCTGCCATCTAGGGGAGGGGGTGGTTGGAGGCAAGGGAAAAGTCAGAACAGAAGTGAGTGCAAGGGATAATGTTGTAAAAAATTACTAATGCATATGTACTATCAATAAAAAGTTATTGTAAAAAAAATTTTAAAGAAATTAAAAAAAAGAAAAAAATATATCAGAATGGTTTTAATACCAATGAAGATATAGACTACTTACTTTTGAATTACATGCCATTTATGTTACTATTTCATGATAACTCATATATTATCAATTACATTTTATGGAAGAATAGAGTATTAAATACTATTTGAGATTACAAAGTTTAACAATAAAAAACAGAAATTAAATATTATTATTAATAGTCTTTTTTTAAAATAAAATCATACTTCAGGAGATCTCAGTCAGAAAGGCACATGGAGAGTAACAAGTCCAGTCCCATCATTTTAGAGATCAACAAATTGAAGACAAAGTGGAAAGAAATTGGACTAAGAGCAAGTAGCAAGTTAGTGGCTGTCTCAGTCTTCACTTATCTTTTTTAAATACACTTACTTTCATCTCTGAAATATTATATAAAAGAAAGTTTCCTTTCATTGCCAAAATTCAATTCAGAGACAGCTTGGAAATATGACCACCTGGAGGTAATAAATTCATACATTTCTGAGACTCTTGTGTATGAAAATAAGCATTGGACAAAATAGATAAGCAAAAGTAAACTAATAGTTGAAATACTCCAGTATTTATCAGTTTAATTGGGCACATTACACACAGATTTTAAATACAATAAAAAATCTAGTAAAAAACATCCACCACTAAAAGAAAATCTTTCAAATAATATTAGAATTATGGAATAGGGAGAGAAGATTAAGACTAATATCAGATGTCAGCCTGGAAGAAAACCAAAATTCAGATTCAAATGCCTGATTCTAGAACCTATTCTAGAAAACAGATTTTCCTAATGCATAGGTTATAAGCTTTAGCACCTATCTGAAATTTTGGTCCTATTTAATGGGAAGTAAGTGATTGCTAACTCCTTTTGTCATTTTAATAGTTTGAGATGATGATACCAAAAGTAAAAGAAAATATGGTATATAGGAAAACATGATAGAAATATACTGAAATAAATCTAAAATAATTTTCATACAATAATAGTAATAATAATAATAATAGCACTTAGGTAGCATTTTAAGGGGAAAGACACTTTAAATAAAGCATTTCACAAATATCTCATTCAATTTTCACAATATTTTTGAGAAATAGATATTATCCTCTATATCTTTCAAATGAAGAAGTTGAGCAGGCAATAGTTAGGGGACTTACCAAGGATCACAGATACTATAAACTATATTTACATATATTATTTAAATTGCCTTGCAAAATCATCAAATAAGACAATATCATTGGTAGAAGGACCTCTAGAGATAACGTTATCAACTTTCCTGTCTTGTTCAGAAATTATTTGTAGAACAGAATTTCTTAACCTGATATCCATTTATCATGGATATATTTCAGGAAGCTTGTGAATCTGGATGGGGAAAAAGTGACAATATTATTTTTAATAATCTTTAACTCAAATTAGGATTTTCTTTCATTACACATATTGACAATACATCATTTGGAAAAAGCATCTGTGATGAGGATCTAGTAAAAATGACAGACTTGTTTGGTCCTTGGCTCCTTGGCTTTCCTCATTCATTTAATTGCTCCATAGTAGGGCACTGAGTTGCCCCACTATTGGCATGGTAATCATATATTGCTACATCAGGAGTTCTTTTTCTAAAGACTAGATTGATTTGAATCCTGAGGTGCTCTGGATCTTCTACCCAAAGTGTATCTCACAATTCATTCAAACTATTACCCATACAACTGTGGGGCAATGAAGTCACATACTTCTACTCCTGTTTGACATATGCTCTCCTCATTTCTGTGAGTAGCAAAAAAGCTCTATTAACCTCTACCCTTCTGTGATATTTCCTTTTTTAATTTGAACCATGTTGTAATCTTTTTCTTCTCAAAACGCAGCCAGGTGATAAAAGTTCAGATCTTTTATTTTCTCCAATATAGCCCGGTTAGCTTAGAGGCCTATCTCTCTGTTTGGTTCCAAGAGCTCTCTCCAAATGTCTTTAAATCTAAAGGTCTGGTCCTACAGCCTCTGCCTCTACTTTCTTCAGCCTCCAGCCAGCTCCAGTCTTCATGTCATTCCAGTGAAATCTTGACTTGTAGCGTCTTCCTCTCTCCAGAACACTTCTGCCACCAGCCAGCCAAATGGAAAATATTCTGCCTTGCCTCGGAGAGAGGGCTTCTGGCGTAACTCTACTGAAATCTGACCGAGAGCTTCTGTCTGTTTCTTTTATCCAAAAGGGAGGAATTGTGGGATACGAGAGAGAGGGATTATGGGTTTTCTCCCATAGTGCTCTCTGGCCCAACGAGCTTCAAGGGAGGTGTGAACTCATTGAACTTAGTTCTACTTAGTACCTTGTTTCAGGTTCTGCCCAAAACATCTTCTTGTAAGATTAGATCAACTCTAATTAGTTAGCAGTTAGTAAGGATTCCAACATCTCCCCCTTTCTTTTGTTTTAAAACATAGGTGGTTTCTGAAGGGGTACACATAAATCCATCAATATGGGAAAGAACTTTGTAACAGATATACATGGTATACATAAATCCATCAATATGGGAGGCATTATACATAATTTACAAAAGCATACAGCAATATAACACAGGCTAGTGGTAATGTAACAAATAACATGAATCAACATGAAAATTTAACTACTGCAAAAGTCTCATCAACAATCTTTCATCTCAAGAAATCCAATGATTCTTGCAATTGCTTAAAATACATAAGCACATAGTAATATAACACAGGCTAGTAGTAATGTAACAACATAAATCGACCTGAAAATTTACAAATGTCCATAAGTCCTAGAAATAGTCCATAAGGAATCCATTGTCCATTAGTTCATGTGCCAGGAATCTAATAATTCCTGTAAGCTCTGAAGTACTGCAAAAAGTCTCATCAACAATTTTTCATCTCAGGGAACCCAATGATTTCTGAAGATTTTAAGAGTCCTTTTGACAGTCTCATTGTCAGCCATCTGATTCTTTCTTCCACCTGTGGAAATATAAGCAGATCCTCTTCCCCAAGCAGTTAACCTATCTAATTCTCTTCTATTTACCACTTTTGGGATTTCTCCTCATCATCTGGTAATTACATTGGAGCTGTTTGCATTGGATATTGTCTTGTTGTCTTAAAAGGCCTGTATTCTTCCCAACTGTAATCCTGATTGCTTTTCTGTTGGTTGATGACATCAGAGTTCTGAATTTCTAAAGTCTCTCTGGGTGTAACCTCAGCTGCTATCATGCTCCACCTGTCCTTTGATTGATACTTTAGAGCTGGGCCCTGGCTCTCATTCCTCTGGGTCAATATACATTTAGAGGCCCAGTGAAAGCCTGGGTTACATTTTGGACATGGGATTTTGGGTTTTCTCTCACCCTGTCTTCTCACTCTATCTCCATATCTACAATGAGCTCTCAAATGTCCAATTTTTCTGCACTGAAAACATCGACGAGTTTCTCTAGAATTCCTCTGCCAAGAAGGACCTTGTTTTTCCATGTTCATCATAGTCTGGGCATAATAAGCATTTGTGCCCACTGTGGCACAGCATCTTATGATTTCTTCTAAAGGAGCATTTTTGTCTAGCCCCCATATAATTCTCTTGCAAATCTCATTGGCATTTTCCTTAGCCAAATGTCTAGTCATTATTTCTGTTGCTGCATTGTCTCCAATGGTTCTTATTACAGCTGTTTGTAAACGTCCCACAAAATCTGCAAAAGGTTCATTGGGACCTTGCTCTATTTTTGTGAAAGCATTATTTCCATCTTTCCTAATTTCTGGGTTGAAGTCTTTTCCACTGGATCAGGATCAGAGGCTTTTCCACTTGAATCAGGATCGTAGCTTTTCCACTGAAATCCACTGAGGGGTCTGTTAGTCCCACGTTCAGGGCGCCAAAATGTTGTAATCTTTTTCTTCTCAAAACGCAGCCAGGTGATAAAAGTTCAGATCTTTTATTTTCTCCAATATAGCCCGGTTAGCTTAGAGGCCTATCTCTCTGTTTGGTTCCAAGAGCTCTCTCCAAATGTCTTTAAATCCAAAGGTCTGGTCCTTCAGCCTCTGCCTCTACTTTCTTCAGCCTCCAGCCAGCTCCAGTCTTCATGTCATTCCAGTGAAATCTTGACTTGTAGCGTCTTCCTCTCTCAAGAACACTTCTGCCACCAGCCAGCCAAATGGAAAATATTCTGCCTTGCCTCGGAGAGAGGGCTTCTGGCGTAACTCTACTGAAATCTGACCGAGAGCTTCTGTCTGTTTCTTTTATCCAAAAGGGAGGAATTGTGGGATACAAGAGAGAGGGATTATGGGTTTTCTCCCATAGTGCTCTCTGGCCCAACGAGCTTCAAGGGAGGTGTGAACTCATTGAACTTAGTTCTACTTAGTACCTTGTTTCAGGTTCTGCCCAAAACATCTTCTTGTAAGATTAGATCAACTCTAATTAGTTAGCAGTTAGTAAGGATTCCAACAGAACCACCTCCATATTTTTGTCTTATAATGACACAAAAATTGTTTGAAAAACCCTGTTGTAAAGCCTTTTTAAATGATGATCACCTTTCTTCTATTTGAGCAGATACTGATCAATACAAGTTCTTCTCTGGGATGTAGTTAGTGCTTATGTTGCCCCTTTTCTGAATATGAAAAAATAACAACAAAATTCATATGGAAGAACAAAAGGTCGAGAATTTCAAGGGAATTAATGAAAAAAAAATCAAATGAAGGTGGCCTAGTTGTACCAGATCTAGAATTATATTATAAAGCAGTGGTCACCAAAACCATTTGGTATTGGCTAAGAAACAGATTAGTTGATCAGTGGAATAGGTTAGAGTCACAGGACAAAATAGTCAATAACTGTAGCAATCTAGTGTTTGACAAATCCAAAAATCCCAACTTTGGAGATAAGAATTCATTATTTGACAAAAATTGCTGGGAAAACTGGAAATTAGTATGGCAGAAATTAGGCAGGGACCCACACTTAACACCGTATACCAAGATAAGATCAAAATGGATCCATGATTTAGGCATAAAGAACAATATTATAAATAAATTAGAGGAACATAGGATAGTTTACCTCTCAGACTTGTGGAGGAGGAAGGAATTTATGACCAAAGATGAACTAGAGATCATTATTGATCACAAAATAGAAAATTTTGATTATATCAAAATAAAAAGCCTTTGTACAAATAAAACTAATGCAAACAAAATTAGAAGGGAAGCAACAAACTGGGAAAACATTTTCACAGTTAAAGGTTCTGATTAAGGCCTCATTTCCAAAATATATAGAGAATTGACTTTAATTTATAAGAAATCAAGCATTCTCCAATTGATATTCAAAGGATATGAACAGACAATTTTCAGATGATGAAATTGAAACTATTACCACTCATATGAAAGAGTGTTCCAAATCATTATTGATCAGAGAAATGCAAATTAAGACAACTCTGAGATACCACTACACACCTGTCAGATTGGCTAAGATGACAGGAAAAAATAATCATGAATGTTGGAGGGGATGCGGGAAAACTGGGACACTGATGCATTGTTGATGGAGTTGTGAACGAATCCAACCATTCTGGAGAGCAATCTGGAATTATGCCCAAAATGTCATCAAATTGTGCATACCCTTTAATCCAGCAGTGTTTCTATTGGGCTTATATCCCAAAGAAATACTAAAGAAGGGAAAGGGACCTGTATGTGCCAAAATGTTTGTAGCAGCCCTGTTTGTAGTGGCTAGAAACTGGAAAATGAATTGATGCCCATCAATTGGAGAATGGATGGGTATATTGTGGTATATGAACGTTATGGAATATTATTGTTTTGTAAGAAATGACCAACAGGATGAATACAGAGAGGCTTGGAAAGACTGACATGAACTGATGCTAAGTGAAATGAGCAGAACCAGGAGATCATTATATACCTCAACAACGATACTGTATGAGGATATATTCTGATGGAAGGGGATTTCTTTGACAAAGAGAAGATCTAATTCAGTTCCAATTGATCAATGATGGACAGAAGCAGCTACCCAGAGAAGGAACACTGGGAAATGAAAGTGCGCTGTTTGCATTTTTGTTTTTTCTTCTCAGGTTATTTTTACCTTCTAACTCCAATTCTTGTGCAACAAGAGAACTGTTCGGTTCTGCACACATATATTATATCTAGGATGTACTATAACATATTTACATATATAAGATTGCCTGCCATCTAGGGGAGGGGGTGGTTGGAGGCAAGGGAAAAGTCAGAACAGAAGTGAGTGCAAGGGATAATGTTGTAAAAAATTACTAATGCATATGTACTATCAATAAAAGTTTTTAAAAAAAAGAACCTCTGGTCTTCATTGAATAAAAGAATCTGAGCATTTATCCATTCTGGCTGTTTATCTGCCTAGCAGCCCCAAAATATTGTTTTCCTTCCTAGAAGAGTTCAAACCAAAACTGATATTATAAGTCTGAATCACAGGATTGTGTAGGATCTTGTATAAGAAGTGATGAAGAGATAGGGAAAATTGTAATGATTGATTTGGGCTGTCATGAATACTTTATGTGTTTTGGACAATTGTTTATCCACATCTTTGATTCCTTTTATTGGGAGAGGAACATAAGGGAAGGAAAAAGAGATTTTTTTAGAGAGGAGCAAGTGTAGAAATAAAGAGGGGGGAGGGGGAGAATGATTTAGAGCTTGAAGGAATACCAAACCGAACTTTCTCATTTTATATATAAAGGTAATCCCTCCCCCTTCTCCCTCTCCCTTTCCCTACCCCTCACATTTTCTTTAGGATGAAATTATTATTGTTCTGATTATGATTATTTCATTCATTACCTTTGGTTTCTTTATAGGAATAAGGACCCCTTTGATGCAAATCTGTGAAACCTAGAGATGATCTGTACATGATTTATGTTTTTGGATTTAACACTGATATATACTGGTTGGGTGACCAAAGGTAATTAACTCTCTTAGCTTCTCAATGAACCAGGCAATTCTCTAAGACTGAATTTAAAGTTGTGAATTAATATTGGTAGATGGAGTGTCTTTAATAAATCCAGTTAGAAAAGAAGAGAAAATGAAATAATTAATCATATTAGGGTAGAGAAAAAAAATTTTTTTTAATTTTTTATTTAATAATTACATTATATTGACACTCGTTTCTGTTCCGATTTTTTCCCCCTCCCTCCCTCCACCCCCTCCCCTAGATGGCAAGCAGTCCTTTATATGTTGGATATGTTGCAGTATATCCTAGATACAATATATGTTTGCAGAACCGAACAGTTCTCTTGTTGCGTAGGGAGAATTGGATTCAGAAGGTATAAATAATCCGGGAAGAAAAACAAAAATGCAGATAGTTTACATTCGTTTCCCAGTGTTTTTTCTTTGGGTGTAGCTGCTTTTGTCCGTCATTTATCAATTGAAACTCAGGTCTCTTTGTCAAAGAAATCCACTTCCATCAAAATATGTCCTCATACAATATCGTTGTCGAAGTGTATAATGATCTCCTGGTTCTGCTCATTTCACTTAGCATCAGTTCATGTAAGTCTCGCCAGTCCTCTCTGTATTCATCCTGCTGGTCATTTCTTACAGAACAATAATATTCCATAACATTCATATACCACAATTTACCCAGCCATTCTCCAATTGATGGGCATCCATTCATTTTCCAGTTTCTAGCCACTACAAACAGGGCTGCTACAAACATTTTGGCACATACAGGTCCCTTTCCCTTCTTTAGTATTTCTTTGGGATATAAGCCCAATAGAAACACTGCTGGATCAAAGGATATGCACAATTTGATAATTTTTTGGGCATAATTCCAGATTGCTCTCCAGAATGGTTGGATTCGTTCACAACTCCACCAACAATGCATTAGTGTCCCAGTTTTCCCGCATCCCCTCCAACATTCATCATTATTTTTTCCTGTCATCTTAGCCAATCTGACAGGTGTGTAGTGGTATCTCAGAGTTGTCTTAATTTGCATTTCTCTGATCAATAATGATTTGGAACACTCTTTCATATGAGTGGTAATAGTTTCAATCTCATCCTCTGAAAATTGTCTGTTCATATCCTTTGACCATTTATCAATTGGAGAATGGCTTGATTTCTTATAAATTTGAGTCAGTTCTCTATATATTTTGGAAATGAGGCCTTTATCAGAACCTTTAACTGTGAAAATGTTTTCCCAGTTTGTTGCTTCCCTTC
Organism: Antechinus flavipes; assembly: GCF_016432865.1. NCBI lineage: Eukaryota > Metazoa > Chordata > Mammalia > Dasyuromorphia > Dasyuridae > Antechinus > Antechinus flavipes. The sequence continues at coordinate 86,686,253 of NC_067398.1, read as the reverse complement.
TAATCTTGTTTGCATTAGTTTTATTTGTACAAAGGCTTTTTAATTTGATGTAATCAAAATTTTCTATTTGTGATCAGTAATGGTCTCTAGTTCATCTTTGGTCACAAATTTCTTTCTCCTCCACAAGTCTGAGAGATAAACTATTCTATGTTCCTCTAATTTATTTATAGTCTCGTTCTTTATGCCTAGGTCATAGACCCATTTTGATCTTATCTTGGTATATGGTGTTAAGTGTGGGTCCATGCCTAATTTCTGCCATACTAATTTCCAATTATCCCAGCAGTTTTTATCAAATAATGAATTCTTTTCCCAGAAGTTAGGGGCTTTGGGTTTGTCAAACACTAGATTGCTATAATTGACTATTCTGTCTTGTGAGCCTAGCCTTTCCACTGATCCACTAATCTATTTCTTAGCCAATACCAAATGGTTTTGGTGACTGCTGCTTTATAATATAATTTTAGATCAGGTACAGCTAGGCCACCTTCATTTGATTTTTTTTTCATTAATTCCCTTGAGATTCTCGACTTTTTATTGTTCCATATGAATTTTGTTGTTATTTTTTCTAGATCAATAAAATATTTTCTTGGAAGTCTGATTGGTATAGCACTAAATAAATAGATTAGTTTAGGGAGTATTGTCATCTTTATTATGTTCGCTCGGCCGATCCAAGAGCACTTAATATTTTTCCAATTATTTAAGTCTGACTTTATTTGTGTGGAGACTTTTTTATAATTTTGCTCATATAATTCCTGACTTTCCTTTGGTAGATAGATTCCCAAATATTTTATGGTATCAACAGTTATTCTGAATGGAATTTCTCTTTGTATCTCTTGCTGTTGGGTTTTGTTGGTGATGTATAAAAATGCTGAGGATTTATGGGGATTTATTTTGTAGCCAGCTACTTTGCTAAAATTATGAATTATTTCCAATAGCTTTTTGGTAGAATCTCTGGGGTTCTCTAGGTATACCATCATATCATCTGCAAAGAGTGATAGTTTGGTTTCCTCATTGCCTACTCTAATTCCTTTTATATCTTTCTCGACTCTTATTGCCGAGGCTAGTGTTTCTAATACGATATTAAATAATAATGGTGATAGTGGGCAACCTTGCTTCACTCCAGATCTTACTGGGAAAGGTTCCAGTTTTTCCCCATTGCATATGATGCTTACTGATGGTTTTAAATATATGCTCCTGACTATTTTAAGGAAAAGTCCATTTATTCCTATGCTCTCAAGTGTTTTTATTAGGAATGGATGTTGGATTTTATCAAATGCTTTTTCTGCATCTATTGAGATGATCATGTGGTTTTTGTTTGTTTGGTTATTGATATAGTCAATTATGCTAATAGTTTTCCTAATATTGAACCAGCCCTGCATTCCTGGTATAAATCCTACTTGGTCATAGTGTATTATCCTGGTGACAATTTTCTGTAATCTTTTTGCTAATATTTTATTTAAGATTTTAGCATCAATATTCATTAGGGAGATTGGTCTATAATTTTCTTTCTCTGTTTTCAGCCTACCTGGTTTAGGTATCAGTACCATATCTGTGTCATAAAAGGAGTTTGGTAGGACTCCTTCAATCCCTATTTTTTCAAATAGTTTATATAACATTGGAGTTAATTGTTCTTTAAATGTTTGGTAGAATTCACATGTAAATCCATCTGGTCCTGGGGATTTTTTCTTAGGGAGTTGATTGATAGTTTGTTCTATTTCTTTTTCTGAGATGGGACTGTTTAGGATATTTACTTCTTCCTCTGTTAGTTTGGGCAAGCTGTATTTTTGGAGGTATTTTTCTATTTCATTTAAGTTGTCGAATTTATTGGCATAAAGTTGGGCAAAGTAACTCCTAATTATTGCTCTAATTTCCTCTTCGTTAGTGGTGAGTTCTCCCTTTTCATTTTTAAGACTAACAATTTGATTTTCCTCTTTCCTTTTTTTAATCAGATTTACTAAGGGTTTGTCTATTTTGTTGGTTTTTTCATAGAACCAACTCTTAGTTTTATTAATCAATTCAATAGTTTTTTTACTTTCAATTTTATTGATCTCACCTTTTACTTTTAGAATTTCAAGTTTAGTGTTTGACTGGGGGTTTTTAATTTGTTCCTTTTCTAGCATTTTTAATTGCAAACCCAATTCATTGACCTTCTCTTTCTCTATTTTATACAAATAGGCCTCTAGAGATATGAAATTTCCCCTTATTACCACTTTGGCTGCATCCCATACATTTTGGTATGATGTCTCATTATTATCGTTTTCTTGGGTGAAGTTATTAATTATGTCTATGATTTGCTGTTTCACCCAATCATTCTTTAGTATGAGATTATTTAGTTTCCAATTATTTTTTGGTCTACTTCCCCCTGCTTTTTTGTTGAATGTAATTTTCATTGCATCGTGGTCTGAAAAGGATGCATTTACTATTTCTGCCTTACTACATTTGAGTTTGAGGTTTTTATGTCCTAATATATGGTCAATTTTTGTATAGGTTCCATGAACTGCTGAAAAGAAAGTGTATTCCTTTCTGTCTCCATTACATTTTCTCCAGAGATCTATCATATCTAACTTTTCTAGTATTCTATTTACCTCTTTGACTTCTTTCTTATTTATTTTGTGGTTTGATTTATCTAATTCTGAGAGTGCAAGGTTAAGATCTCCCACTATTATAGTTTTACTGTCTATTTCTTCTTGCAGCTCTCTTAGTTTCTCTTTTAAGAATTTAGATGCTACCCCACTTGGTGCATATATGTTTAATATAGATAGTGCTTCATTATCCATGCTACCCTTTAGCAAGATATAGTGTCCTTCCTTATCTCTTTTAATTAGGTCAATTTTTGCTTTAGCTTGATCTGAGATCAGGATGGCTACCCCTGCTTTTTTGACTTCACCTGAAGCATAGTAGATTTTGCTCCAACCTTTTACCTTTAACCTGCATGTATCTCCCCGCTTCAGGTGTGTTTCCTGTAAACAACATATTGTAGGATTCTGGCTTTTAATCCATTCTGCTAACCGCTTCCTCTTTATGGGGAGTTCACCCCGTTCACATTTATGGTTAGAATGACCAATTCTGTATTACTTGCCATCTTGTTAACCCCGGTTTATGCTTTCCTCCCTTCTTTCCCCTTTCCCCCCTTCCAAGTATTAAGCTTGTGAGCACCCCTTGCTTCTCACAGCCCTCCCTTTTTAGTGTCCCTCCCCCCGCCTTAGAGTTCCTCCCCCTATCTTACCCCTTTCCCTCCCAGTTCCCGTATTCCCTTCCGCTTAGCTTATTCCTTCCCTTTCCACTTTTCCCTTCTCACTTTTCAATGAGATGGGAGAAGTTTCACCATAGATTGAATATGTCTTAAGATTTTTCACTTAAAGCCAATTCTGAAGGCAGTAAGATACCCACTATATTCATCCCCCTCCATTCTTTCTCTCAGATATAATAGGTTTCCTATGCCTCTTCATGAGATGTACTACCCCCACTTTACCCTTTTTCTGGTACAATGTCCTTTCCACATCAATTTCTAGAACAAGGTATACACGTATTCTTTATACATCTATATAGTCGAAATATAGTTCCCAAGATTAATCTTTACCTTTTTAGATTTCTCTTGAGTTCTATATTTGTAGATCAAACTTTTTGTTAAGTTCTGGTTTTTTCATCAGAAATAGATGAAATTCGCTTACTTCGTTGAATGTCCATCTTCTTCCCTGGAAAAAGATGCTCATTCTCGCTGGGTAAGTTATTTTTGGTTGCATACCAAGTTCCTTAGCCTTTCGGAATATCATATTCCAGGCCCTTCGATCTTTTAATGTGGATGCTGCCAGATCCTGGGTGATCCTTATTGTGGCTCCTTGATACTTGAATTGGGTTTTTCTAGCCGCTTGCAATATTTTTTCTTTCACTGAGGGTTCTGGCATTTGGCCACTATATTCCTTGGTGTTTTGATTTTAGGATCCCTTTCAGTGGGTGATCGATGAATCCTTTCAATGTTTATTTTTTCCTCTGTTCCTATGACTTCTGGGCAGTTCTCTTTGATAATTTCCTGGAAGACAGTGTCCAGGCTCTTTTTTTCATCATGTTTTTCTGGGAGTCCAATGATTCTCAGATTGTCTCTCCTGGATCTGTTTTCCAGGTCTGTTGTCTTCCCCAGAAGGTATTTCACATTTTTCTCCATTGTTTGATTTTTTTGGATTTGCTTGACTGATTCTTCTTGTCTCCTCGAGTCATTCAATTCCACTTGTTCAATTCTGATTTTCAGTGAAGTATTCTCTTCACTCACTTTTTTAAAATCTTTCTCTAATTGTCCAATTGAGTTCTTTTGTTCTGTGGAATTTTTTTCCATTTCGCCAATTTTGTTTTTTAGAGAGCTATTTTCTGTTTCCAGTTCACCAATCCTATTTTTCAAGGATTTTACTTCTTTATCCACTCTCTCTTTAACTTTCTCCAGGCTCTTTTGCCAAGCCTCCCTCTCCTTTTCCCAAGCCTCACTTTGCTTTCCCCATTTTTCTTTTAGCTCCCTTGTGAGAGCCTTTTTAATCACTTCTATGAGGTTCATCTGTGCTGAGGAACAGACGATCTCCTCCTTTGGGGAATCACCTGGGGACTGCCTGTTTTTAGTCTCCTCAGGATTTAGAGTCTGCTCTCTATCTGTGTAGAAGCTGTCAAGGGTTAAAGTCCTCTTCAGCTTCTTGCTCATTCTGTCTATTAATCAGAGACAAACTACCAAAGAAAAACAGAAAAAACTGGAGTCTTTCTTTGGGGGAGGGGCTGGGTGTGTTACCGAGCTTCCTCTACAGACTGCAGGGGGCAGCAGTGAGGCACTAGCAGACTGTGCTGCGCCTGCGCTCTGAGATCCCAAAGCGTGCTGAGTCACTGAGGGGGGGGAAGGGGGGGGGGGCGGCCAGGTCCTGAGAGACTCCAGCTGTTCTAAGAATAATGTTTTTAAATGCATAAAATAAAATACATAAGATAACCAAAGGAAACCAATTATATTGAAATACAGTTATCCAAAGTTTAAGACATAAAACAAATATTCAGGAGCATTGAATTAAGAACCTTTGGTCTTCAGATGGATTTACATGTGAATTCTATCAAACATTGAAATTAACTCCAATGCTATATAAACTATTTGAACAAATAGGGATTGAAGGAATCCTACCAAATTCCTTTTATGACACAGACATGGTACTGATACCTAAATCAGGTAGGTTGAAAACAGAGAAAGAAAATTATAGATGAATCTCCCTAATGAATATTGATGCTAAAATCCTAAATAAAATATTAGCAAAAAAATTACAGAAAATCATTCCCAGGATAATACACTAGGATTTATACCAGGATTTATACCAGGATTTATACCAGGATTTATACCAGGATTTATACCAGGATTTATACCAGGATTTATACCAGGATTTATACCAGGATTTATACCAGGATTTATACCAGGATTTATACCAGGATTTATACCAGGATTTATACCAGGATTTATACCAGGATTTATACCAGGATTTATACCAGGATTTATACCAGGATTTATACCAGGATTTATACCAGGATTTATACCAGGATTTATACCAGGAATGCAGGGCTATGTCAATATTAGGAAAAATCTTACTATAATTGACCATATTAATAACCAAATTAACAAAAACCATATGATCATCTCAATAGATGCAGAAAAAGCATTTGATAAAATCCAACATCCATTCCTATTAAAAACACTTGAGAGTATAGAAATAAATGGACTTTTCCTTAAAATAATCAGTACCATCTGTTTAAAAGCATCAGTAAGCATCATATGTAATGGGAATAAACTGGAACCATTCCAATAAGGTCAGGAGTGAAACAAGGTTGCCCACTATAAGCATTATTATTCAATATTGTATTAGAAATTCTAACCTTGGCAATAAGAGTCAAGAAAGAGATTATAGGAATTAGAGTAGGTAATGAGGACACCAAATTATCACTCTTTGTGATGATATGATGGTATACTTAGAGAACCCAAGAGATTCTACTAAAAAGTTATTAGAAATAATTCATAACTTTAGCAAAGTTGCAGGATACAAAATAAATCCACATAAATCCTCAGTATTTTTATACATCATCAACAAAATCCAACAGCAAAAGATACAAAGAGAAATTCCATTCAAAATAACCGTCCATAACATAAAATATTTGGGAATCTATCTATGAAAGGAAAATCAGGAATTATATGAGCAAAATTACAAAACACTTTCCACACAAATAAAGTCAGAACTAACCAATTGGAAAAATATTAAATGCTCTTGAATAGGCCGAGCAAATATAATAAAGATGACAATACTCCCTAAACTAATCTATTTCTTTAGTGCTATACCAATCAGACTCCCAAGAAACTATTTTAATGACCTAGAAAAAATAACAACAAAATTCATATGGAAGAACAAAAGGTCGAGAATTTCAAGGGAATTAATGAAAAAAAATCAAATGAAGGTGGCCTAGTTGTACCAGATCTAGAATTATATTATAAAGCAGTGGTCACCAAAACCATTTGGTATTGGCTAAGAAACAGATTAGTTGATCAGTGGAATAGGTTAGAGTCACAGGACAAAATAGTCAATAACTGTAGCAATCTAGTGTTTGACAAATCCAAAAATCCCAACTTTGGAGATAAGAATTCATTATTTGACAAAAATTGCTGGGAAAACTGGAAATTAGTATGGCAGAAATTAGGCAGGGACCCACACTTAACACCATATACCAAGATAAGATCAAAATGGGTCCATGATTTAGGCATAAAGAACAAGATTATAAATAAATTAGAGGAACATAGGATAGTTTACCTCTCAGACTTGTGGAGGAGGAAGGAATTTGTGACCAAAGATGAACTAGAGATCATTATTGATCACAAAATAGAAAATTTTGATTATATCAAAATAAAAAGCCTTTGTACAAACAAAACTAATGCAAACAAAATTAGAAGGGAAGCAACAAACTGGGAAAACATTTTCACAGTTAAAGGTTATGATAAAGGCCTCATTTCCAAAATATATAGAGAATTGACTCTAATTTATAAGAAATCAAGCATTGTCCAATTGATATTCAAAGGATAGGAACAGACAATTTTCAGGTGATGAAATTGAAACTATTACCACTCATATGAAAGTGTTCCAAATCATTATTGATCAGAGAAATGCAAATTAAGACAACTCTGAGATACCACTACACACCTGTCAGATTGGCTAAGATGACAGGAAAAAATAATGATGAATGTTGGAGGGGATGCAGGAAAACTGGGACACTGATGCATTGTTGATGGAGTTGTGAACGAATCCAACCATTCTGGAGAACAATCTAGAATTATGGCCAAAATGTCATCAAATTGTGCATACCCTTTAATCCAGCAGTGTTTCTATTGGGCTTATATCCCAAAGAAATACTAAAGAAGGGAAAGGGACCTGTATGTGCCAAAATGTTTGTAGCAGCCCTGTTTGTAGTGGCTAGAAACTGGAAAATGAATTGATGCCCATCAATTGGAGAATGGCTGGGTATATTGTGGTATATGAACGTTATGGAATATTATTGTTTTGTAAGAAATGACCAACAGGATGAATACAGAGAGGCTTGGAAAGACTGACATGAACTGATGCTAAGTGAAATGAGCAGAACCAGGAGATCATTATATACCTCAACAACTATACTGTATGAGGATGTATTCTGATGGAAGGGGATTTCTTTGACAAAGAGAAGATCTAATTCAGTTCCAATTGATCAATGATGGACAGAAGCAGCTACACCCAGAGAAGGAACACTGGGAAATGAAAGTGCGCTGTTTGCATTTTTGTTTTTCTTCTCAGGTTATTTTTACCTTCTAACTCCAATTCTTGTGCAACAAGAGAACTGTTCGGTTCTGCACACATATATTATATCTAGGATGTACTATAACATATTTACATATATAAGATTGCCTGCCATCTAGGGGAGGGGGTGGTTGGAGGCAAGGGAAAAGTCAGAACAGAAGTGAGTGCAAGGGATAATGTTGTAAAAAATTACTAATGCATATGTACTATCAATAAAAAGTTATTTAAAAAAAAGAACCTCTGGTCTTCATTGAATAAAAGAATCTGAGCATTTATCCATTCTGGCTGTTTATCTGCCTAGCAGCCCCAAAATATTGTTTTCCTTCCTAGAAGAGTTCAAACCAAAACTGATATTATAAGTCTGAATCACAGGATTGTGTAGGATCTTGTATAAGACGTGATGAAGAGATAGGGAAAATTGTAATGATTGATTTGGGGCTGTCATGAATACTTTATATGTTTTGGACAATTGTTTATCCACTTCTTTGATTCCTTTTATTGGGAGAGGAACATAAGGGAAGGAAAAAGAGATTTTTTTAGAGAGGAGCAAGTGTAGAAATAAAGAGGGGAGAGGGGGAGAATGATTTAGAGCTTGAAGGAATACCAAACCGAACTTTCTCATTTTATATGTAAAGGTAATCCCTCCCCCTTCTCCCTCTCCCTTTCCCTACCCCTCACATTTTCTTTAGGATGAAATTATTATTGTTCTGATTATGATTATTTCATTCATTACCTTTGGTTTCTGTATAGGAATAAGGACCCCTTTGAGGCAAATCTGTGAAACCTAGAGATGATCTGTACATGATTTATGTTTTTGGATTTAACACTGATATATACTGGTTGAGTGACCAAAGGTAATTAACTCTCTTAGCTTCTCAATGAACCAGGCAATTCTCTAAGACTGAATTTAAAGTTGTGAATTAATATTGGTAGATGGAGTGTCTTTAATAAATCCAGTTAGAAAAAAAAGAGAAAATGAAATAATTAATCATATTAGGGTAGAGAAAAATTGAGGATATGCGTATCTGAACAGTAAATTGGGAGAGACCACTAAAAATCAAAAAGTTTATGAAAAAGGAGATTCATGTTATTAGTGGAAATAGAACTATATTTAAAACAAGTAAATTTGGATTGAAATTCTAACTTTGAAATTCAAAACCTATATATTCTTTGTCAAGGTACTACTTCTCTGGGTTACAGTGCTTTCAACTATAAAATGAAGGACTTCATTTTATAGTTGAATGAAGGACTAAACCAAATGATCTCTGAGATTCTGTTCTCTTCCAAATTCTGTGATTCTTTCCTGAAAGTAGCAAACACAAATTTTTGACAGCCATCATTTTGCCTAATGGTGGTTGTAATTAAGATCTCTGCCAGTGGACCAAATGACATATAAAAAGAATGATCTCAGAATACTCCTGTCCCTAAGGCAATAGAATAATAGACTCATCTAGCTGAAAGCGACATTAAACATTAAATATCCTACCCATTTCCTTTAACAGTGAAGAAACTGAGGCTCTAACAGATAAAAAGAGTTATTTTCTAAAGATGACACAGTTAGTAATTGGCAGAATTTGAACTTAAACAGTTTTTCTGATTCCTAATTCAGTCTTTTACTTTCTTCCCATTACATCATATCTTCATTATTAATATATCTTTAAAATGTCTAACAACTATCGCAGGGCATCTAACAGGGAATAGCTTGTTTTTCTTAGATGATCTAACATATTACTGATATATTTGTGATTCAGATATAATATGAAATACAAAGAGTAGGCGAAAATAATGTTTGTACATAGTGATAATAGCAGATTCCCCAACCCTGTAGCCTTTAGAGCTATAAGGAAACTTGGAGATCATCTTGTCCAATATCCTCCCAGATGGAAAAGAAATTTCCCCAAGGTCATAGTTACTGGAAATCAGAACAAGGATTTGAACTCAGGTCTTTGGACTATGAAGCCAATGTTTATTCAACATCATGATTCTCCTTAAAAATGTTTTGTTAATGGTCTCATACAAAGTCTGACACGTGTATAAGTATATAATCAATAAGATGCTATTTTAGGGACCTTGGAGGAACACTACCCCTGTTGGATGAAGTTTAGAATCCCAATTTTCTTCAATGCATTGGTTTTTCTCTTTATTACAATGCTATCTCACACTCAAGCAATACTTACAATTGTTAGTCACTTCATCAAATATCTTATAAAAATAAATTTTCCTTGGAAAAGAAGAAAAGGGGAAAGAATTTTGAAGGAAATAGAGTACACCACCCAGGAGGATGTGAAGTGAATCTCCATATGATTTAGAGGTAGAAGGAATATGTGAAATCAAATAAACAAATGTCTCATTTTACATGTAAAAGGGATCCTTCCTCCTTCTCTGTCTCATCTTCCTTACCAGAGAGAAGGGAGGGAAAAGAATACAGGGGAAAAGGGAAGACAAAAAGGAAGGAAAGAGGGAGGAAGAGAGAATGTCAATAAATTCTGGAATTACTATTCTGAGAAGAATATCTGTCCAAATTCCCTTCAAGCTCAAACTCCTCCAGTTCATGACCACTGTGAATGCTTGTGCAAACCCTAGCTTCAAGTATTGAATAATCTGTTAATTTCAACTGAATATGAATAGATTATATCCATTTGATCATTTCATCTCCTGGTTTTTCCCTCTTCATTTCTCCAAAATTCTTATTCTGTTCTAGAGTTATGAATGTTTTCAAACAATGATTCACTTATCAATATCTTCAGCATCCATTCACAAAGGGATTTCATCTCTTTCCCAACTCGGTGCTGACCCTCTAAGCATTTCTCATTCATACATATTTATGCAGATTTGCTAAAGCGGATCAAAATTAGCAAGATATATATAGGGCTAGAATTCTTGAATAGGAAAATTGCTCCTGGGAAGTTCTAATGTTTGCACCTATTTCCTGCTAGTCTTTTGTCTTATTTTCCACCAGCGCATCCAAAGACTACATTGGCAGGGTTTCCCTCTTCTCCTTCCAGGAATTCTTATTTAAAAAGGAAAACAGGAAAGTCTCTTTTTCAGCTCACAATTCAGGTGTTACATACAGATAATGAAAAAGAGACCTATAGAGATAAAGTAATTCATCCAAGGTTATTTCACAGACTGGGTGCAATGAATCCAGATGAAAATCCAAATCCCCCAACTCAAAATTCAAGGCTGCTTCTCTAAATTTGGTATTTTGCTTGTGGTAGACAAATTACTCACGTCACAATTTTACTAGTTCTTGTGCTGGTTATAATGAGAAATGTCTGCTCTCACAAGATTTTTGCCCCTAGTCAATGAAATTCTGCAGATTTCTACTGTATATGAAGGAAATAACTTTGATATGAATGTGAACCATTATTATGGAAGCAATACACAGAGGTACAAAGGAGACACAAATACAACTCAATATTTGCCTTAGAGAAGACAAAAAAAGTCATTGAAATAGAACAGAAAGTCAAATATTGTAATAAGCAAATGTGAATTTTGTAATCAACTCTGTGACAAAAAAAAAAAGGTTACAGGGACTAGCTCCAGAATGGCATAATAATGTTTGATTTCTTCAAGAGCCCTCTGAGGTACCATACTGTAGAAATAAAATACAGACCATATATATGGCTTCTGCATTTAAAAATGAATTTCCACATAATCAATGCCTTCAAAACTGAAGTTTAGGTTATTAGTAGAGATGGTAGAAAGAATAGGAAGATTACTCCTTTGGGCATCCACCATAACACCATCATTTTGTCTTATGCCTTTGTTCACAGGATTACAGAATTTAAAATTGTAAGAGACCTTAGAGATCATCTAGGACAATCTTTCATTTAATAATGAGAAAAATAAAATCCAGAAAGACTGTGCCTTATACATAATAGGTGTTTGAGAAATATTTGTTGAATTGTATTTGATTATGATCTGAGCCAATGGAGTGAATGTGCACAATAATGAGGTTACAGAATCAGTGGAATATAAAGTATCAAATTCAACAGCAAGGACCAAAAAAGTATATATTTTGTATAAGGCATTATATAAAATACTCCATATTTCTCTACCTAGGAAAAATAAAAAAATTAAACTGCCTACAGAATGTTTAAAGGTTATTGAAATTAAACAATATGCACATTGATCACTGAAGAGAAAATATATTCAAATTAATATTAACTGGAAGATATCCCTTACAATGTGGGAAATGAGAAAGATGATGAAGATAGCAAGTGAATTGCATCAAAGTGCATACGCAGGTTCAAGGATATATAGAGGAAGAGAAAAAGACAGAAACAGAGACAGAGACAGAGAGACATAGAAGGAGGGAGGGAGGGAGAGATGGAAGGAAAAAGGGGAAAAAGTTGTTTTCTTTTTATTTTAATTTATAATTTGTTTTCCTAGTTAGGTCACTAGCTCCTAGCATAGAAAAGTTTAATTATTTCCTCTTAGATGTATCATATAAAGTGGTGGAGTGGCTAGTGGTGAGTTACCAAGACCTTAAACTCATGAAATGGTGAAGGAGAGGGCAAAAGGCAAGGGTGGGAAAATCTGATAGCTTTTCAATAGCCATAATTGAGATGTTGGTAGGTCATTCTTACTGTCTTGGTCCTAAAGTCATTTTAAAAAGAGGTTATTAGGCTAAATGGTCTTTAAGGTCCCTTCCAATTTTAGCATTTTAAAATTTAAAATTCTTGATCCTGTTAGCAGTTGGTAACAGACCCCAGAGTGTAACTAAAATCATATAATATAGTTCCTTTATATATCCTAAAAATTGCTTAAAAATTAAATTACACAGGGCTACAATTTCCTCCAGGAGGGCAAAAGCAAATCTTAATGAACATAAACTAGAGACAGGAGAGCAATTTACAGCATAGAATCTTTGTTTTCTACCCTACATCACAAAGTTTTCCATAGCTAATTACAAAAGTGCTTAATAGTAAATAGAAGCATATTTTCCAGCAGGTCTCAGGCCTCTGCCTCTGATTTCTCCCTGGACTTATTTCCCAGATGCCATTACTGAACTCATTTGATTACATCTTAATGATCAGCTTTCTAGAATTTCTATTTCTTTTCAAGAAAAAGTTGAAAAAAGGAATAAAACTTAGCAAAAATCTTTCAATACATCTATACAGTGGATTATGCCCATTTGCATAATTTGTGAAAGAATATTGCATCTAGTCAAGAATATGATATATTTTTATTCATAAGATATAATCTCCTACTGAATTATTGATGCTTTAAGGGAATTTATTCTAGATACATACCAAGATAAATTCATTTTTAGATAAATAAAGGAAATAGGTTGCCTTCTTAATGCCCATTTGGGCATTTTAGTAAACTGACAGCTACAAAGATAAGATCTGCTGTCAGAAGTGTAACTAGGAGTTTTGCCCACAGTTGAGGTGGAGTAATAAAGATGAGGACATAGAGAAGCTCACCTCCCTCACCATCTGGTAGTTTCTTATTTTAGGGGCAATTATCCTTACAAATTAGGTGTTGTGTTGCATTATTTCTATGCCTCCAAAGAACCACAAGAGACAAAAGAGATTTCTAAATTCAGTGCTTTCTATATCTGGCACTCCCTCAATTTGGCATCTTAGAACAAAATCCTTATCGGCTTTCTTCATTATGGATATCTTCTGGTAAATTCATATATGTTTGACTCACAAATCTACCAGGAGGGATAGAATAGCCAGGCTGACATTGCTTAAGAACTTTGGAGTCTTCTGATCAAGGAGTAAACAGTTTAAGGAAAGACCTTTAAACTGATAAACTAAGTATTTATCACATCTTTATATAGTTTCTTTTTTTCCTTTTTTTTAAATTTTTATTTAATAATTACTTTATATTGACAGAATCCATGCCAGGGTAATTTTTTTTTTACAACATTATCCCTTGCATTCGTTTCTGTTCCGATTTTTTCCCCTCCCTCCCTCCACCCCCTCCCCTAGAAGGCAAGCAGTCCTTTATATGTTGGATATGTTGCAGTATATCCTAGATACAATATATGTTTGCAGAACCGAACAGTTCTCTTGTTGCATAGGGAGAATTGGATTCAGAAGGTATAAATAACCCGGGAAGAAAAACAAAAATGCAGATAGTTCACATTCGTTTCCCAGTGTTCTTTCTTTGGGTGTAGCTGCTTTTGTCCGTCATTTATCAATTGAAACTCAGTTAGGTCTCTTTGTCAAAGAAATCCACTTCCATCAAAATATGTCCTCATACAATATCGTTGTCGAAGTGTATAATGATCTCCTGGTTCTGCTCATTTCACTTAGCATCAGTTCATGTAAGTCTCGTCAGTCCTCTCTGTATTCATCCTGCTGGTCATTTCTTACAGAACAATAATATTCCATAACATTCATATACCACAATTTACCCAGCCATTCTCCAATTGATGGGCATCCATTCATTTTCCAGTTTCTAGCCACTACAAACAGGGCTGCTACAAACATTTTGGCACATACAGGTCCCTTTCCCTTCTTTAGTATTTCTTTGCGATATAAGCCCAATAGAAATACTGCTGGATCAAAGGGTATGCACAATTTGATAATTTTTTGGGCATAATTCCAGATTGCTCTCCAGAATGGTTGGATTCGTTCACAACTCCACCAACAATGCATTAGTGTCCCAGTTTTCCCGCATCCCCTCCAACATTCATCATTATTTTTTCCTGTCATCTTAGCCAATCTGACAGGTGTGTAGTGGTATCTCAGAGTTGTCTTAATTTGCATTTCTCTGATCAATAATGATTTGGAACACTTTCATATGAGTGGTAATAGTTTCAATTTCATCCTCTGAAAATTGTCTGTTCATATCCTTTGACCATTTATCAATTGGAGAATGGCTTGATTTCTTATAAATTTGAGTCAGTTCTCTATATATTTTGGAAATGAGGCCTTTATCAGAACCTTTAACTGTGAAGATGTTTTCCCAGTTTGTTGCTTCCCTTCTAATCTTGTTTGCATTAGTTTTGTTTGTACAAAGGCTTTTTAATTTGATGTAATCAAAATTTTCTATTTTGTGATCAGTAATGGTCTCTAGTTCATCTTTGGTCACAAATTTCTTTCTCCTCCACAAGTCTGAGAGATAAACTATTCTATGTTCCTCTAATTTATTTATAATCTCGTTCTTTATGCCTAGGTCATGGACCCATTTTGATCTTATCTTGGTATATGGTGTTAAGTGTGGGTCCATGCCTAATTTCTGCCATACTAATTTCCAATTATCCCAGCAGTTTTTATCAAATAATGAATTCTTTTCCCAGAAGTTAGGGGCTTTGGGTTTGTCAAACACTAGATTGCTATAGTTGACTATTCTGTCTTGTGAACCTAACCTTTTCCACTGATCCACTAATCTATTTCTTAGCCAATACCAAATGGTTTTGGTGACTGCTGCTTTATAATATAATTTTAGATCAGGTACAGCTAGGCCACCTTCATTTGATTTTTTTTTCATTAATTCCCTTGAGATTCTCGACTTTTTATTGTTCCATATGAATTTTGTTGTTATTTTTTCTAGATCATTAAAATATTTTCTTGGAAGTCTGATTGGTATAGCACTAAATAAATAGATTAGTTTAGGGAGTATTGTCATCTTTATTATGTTCGCTCGGCCGATCCAAGAGCACTTAATATTTTTCCAATTATTTAAGTCTGACTTTATTTGTGTGGAGACTTTTTTATAATTTTGCTCATATAATTCCTGACTTTCCTTTGGTAGAAAGATTCCCAAATATTTTATGGTATCAACAGTTATTCTGAATGGAATTTCTCTTTGTATCTCTTGCTGTTGGGTTTTGTTGGTGATGTATAAAAATGCTGAGGATTTATGGGGATTTATTTTGTAGCCAGCTACTTTGCTAAAATTATGAATTATTTCTAATAGCTTTTTAGTAGAATCTCTGGGGTTCTCTAGGTATACCATCATATCATCTGCAAAGAGTGATAGTTTGGTTTCCTCATTATATAGTTTCATACTATTACACTCCATACTAACTAGTTGTCAAAATAGGTAAAATTATAAGGAAAGAGAAAGACTTAGGCATTTAGGAAGTTAGTATAAAATAAGTTTACTAACTTCCTAAATCCTTCACCAACACCTTCATATTATATTAAAGAAAATTAAGAACCAGAGATAAGTATAATCCAATGTCTGGCATATAGTAGGCACTTAATCAACTTTTTAATTAATTAAAGTAACAGAGTTGGGATTTAATCTCAAGAGCTCAAATTCTAGTGCTATAGGAGTTCTCTTCAATCACTAGAAATTTTTGGTCCTGTCTACTAATTGCTCTAAAATAAAGTATATCTTATTTATAATTGATGTTTATTTTGTATTAAAGCTTTTTATTTTCAAAGCATAGGTATAGATAATTTTCAACATTCAACATTGCAAAACTTTGAGTTCCAAATTTCCCCCCTTTTTCCCCCCACTTCTTCCCTTAGACAGCAAGTAATCCAATATATGTAAAACATGCAATTCTTTTATACATATTTCCACAATTATCATGGTGCACAAGAAAAATCAGATCAAAAGGAAAAATGAGAAAGAAAACAAAATGCAAACAAACAACACAAAAAAGTAAAAATACTATGTTGGGATCCACACTCAGTTCCCACAGTCCTCTCTCTGGATGCAAATGGCTCTCTTCCCCACAAGACCATTAGAACTGGCCTAAATCACTTCACTATATAGTTGATATTTCAGTTAAAAACATTGACTTATTATGTATACAGCTTTCTAAGCTTATTAATTTCAAAGAAACAAAAGCTATCTTGCTAAGATTATTATGAAATATGTGGGAATTAAAAATTGGAGATACTACTTTTTTTTGAAATTGTGCTTAACTATAATGATATAGAGATAACTGTTTTGTTTTTGAGTGGTTTTTTTTTGGGGGGGGTGTAATGGAACGTACCTGTTATTTCACTGATTTATGGACTTCCCAATAAGGAAACTCCACAACAACTTAGAATTTTATCATTTTAGAAAAGAGAATTATTCCATTGAAAGATTGGGTAAATTAGGCATAGAGAACTTGCCTCAGTGACGGAAAGTTAGCTGGTACCTGCGTACCTGTACAAAAAATCTGGGGTTTTTAAGGAAAGGAAATTTTTCATATGATAATTTGTTCTACCAACATAAAAAGCAACCCATCCTTGACTTAGAAAAGAGATTTTAAAACACGCAGAAGTTATACAACTTGAAACAATTAATTTCAGAAGCATAATCTACAAGGCCAGCATTCTATCTCACTGCCACAATGCTGCTAATATCCTCAATATCAAATTTAAACACACACATACAAATATACACATATACACCCTACTTACTATACAAGATTTGCTTTTTTAAAGAGTACCTCCTCAAATTTAGTGTGCTAATGTTCCACAATTTAATTTGCCCATAAAGTACTGTTAGGATTGACATATCTTATCTTAACAGAAATCATAGATGGTAATTCAGGGACTGAGCAAGGTGGACTAGTCTAGGTACAAACAAAAAATTTGGGAGCATAATAGAGGGAAATCAGACTGTTTTATATATTTTTTTTAAAAGTTGTCTTGTGTATTTTGATTTTTCATTTTATGTTTAATATTTTAAAGGAGGAAATGTCACTAACACTAATATTCTTTTATGGAACATTTACTTACATTGCATTTAACACTAAGTCTCTGCAAAAGCAGTTCAGAAAATCACTGACTTGCTAGGCTATTATTTACCTTGAAAGGTTGGAGCTATAGTGCTATCAATAGATTTGTCTTTAGAGTACAGTCTTGGAAGACTGATCTGCTACAATTATAGAAAAAATTCCCCAGGATTGAATCTAGTGATACTAAATTGAACAGATTCTAAAAAACCAAATGAAAATTTTCGGATTGTCTATTTAAAAAATCCCCAAATCAACCAGCCTAAACCAGAAAATAGTTGGCTTTGGCATTGTTTATTCTTCTCAATAAAGTTGATGATTGGTTTTTTGGCCAGTCTTTTTTTTTTCATATGGTCTTAACCTCTGACTTGATCCCATTTTCAATTTTGAGAATGGAAAGAATAATATTTTGAAATCAGAGGAGTTTTAAGGAGATTAATGTAATAATGTCCTCAAAAGACTTCAAGCTGCTTTGCAAAACATCTGTTAATATAAACTATTTTTATGTAAGAGGTTAGCATATAAAATATGTAGGACATTAAGAATATATGGGATGTTATAAATATATATTAGGTAGACATAGCTATGTTTGCATACAGAAGGCAGGCCAGTTTAATAGGAGCCTAGAGAGACTGGTAGTTCATCCAGCTCAGCATCCCTGCAGAGCTGATCTGAGCAAAATTTTCCTCCAAGTCAATGTCTCCACAGGGAGTCAGAATCTGATGAAGAAGTTGGTCCCTGGTGGCCCAAACATCCTGATTCCAATGTCAAATGAAATGAATTTTGGCTGTTACCCATTATGCAATCCATTTGACTTACAAGACCTATAGAAGTGCCTATAAAAGATCTACTGGGCTTTCATCAACTCCTGCAAATCCGAGTACCAGACTTGTTCTTAAACTTTCTGTAATATTAAAATCATTGTTTTGTATCAAATATCATCACCTCCTTCCCTCTCTTTTTAGCTCTCTTTTATGTGTTTCATTCCCATTTTAGAATGTAATCTCTTTGAATGTAGAAACTGTCTTCCTTTGTTATATATATTTATATATGTGTTATGTATGTATATATACATATATATATATAACAAAGGAAGACAGTTATATATATATGTATATATATATATATATATATATAAAATTTTCAGGACTTGGTACAGACAGATACAAGTACAGCTTGTTTACATCCTAGTATTTCTGTAATTTGCATCTTTGAGGCAATATCCATATTGATGAGATTCAAGATCCATTTCAGTATTTATGAATCAATAAGCCCTTAATCATTTTTTGTTAAATATCCCAGATTCCCTTGAAGTCTTCCAAAAATTAATTGTGGCATGTAGGTGACTCTGAGTTCTATAAATCACAAGATCTAACTGCTTTTTCCGAATTAGGAAGTTTTGATTATGGACCCAAAAAGCATAGAAGAAAATGTAAACTCTTTGGTAACAGATATAATTTCTTTGCTTTCCTCCTTACCTAGCATACTATACCGCGTATATAGTCCATAATAAACACTGAATAAAGGCTTGTTAAATTGAATATTTCAGTCAAAAACTAGAATTTGTCTATTTCCTGGGAGCCCATCATCAGAGGTTTGTTGACCAACAATGAAGCTTTTTAGCCATAGCAATTCAAGATTTTCTCCTTAAATGTGTGCCAGTAGCCATCTGCATTGGAGAAGGAGCACTCAGACCAAAGATGTCACAGATCTTAAGAAGTATTAGAGACAAAATGGTCCAAAGGTAGTAAGAACCACAAAAAAACCTAAATATCATGAAGTCATTTATTTTAGCCACATGTTTTTGCACTCACCAATAGTAAACTTGTCTATTCTCCAAGAGCAAAATCTTCAAATTGCTTTTGTTATCAATTTGCTTTTAGACTAGCATCTTTTCACATGGAACTACTTCAGTCTCAGATCCTGTCTGATTGAGAAATGTGCTGCAGGCAAATGCTGAAACACTTTTTGATTACAAATAAGGAATCAAAGAAAATGAAGAATTTTAAAGCAAAGCTGGAATCTTTGACTGCAGCAGGCAAACTGAAAGCTACCTACAACATATTTATTACTAACTGAAATGAAAAAATGTCTCCAAAATGTATTTTTAAGGGTCCCTTGATGCAGGGAGAATGATATTCCAATTGCTACACTGTTTGCCTTTGGTTTTTATAATAGTTCAGATTTTATATGACTCCCTGAATTCTAGACAACATATTTGGTAACTGCCTCTATATTTTTCCCTTTGAAGATAGAGAAAGAGAAATAATAAGTATAGGGTGCCTGTGAAGGAAATAAGAATGTTTATCAGCAAGGAAGACTGAATCTTTCTTATAGATATACATGCATGTATGCCCTATACATAAAGAACAATGGATTGATTTATACCTTTGTGATTTTGTTCATGCCATTTATTATACTTAAAATGTTCTCCCCACTCATCTTTTCCTAAAGAATTGCTACTGAGGAAGTAGAACTAAGAAGTGGAGACAATCCAGAGAAATTGCCTGTTTTCCTTGAAAAAAAAAATAATAAAAACAAAAACATTATACCAAACTTCTAAATGGATTTTGGAATGACAACCTCACAAAATGATGGAGTGAAACAATTTTCTTGTTCAAGATAACTTAGAGGAACTTCAGGAAAGGTTTGTTTCATTTGTGTAAAAGGGGAGTCCAGCCTAGCACAGACAGTGTCTGTATAAGCCAGTGGGAGGCTATAAGCCACAGAAGAGATCATTAAGTAAAGCTGCTTGATCCTGGCTCAGCAGGCCAGGGGCACACAGACCAGTGGTGAGAACTTCAGTCCTAATACAGAAAGCAAAGTATAAGCCCCAGCGAATCCAGTGTAGTGAGTAACCCACAAGTACCTGAAGTCCCCGTATGCAAAGCCAGTAAGTTAGGTCTCTGGTCCCTAGCCCAAAAAGCTTAGGACAGGACCTCTTGTTTCCCAAGAACATAACTCAACATTAAAAGTCACAAAAGGATAAAAATAAGTAAGAAAGAGAAAAGAGCCTTTTCTATAGAATTTTACTATAAAAATACTAATTACTAAAAATTATTATAGCTACAGTGAATAGAAAAACAGAAACTGAGAATGCAATACTGGCAAAATGCCTATATATAAAACCACACAGGATAATATGATTGATCTTAAGCTCAAAAGGGTCCATGGAAGAGATCAAAATGAATTTTAAGAATCAAGTAAGAAAGGTAGAATAAAAATTTGGAAAGGACATAAGAGTTATGCAGGAGAATTATTGGAAAAAATATGGAAAAGCAACACCTTTAAAAAAAATCACAAAAAAATGACTGAAAAGCACTACCGCTTAAAAAACTCCACTGAATGAAATGATTTCTTTAAAAGTAGAATTACCCAAAAGGAAAGGTTAAAAAGCTAACTGAAGGAAATAATTCTTTAAAAATTAAAATTAGGCAAGTGAAAGCTAGTAACTCTATGAAAATATCAAAAATCAGTTGGACAAAATCAAAAGAATGAAAAAATTGAGAAAAATGCAAAATGCCTCATTTGAAAAAAAAATTGATGGGGAAAATAGATATAGGCAAGAGAATTTAAGAAATATTGGACTTGAAAGCCATGATAAAAAAAAAGGGGGGAGCCTGGACAGCATCTTTCAGAAATTTCCAAGGATGTCCTAGAACTAGAGGGTAAAATAGTAATTGAAAAAAATCCATCACTTACCTCCTAAAAGATATCCCAATATGAAAACTCCAAGCTATATTGTAGCCAAATTTCAAAATCATCAGGTCATAGAGGAAATACCACCCAAGCTAGATGGAAACAAGTCAAATGCCAAGGAGCCACAATCAGTATTAATTAGGACAGCAATTTCTACATAAAAGGATCAGAAGTCTTAAAATATAGTATTCCAAAAGTCAAAAGAGCTTGGATTATAATTAAGAATTAGCTACCCAGGAAAAATTATCATAATCATTCAAGAGAAAAGATGGATATTTGATGAAATAGGGGAATTGCAAACTTTCCTGATTAAAAAAAAAACAGAGCTGAACAGAAAGAAAATTCAGTCTTCAAATATAAGACTCAAGAGAAGCACAAAAAAAGTCAAAAAGAAAGAAAACAAAATTCAATAAGACTGTACTGTTTGCATCCCTACTTTGGGAAGATAATGCTTGTAAACTCTTGAGAATTGCATTCTAGTAGGGCAGTTAGAAGGTGCATACACAAATAGAGAAGGTGACTATAAGATGCCTTTGATGTGATGATAAAAAAAATTAAGGGACCAAAAAAAAAAAAAAAAAGAATTGTCATGGGAAAAGAGAGAAGGGACACTCAGAATAGGACAAATTATAACATTTGAAAGGGTGCAAAACACCTATCACAATTGAGGAGAAGGAATGGATTGGCCATTGTCTGAACTTCATTCTCCTTTGATTTGACTCAAAAGAGGAAGTAATATTCACATTGGTTGAAAGTGGAATTTTTTCTTATCCTAAAGATAAGTAGAGGGTAAAAGGGGAAAGAAAAGGGGAAGCTGATAGAAAAGAGGACAAAAGTAGGAGGAAAAAGGAGAAAAGGAGTCTAGAAGAAGGGAGAAAAGTTTGAGGGAGGTGGTGGTCAGAAGTAAACCACTGGTGAGGAAGTACAGGGTGAAAGAAGAAAGATAGTATAAAGGAAAGGATAGAATAGAGGGAAATACACAATAATAATCATAACTGTAAATGGGAATGAGATGAACTCTTCCGATAAAATGGAAGCAGATAGCAGAGTGCATTAAACAAAGAGAATCTTACAATATGTTGTTTACATGAAATACATTTGAAGAAGGGAGATACATACAGAGCAAAGATAAAAGGCTGAAACAGAATATAACCTGCTTCAGCTGAAGCTAAAAAAGCATACTGGAGTAACAATCCTGATTTCAGAAACTAGGTTAGCCAAACATCTCATTCCATATACCAAGAGAAAGTAAAAATGAGTTCATATTTTAGATATAAATGGTAATATCATAAGCAAATAAGAGAGCAAGGAATAGTTTACCTGTCAGATGTATGGAGAAGAGAGGAATTTAAGAACAAATAAGATGTGGAGAACATTATAGAAGGAAAATGTAGATCATTTTTGTTACAGCAAATTATTTCTGTATAAACAAAATCAATGCAACTAAAATTAGATGGGAAGTAGAAAGCTGGGAAACATTTTTTACAACCAATGTTTCTGATAAAAACCTAATTTCTAGAATATTTTGGGAAATGAATCAAATTTATAAGAAAATGAGTTATTTCCCTGTTTATAAATAGTGAAAGATTATGGACAGTTTTCAGATAAAGAAATTAAAGTTATCTATAATACTATAAAAATGTTCTAAATCTATTGATTAGAGAAATGCAGATCAAAATAAGACTAACAGTTTGGCTAAGATGACAGAAAAGGAAAATAATAAATGTTGGAGAACATGTGGAAAAATTGGAATAGTAATGAATTAATGATGGAATTGTAACCTGATCCTACATTTTTGCAATGTAATTTGGAACTATGTCCAAAGGACTATAAACATGTGTATACACTTTAATATCCATCAATACTACCAAGTTTCATTTTCTATATTCCAAAGAGGTCATAAAAAGGGGTGAAAAGACACATACATATAAATATATGTATAGCACTTGTTTTAGTGTTGACAAAGAATTGAAAACTTTGAGACTTGCCCAAATGGGAATTGACTGAATAAATCATGACATATCAATGAAATGGAATACTATTTTTCTATAAGAAATGATGAGCAGGCAGATTTCAGAAAGAAAAATAAAATAACCTGAAGAGTTTTACCTGAACTGATGCTGAATGAAGTGAACAGAATGAGAACATTGTACATAGAAACAACTTTGCGCCACAATCAACTAAGATAAACTTGAATCTTCTCAGCAATACAATGGAAAATACTATCCATATCCAGAAAATGAACAATGAAGGCTAGGTACAGATAGACATATATTATTTTCACTTTTGTTTTTTTTTCTTTTTTTGTGATTTTCCCTTTTCTTATGAATCCCCTTTTACAACATGATTAATGTGGAAAAATGTTTAACATGTGTAATCTATATCATTATTTCCTGCCTTGAGGAGGAATGGAAAGTAAAGAAAATGTGAAAAACTTAAAACTCAAATCCTTATAAATATGAATGTTAAAAACTCTCTTTTCATGTAATCTGAGAAAAATAAAACACTATTAAATTAGAAAAAAGACAAAGAATTACTACCATTTTTTAAAAGTTCACATCTTATACTGAAATTTTTATAGGAGTATGTGTATGTATGTTTGTGTGTATGTGTTTACATACATATACACAGCACCAGCAAATTTACTACTACCCTCACACATTTATTGTAGATGTATAAGATATAATGAATTACCTAAAATTTATTAAAAATAACAAATCATCTCTCTCTTCATATATGTGTGTGTAAATATTTTTATGTATCTATTTACACACATTTATACAAATATATTAAAATGCATGCATGTGAAAAGGGAGAGAACTCTATCTTTATATGTACATATATACTTAGGCATATATATATAATATACATATATACACATATATACTCACACACGTGTGGGTGTATATATATATATATATATATATATATATATATATATATGTATATGGTTTTTGTTTGATTTTTAATGAATCCCAGGTGATCTACATGAAAGGTGACCAAGAGCATAGTGCTATTTTTATATGCCTGTTTTCTAGTTTTTACTTTAAAATAATTTTATCTGAAAAGTAATTAATTTATACTCCGGATGGGTCTTTAAGTCTATCTCTTTGTATTGTTGATTTAAGGTAGTTAAACCCTGCAAAAGCAAGGTTGAATGTTCCAGTAGGCAATTTTTCATTATCCTTTTTTCTTCCCCAGGATGAATTTTTCTAGGTATTTTAAAGTATGGGAAGAGAAGCTACTAAATAAAATTATGAAAAAGTACTTTGTATTCTTTGAATCCAGATGCCAGTTGCAACAAGTTTAAATCAGTAAGCATAAATCTTCCTGAAATTCCATTTTGTATTTGTCATGTCCTTGCTCAGAAAAACTTTAATAGCTCCCTATTGACTACAGGGTGAACTTCAAACTCTTTAACCCACTACTCAATGTAACACAAAATCTGATTCCAGTATCCCTTTCCTGTCCAATCTCATACTTCTGCCCTCTATTGATCTATAACTTCAGCCTACCCAATTCATTAATGATTTCCATGACTTTTTTGGCACTCTGCAACTTCCAAGCCTTTTTTTCACTGCATTAATTTGTCAGGGAAGAAAGACTTCTTTCTCTCCAACTGATTAAAACTTTATCTTCTATCAGGATCCCCCTTAACTTAATTTCCTCCATGAATCTGTGACAATTCTTTTGAACATACATATTTTGTGTTTTGCAACTCATTTGAAAATAATCAAAAATTCAAACTGCTCTCTCTTCCTCTCTCCCTCCCTCTCTCCTTCCTTTTTCTCTTTCTTTCTTTCTTTTCTCTCTCTTTGTCTCTGTCTCTCTTTCTTTTTCTCTCTCTCATATCAGGAAGTAATGAATCTTTCCTCGCTAGAGATCATTAAGCAAAGACTAGAGGATCAATTTCTATTCACATGGTGCAGAAGAATCTTGCTCTGGTACAAACTGAAATAGATAGCCTGTTGTGATTCCACACAAACTGGGGTTGTCAGATTATTTTCTTTATTGTTCTTTTTTTCCAGTATATATGCTTCCCATACGAGACAGTAAGTTACCTTACCCAATGTTTACAACTGTGTCTTTCTGCATTGGAAGCATTGAAAAAAAAATGGTTTTAGTTTCTGTTATTTTGATTTTAAAAACATTTAATTGATAATTGCCATAACCCAGTCGTGAGAACTGATCAGGTTGACAAGGAAAGCTCAAAAAACAACACTGTTGACACAGCAAGAACAAATTTACTTCTAACCCCTCTCCTCCAATCTGAATACTTAAGTATGGGAATAGTCCTCAATATCTAAAGATTTTACTTACAGGGCCAAATTAGTTCATTCTAGCCCCATCTGCCTTCAGAACTGGGAAACATCATTCCCCCATTCTTTTCCTTTCTTCCCAGAAAGTGGTGTATTTTAGTGAAAAGTATGCTAGGTCAGTAGTTGAGCAGTAATTCAGTTCAAATTCTACCTTTCAAACCCAATATTATAGCAATCACTACCCTGATTCAGGCTCTCATCACACCATGCTTACACTATTGCAATAGCATGCTTATTTATTACTTTACCTTAAGTCTTTCCCCATTCCAAACTATATTTAACTTTCAAATCATTCTTTGTCTAGGATAAATCGAAGTATTTCACGCTTCTTTTCATTCAATGTCAGTGATCCCTTTAACATCCAGGATGAAATATGTAATCCTTTGTCTGACTTTTGATATCCTCCAAAACCTGCTACCTTTTTAGTTCTCTTATATTTTACAATCCTCACTCTGTATATTAAATATAGTTACTCTGGTCTTGTTTTTCCTTGCTTATGGTACTCATTTTTCTGACTAAACATTTT
Organism: Antechinus flavipes; assembly: GCF_016432865.1. Taxonomy (NCBI): domain Eukaryota; kingdom Metazoa; phylum Chordata; class Mammalia; order Dasyuromorphia; family Dasyuridae; genus Antechinus; species Antechinus flavipes. The sequence continues at coordinate 86,660,240 of NC_067398.1, read as the reverse complement.
CACTCCCTATCCCCCATGGCTACAATTCTCTTCCTCCTCATTTCTGCCTCCAACTTTTCCTGACTTCCTTCAGTCTCAGTTAAAAACCAAATCTTCTAGAAAAAAAAGGACTTTCTCAGCTCTCTATACCTTAACTCATTACCTTTGAAATCATTTCCAATTACTCTGTAAAAGGAGATCATCTCCAATTTTACATTGTAAATTTCTATTGGAGTAGAATTTGTCTTCACCTGATTTCTTCTGTATTTTTTCAGTGTCTATCATACAGTAAACACATTTTTAAAAGTGATTTTTTTCTCTAAATAATATTTTATTTTTCCAAATATACATAAAGGCAGTTTTAACATTCATTTTTATAAAACATCATGCTCCAAACTTTTCTCCCTCCCTTCATCAAGACAGAAAGCAATCTGACATAGGTTAAATATGTGCTGTCCTTTTAAACATTTCTAATCTATTAGGTTGTGCAAGAAAAATCATATCAAAATGGAAAAAACAAAGAAACAAAAAGGTAAAAATATTATTCCTTGAGATATGATATTACTGAAATTAAGCCAATTAAAAGCCATGCAATGACCTCTGTCTAAATGAAAGGAAGAATTAATGTGCCAGACTTCATTGTTGTCTTATTTTGAGAAATTGCCACAACTACCCCAAACATCAGGAGCCATCAAGCAGTCATCAACATCCAGGCAAAACTACCCACCAGCAAAAAGATTTGCCTCACTGAAGACTCAGAAGATAGTCAGCAGTTTCTGGAATAAAGTAGTTTTAATTAAGCTATGTACATTACTATTTTAGACATTATTATAGCATGTTTAATGGACTACAGTATAATAAAAAATAATTCTATTGCATACTTAATAGATTACAGTATAGTATAAATATAACTTTTGTATACACTGGGAAAACAAAAAAAATTTATATGACTTGTTTTATTCACTTTACTGTAGCCTGGAAATGAATCTGCAATATCTACATAGTATTATCTGTATAAAATTGTAGAGGACAAGGACTGTTTTTCTTTTTATATTTTTTTTATTCCTAGTTCTTAATATTGAGCACATAATAAATACAAAATAAATGTTTTTTTTCATTTATTTGCAGATTTTTCAAAGTTATTTTACTTTAAGTAAGCCACTTAAATTTCTTATGCCTTAGTTATTTGTAAAAATGGGGGAGGGGAAATTCAGAAATCACAAAACTGTTGTTAGACTCAAAGAAGAATACTTATAAAAGAATTGAAATCTTAAATTATATTGTATTTTTAAGAAAATATCTCACAAAAGAGAATATAATTCCATTGAAGCAGATTTCCAAACTTTCTATGATGATTTGATACCTCACTTTCAAGGTAAAAGTGATCTATCATCTAAGGGAGATGATATCCTTGAATCTAATGAGACTTGGTTCCTTTTGAAATGTTCTGGAAATTGTCAGGGAACACATGTGAATGCTTTACCTACAACTTATTTTTTCCATTTAACGCCTATACAGTCCATTTTTTAAATTGCTAACAGAAATAAAATTTCACTTAGGCTTATCTATCCCTTTGATTTCCCCCAGACATCATAAAACTTTGGTCTTCAATCAGAAATATTCATGGATGAGTCATCTAGATTGGATGCAAAGGATCTCAATCACTTTTAAAGCTTAATTAAACCTTAGCTTTTGGTGTTGAGTTGTAGGCATTTCAAACGCAGAAATTACATTTTGTTTTTTCTATAATGTGACCTAAATGAAAATTTTTGTCCTTTGTTATGTTTTAACCACTGTCACATAGGTGGATGACAAAGAGTTAAATTTGATTACATTTGAATCAGTATATTTTTGCAATGAAAGGCCTAATATAAAGGTTTTTTCCTACTCTTTATAAAACTTTTTTGCCCTATTAAAGCCCCACATGGGTGGTAGAATTTCAAGGTAAGGGTGGGAAATGTACCTATGGAGAAGAAAGCAAATAAACTCTATGAAAAGTTTATCTATCATTTGTTAATGATTCCAAGCCTCTCCTAGAAAAAAAAGTCAAACTTTTTAACACCAATTTTTTACTGGCAATGTATGAGCATGAGTTATAGAATACTACAGCTTTTGAATGATTGAAGTTGAAATTTATCTAAAAGGCAATGAAGAGAAATAGAGTGGGTATGAGGTTACTTAAGCATATTATAAAGGAGAAATTGCGAAGGAAAGATAAAAGGAATTCATCAGAGGAATATATAACTGGGGGCAAAGCCAGCCTATTCACATAGTAAGAGAAAGGGAGCAGCAATGGGCAGCAAATATGTTTCATTGGTAACCATTAAATACAAAAGGAAAATAAGAAAGATATGTAGTTGGGTAAAAATCATATAACTGAATTTAATGCATAAATGAGAAAAAACTCTTATTAAGCTTGTTGTGACAAATACAGATGAGAGTCATGAGATGGGAAGGCATAGATAAGTGGTAACCTGTAATAATAAAGAATAGCTGATATATGCAAGAGATATGAGAAACAGAAAGAAGGAGAGAAATATACAAAAACAGAGAGAAGAGACATAGAAATAGCAGATAAATATAGGAAATCCTAGAAAAAAAAGATGCAAAAAATGAAAATGAAAAGGGACACAGATAAAAAGAGTAGATAGAGAAGAGATACAGAAAGAGAAGAAATACAAGATATAGAGAAGACATATAGAGAGGGGAAAAATAGGAGAGAAGAAAACATTAAGGTTTACAATAGGCTTTGTATCTATTAGCAGCTATATAGCTCTTTGCTCCCAGGGAAGTGCATACTCATTTTCAGCATGTTTTCTCTCTTTTTGGTCATTTTCTGCTGTGCTACTCTATTCCTGTCTAGTAAATGGGACAATCAGAAGCCATACTTGGGAACCACTAAGGTACTTGACCCTGCATTCTCTACAGACCATGAATTTTCCTTGCAGTTATTTTTCAGGTGACTTGTGACTCCATTCTCTTTGTAGGTCTAGAGCTGAAAAGCTTAACAAAATTGATAATAACATTAAAGGCATGTTAATGTACTGCTCTAGTTAACATAATTCCTTTTTTGTTTTGTTGGGTTTTTTGTTTGTTTGTTTTTTTTTTTGCTGAGGCAATTGCAGTTAAGTGACTCACCCAGAGTCACACAGCTAAGAAGTGTTAAGTGTCTGAGGTTAGATTTGAACCAGGTCCTCCTGACTTCAGAGCTGATGCTCTATCCACTGCACCACCTAGCTGCCCCCATAATTCCTTTTGTGGCCACTAATAACATATGTATGTTATTTCCTCATTTTGGAATTTAATTATCTAGCACAGATTTTCAATTTTGCATTTATATTTCCAGCACATAACTCTACGCTTGGAACATAGTAAACAATAAATGCTTTTTTTTTAATTCCTTCATTATCTAATCATATCTTCACAACAGTCACCTGAGGGAGGAAGTAAAAGCATTATCACTCTTATTTTGCAGAGGAATAAATATGAGAATTTATTAAGAACATTAGAGAAAGTGCCATATGTGTTTAAAAGTGTTGCTTTTGCATCTTGATGCATCCATTATTCCTATTGCCTTAATCAGAAATATTAGATCTGTATAAGAGATATTGGAAAGAAGTGTGGGAAGAATATTTCTAGTCTATAACTCCAACAAAGTCAACAGGCTACCTATACACTTGAACTTCATCTGTAGCAGGGCAAAAAGCCACATAAAGAGATAGATTAAAGTTCAATAAGCTTTCAGAAACAGAGTTTTGTAGGTTCTAGTGCTGAAATTACAAAACCTTTAGTGAAATGATTCATTTTTTACGTTGCTTTGTTTCAAGCCTGAGATTTATCCTAAGAGAGATACTGTAGAATAACACCTTAGAAACACATAAAAATTTTGGACACAAATCTTCAATTTCCTGATGTTGACTACACCCTCTGGGATAATTGGGACCACCTTCCAGCACTAGCCATGATCAATTACATTCTCTCTGACCAGGATACTGGAAGGGACTATATTTTAGGAAAGCAATGAGAAATCCTTCTTTGTGGCAAACAAGAGATAGCTCCCAGTTGCATTTTCCACTATGTCCCTTTGCAACAGAGTTGGTCAACTTCTCTTTTATTAGTGCCATTAATAAGCTTGGCATATTGGAAGGGCACTCAGCTACTGGCTAATCTCTAAGATGACCAGAGGCCTCTGTTTTCACAGGGCTCTGAATCTTATTTCAATAATTTAAAAGGTGTTTAGTCACATAATTCTTATGTGCTCCAAGAAAATTTGAACACTATTTCTGGTTGAACAAAATTAAAGAGAGCAATACTTACAATTTTTGATATCTTGGTTAGTTGAGTCCATACAAAAATATAATAATCACAGGGAAATCACTAATAATTTTTAATAAATGTTCTTAAAAGACTAGTTCAAGTGTGAATAAATGTACTTATGATATAGTATCACAGCTATACCTATGGATATGGATTCTGGATGGCATTTGCAACTCTGATGCTATAATAAGCAGCACCATTTAATTTCATAGTTGGTCAGCTTTCCTGATTCAATCAGTGGTCTCATGATTTTTGCCCTCTCTAGCTTACCACAGTTGAAGAAATTTAGTGACAGATTTTATCTTATACTAGAATGAAAATATTCACATTTTGCAGATATTTAAGTGTATTATATACTAAATGAATACATATATCATTTTTATATTCCAAAAATAAATCTATTGTTTATATTTAATTTTTCAAGTATTCTAATTATGATTTTATTCAATAAGAATTTCATGTATCTGAGTATATTATATTGTATTATAAAGCAGACACATATACATATAGAATCAGTTTTGGAATCTGTTATTCCCTAAGCCTTCCAACAAAGACAAATGAAATCCCTTCTGACAATCTCACTCTAGCCATGTTTAATGAAAAATGGAAAAATGATGCTTATATTTTTACATCTACTGAACATAGCCTTTTTTAAAATACCATACCTGGAAACTCCTATCTTATGTTTCTCTGCAAAAATGAGTTTGATTAGGATGACTACTCCAATAAAAATTAATAATAATAATAATCTTAATTAGCAGAGTTTGGGATATGTGTGTTTGTGTACATCCATATCCACAGATGCATTTGCAAATGTTGTCTCATTCTATTTTTCATAATTCTCTGATATATTCAGGTTTACTGAATCTCAGAATTGAAAGAGACCCTAGTTGTTATACTATTCAACCCATAATAAAGAAAGAATATCTTCTCCAGCATATAAGAAAGTAATCTTTGCTTTATTTGAATAAAAGTCATCAATGAGCGAGGAATCTACTCTCTCCTAAGGTAACCTGTTTGACTTTGATACAATACTAACTATAGTAATGTCCTTATGTGTCAAGACCATATTTCCCCCTTTGTAATTTCTACTGATTGCTCTTAGTTCTACCTTTTGGAACCAAGGAAACAAATCAAATCATAACCTTCCCTTCAAACCATGGCCACTCATATCTTTTGTTCTCCAGGATAATCATTTCAATTTTTTTTTCAAATCATTCTTATATAACATGAACTTGAAACTATCTATCATTCTCTTTACCCTACTGTGGGCACTTCAGTTTACTGATGTCCTTCCTAAAATATGATGCTTAAGACTGTGCACATTATTTACTCAGAATATGTTCTGACTAAAGCAGAGTATAACAAAAACATGATCTCCTTGTTCCTCAAAAATATGCCTCTTAAAACAACCAAGATTCTGAGAGTTTAAGTATTATGTCACATTGTTGATTCTTATTGATCTTGTGGTTCAATAAAATCCTCAGATCTTTTTGCAGGTGGTTTGCTTTTGAGCCATGTCACCCACATGTTATATTTTTGATATAGATTATAATCCAGATTGTCAGCTGCAAATAGTAAACTCTTTAAAGATAGAAACTTTTATGATTTTCTTTTCATATTTTCAGCCTGGCAAAAAGTAAATGAATAATATTTATAGTTGATGTAAATAGTTGATGGCTTGATGTAGAAGATTATCTCTTCATGATCTTTAAGAGTGACAAAAAGCATCATTAAAAATTATTTCTTTGGTTCTTGGAAGAATTTTTAGAGAGATTTATTATAATGTGACTATTTCTTTGAATAGCAGTTGTATAAAATTGTAAAGGGCTGAAAATCTAGAGTTGACACACTGAGGCCTGACAACCAAGCACTGAAGGCCAACTACCAAACTGGACAATAATTTATTAGCATATCTTAGAAAATGGCCCCTCACACTATTCTGTGCTGGTTCAAACTTTTGGTGTATACAGAGAATTGTGTGAAGGATTAGGAGGTTGAATAAAATAAGCCAGAGTCACTTGGATGGTGGAGGTGAAAAAGGAAGGTGGCAGAGATCCTGTGTTCATTCCCTTCACTTCTACCCTTAAAGACCAAGAATAAAGACCAAGGACTTTGGCTTATCCTGACTCTGGCTGATTCTAAGGTATCCAGAGTGCTAACTTGGTCTTCACATAAAATGTTATTAGCTATTCATGTAATTTTGGAAAATAATATTCCATCTATAATTCTTAGTGTAGAAATATAAAGAGGCCCTTTTGGAAACATCATGCAAGATGGATGTCAGGAGGAAAAGTCCAAGAAAGGAGAGAAGACTAAACAAGAAAGAAAGTATAATGGTACTAAATTCAACCTTTGTCTATTTCCCAATTTTGTTCCAGGTTAGCCTTCCCTAGGGCTCATTCTAGACACTGTTTCTTTGATTTGACCAAGCAAATAATTTTATTTTTCTTGCTGTTCCTCAAGAGATTCTTTCAGCTTTCCAGAGAAATAAGGGTTATGTTTTCTTTTGTTTTTTTTTTTGTAGTTTAGGATGAGACTGAGATTATCATATTCTATAAATTTCAAGTTACAGGGACAGAAATACTATTTTTACTAAGGTTATATATCCATTTACTTAAAAATTCCCTCCAGTGCTTACCATCCTATAATAATAATTACATCCATAGGAGTATGGCATAAAATTTAGTTTGTAGATCTCAGAGAGCAGATATTTCAAGGGTTTTTTTTTTTATAGATAAGAAAAATGAGAATCAGATTTCCCCAAATCCATATGGTCAATATAATTATAAAACAATAAATTAGAAAATCATTTTTAAAAATTCAACTTAAAGATAATTTTTTTTTAAAATAAGAAAATTGTGTTATGGTGATATTAAATGATAATAAAGGGGCTGGACTACATTGTAGTAAGGTCCTTTCAAGTTATTTATAAAGGACACATACCTCTTTTCTCCCAGAACATTGTTCATTCTACTCAATTACCTTGTCTCAGCCAATCAGTAAGCTTTTACATTTTTCATTTCTTGTTCTTTTTCTTCTTTTTTTGTGAGCAACTGGGGTTAAGTAACTTGCCCAAAGTCACACAGGTAGAAAGTGTTCAGTGTCTGAGGCTGGACTCAAGTCCTCCTGGTTTGCAGGACCAGTGCTCTATCCACTGCTCCATCAAGCTGCCTCAATAAGTTTCATTATATATCTGCTGTGTCAGAGATTATGCTAATTTCTAGGAATACAAAGACAAAACTGAAGTAGTTTCTGTCTTTATACACCAATAAATATATTCAAAATAAGCACAAAGTACATTTTTGGGGAGAAAAGAGCCCTGCTTTGAGGGCAGGTCAAGAAAGACTCAAAATAAAAGGTATCATTTCAGCAAAATGTTGAAAGAAACAAGAGGAGACAAGATCAGAGGAAAGAAGATTTGGAGATGGATAGGACATTAAAAGTAATCAAATTTAATCTTCTTCATTGTATAGATAATGATTTAGCCAGAGAATATAGAAACAAGCTGTTATTATCCAAAATTCTGCAAATTATTTGTACTTTTGTTATTAGAAAAAAAAAAAAACTTTTTCTACCTAAAAGCCTTGCAGCCAAGATGAAAATAAATAAATAAATAAAGGAGGAAAGAGGAACATTATGATATACACTGCTCCTTATCTCCTTTCTCTCTATGCTTTTTTTTTCCCCAAGCTGTTAAGAAACTTAAGGAAGTGGACACAATGTATAGGAATTAGAGCTAAAACTTCAGCCAGCCCCAACAATTTTCCCAGAATGGAAAGCAGACTAGGAATAAGAATTCTACCATAATGCAGATAATCAGCACCTGCATCTACCTCTGCCTTCTTGTCTGATATATTGCTTGTTGAAAACTTCAGCTTTTTATTTACATAACATTTCACTTCTAAATTCCCCTCTAACTAGGAGGAGGAATGATAAGAAATAAAAAGTGTTTCATCTCTCTGGCTTCATGCATCAGAATCTCCAAATGAAAGCACATCATTTTAAATGTCTTTTATGCATTTCTATTGTGATAAAAATTGCTCTTACCAATTTTTAGTTCCAAGTAAATGCTTAGTTAGTTATACTTAAGGGAGGAGACATTAACCCAAAGGGAAAAATGGTGCTGATCCAAGTAGAGAAATTTTTTATCATTTTTATATTTCAATATTCCAAGACTAAGTTTGAAACTGGAAAGAGACTTAATAAGGACATGAGCTAGTACCAATTAAAGGTGACTTGATAGTTTTGTTCAGATAATCATCCTGTACATTGCATGTAATCAAAGCCCAAACTGGCTACATATAAGATTTCTTCAACTTGTTCTGTAAACTCTTCTTTCTTAAAATTTGCCTCTTTGGTTGGCTTTTCTAAAAGCTCTCAACTTCTCTCTTAAAATACTTCTCCATTTGATTAGACAAAACAAACTTATTGAGAGCATTTCAAGAAAAGGATTAAGGAAGAATAAGGCAAAAAATAATAATAATAATACTTTCTTGCCTTTTCTCTATAGTTGCTGCTATGTACATCATGATATTCATCTCTGATCTAGACACTTTTGAATAACAAATAATAGTCTTCTAATATCTTAGTTGGATGATACCTAAGATGGAGGGGGGAATTTTGCTATGTAAAAATTTATGTGGCCAAAATCTATTTGTGGAGGATTGTTCATGATTTCCTCATTTTTCAAGAGGTATTTCAAGCTTCCTATTTTTGTATAAATAAATAAATAAAATAAAAAATCACTTATCTTATATTGTTTTTTAGGATTCTTTCAAAATTCAGATTATTACCAATTGTGAGCATTTACATACTTGTTGAATTGAGTTAGTGAATATTTTTTAAGGAAGCAACATTCCATTTGAAAACATAATGGGGAGGAGTTTGGGAAATTATTCCTAGTTTTGCCATTGATAAGCTTTAAGTGAATTAGTCTCACTTCACTCACATGCAACAAAGCCTTATAGCTTTCTATTACCAGTCATGCTTATATTTATATGATCATACTTATAAACAACTCCATTTTATTTTAGGTTCTTAAGAGCTCTAAGTTTCACAATAAAAGAAAAATGAATAATTTCATTTTCAGATATCTATTTCCAGGCCATTAAATGATTATCTATGCTATAAATATTTGTGTTAACTAAAGTGTACCACCAAAATCAGGAAGGAAACCATTCAATATCATGAGTAGAACATCTGAGAATAACTATGCTGTAATTCTACATTTGATTTAAGTTTGCATATAGTTATTTCCATTGTCTATTCTTAGATAGTCCTTTACCTTAGTTGACAAAGACATCCCAAAAGAAAAAAAAAGACAATTTTTTTTCATTTTTATCTCAATAAATTATTTTATGCCTCTCTAGGAAATGTGAAATGTAGTGATGACAGAGTATGATTCCTAAAAGGCCTCATTTCTATTTAGAGCAAATTATTCATTGGACCAAATTACATATTTTTGTGAAAAATTTCTGTTAATGATGTCTCAAATATCTGCTTCATATCCCCTAACTTTTATATTTTCTTTTAATCCTTTCTCTTTTCAAGTAACTAGTAAACTTTGGGGAACGAAAAGCATATAAAAATAAAATCTGAAATAATTTATTCAATAGTGATGAATAGACTTAAAACTATAGGTTTCATGATATATGATCTAGAGTCATTCCAGTTAAAGGATAATCCAAACATTTTACATTTAACCTAAAAGAACTGATTTTGTTTAATCCTACTGAATTAAATTGAGAAAAAAGGATGTTAATCTAACTCAAACAAGGAGAAACAGATTTTTGTTAGCATATTGCTATTCTTAATTATGGTGTATCTAGTTCAAATTTAATAAGCTTCTATCATATCAACAATTCCAGCTGGAGAAACTACTCAAAATCAAACTAACCTCAACAAAACCAAAATAAAATGAGCACACATACACACATACATACTTAAAAATTAGAGCCATTTAATGTGAGAAATTGTACTAACTTTTAACATCTTGACCTTTGGGAATGAAGAAGTGTGTGATTTTTTTCATTTTCATTTCAGATTCTCTCCCTTTTTCCCTTTTCAACCCCTATCTCTCATTGAGAACTAATTTGATATTGTTTAAATATATATAGTCATGCACAACATTTCCTTAATGTACATGTTGTGAAAGAAAAGACCAAAAAAAAAAAAAAAAAAGTATGCCACAGTTTACATTCAGATACCATTGGTTATTTCTTTTGATATGGATTGTATTTTTCATCCTAAGTCCCTCAGTTATCTTGGATCATTGCCTTTTCAAGAGTAACTAAGTCATTCATAGGTAATCATCTTACAATATTGCTATTACTTTGTACATAGTACATCTTACTCTATCAGCTCATGTATCTTTCCAAGCTTTTTCTGAGAGCATCCTGCTAATCATGTCTTATGACACAATAGTATCATATTCATATATGTCATAATCATATACCACAATTTGTTTATTCATTCCCCAACTGATGAGGTCCCTTCAATTTTCAATTCTTTGCCCCCAGAAAAGTATGAACAAGTGTTTTCGAATGTCTAAATGCTTAGCACTGTACAGACAAAAATATTAACTAATAAAACCACATCAAAAGAGGAAGAATGGCATAAGAATTAGAGAACTGGACTTGGAATTGAGAAAATTTAAATTAAAATTATTTTGATAAACTTTAGTTGTAATGAGATCCTGGATCTGGCCCAAAATAGAGATCAAAAACAAAAGTATCTCACATAATCTGCTCTTGGTAGTCAGAGGCAGAGGAGTAGACCTTGGAGGAAGATTCCAGACGTGATTTAATTTGCATAAAAAAGGAACTTCTCATCTATAAATTTCCATCAACAATGCCTATTGGCAAATAGCCTATAAGAATACATAATATTAGAAAGTTGCCTTATAATTCACAAGTTATAACACTAGTATTTGTCAAAGACAGGATCTTACTGACTCCTAGGCTGATGCTTTCTTTCTTTAACTTTAGAGTTTACAAAATACTTTTGGCCAATTAATTCCATTGATATGTTTTCCTAATTACTTAATAAGTATTTTAATGGATGTCAAAGTCCAGTTTTACTAAAATAGATTATTTGGGCAATCTTAAATATATCGAATCTTTATGGTTTTATGTATGCTAACATTCTTGCAACTCTTTCTAGATCTAATTCAAATATTTGGAATATTCCCACTGATATAAAGGAGCAGCTTATTCAAAATTTGTTCACTTTCAAATTTTGGCTTCAAAAACCATTCCCTAGTGTTAATGTCATAGAAATTGGTGAATTAGTTCCTTATATTCCAATACTTTATGAATCTGTAAACTTTAAGGTCAGCCCTCAGCTTTCTTCATACTAACTTTCTCTTAAGGTACTAGAAACGCCCCCCCCCCCAAAAAAAAAAAAAAACCACATGAGGAAAAAACAGAACAAAGTCATGAGAGACTGTTATGTTATTTTTTTTATTCAAGATCAAAAGATTATTAGTTTATCTTTGCTAATGATATGATGGTATACTTAGAGAGCCCCAGAGATTCTACTAAAAAGTTATTAGAAACAATCCATACCTTTAGCAAAGTTGCAGGATACAAAATAAACCCACACAAGTCATCAGCATTCTTATATATCACTAACAAAGTCCAACAGTTAGAGCTACAAAGAGAAATTCCATTTAAAGTATGTACTGATTGTATAAAATATTTAGGAATCTATCTGCCAAGGGAAAATCAGAAACTTTATGAGAAAAACTACAAAACACTTTCCACACAAATTAAGTCTGATCTAACCAACTGGAAAAATATTAAATGCTCTTGAATTGGGCGAGCAAATATAATAAAGATGACAATACTACCTAAACTATTTGTTTAGCGCTATACCAATCAGACTCCCAAAAAACTACTGTGATGAACTAGAAAAAATAACAACAAAGTTCATATGGAAAAATAAAAGGTCAAGAATTTCAAGAGAATTAATGAAAAAAAAAAATCAAATGAAGGTGGCCTAGCTGTACCAGATCTAAAATTATATTATAAAGCAACAGTTACCAAAACCATCTGGAATTGGCTAAGAAATAGACTAGTTGATCAATGGAATAGGTTAGGTTCAAAGGACAAAACAGCCAATAACTTTAATAATATAGCATTTAACAACCCTAAAGACCCCAGTTTTGGGGATAAGAATTCATTATTTGACAAAAATTGCTGGGAAAATTGGAAATTAGTATGGCAGAAACTAGGCATTGACTCACACTTAACATCATACACCAAGATAAGGTCAAAATGGGTCCATGACCTAGGCATAAAGAATAATATTATAAATAAATTGGAAGAGCATAGGATAGTTTACCTTTCAGACCTGTGGAAGGGGAAGAATTTATGACCAAAGAAGAACTAGAGATCACTATTGACCACAAAATAGAAAATTTTGATTATATCAAATTGAAAAGTTTTTGTACAAAAAAACTAATGCAGACAAGATTAGAAAGGAAACAATAAACTGGGAAAACATTTTTACAGTCAAAGATTTTGATAAAGACCTCATTTCCAAAATATAGAGAGAATTGACACTAATTTATAAGAAATCAAGCCATTCTCCAATTGATAAATGGTCAAAGGATATGAACAGACAATTCTCAGATGAAGAAATTGAAACTATTTCTAAACATATGTAAATATGCTCCAAGTCATTATAAATCAGAGAAATGCAAATTAAGACAACTCTGAGATATCACTACACACCGGTCAGATTGGCTAGAATGATAGGGAAAGATAATGTGGAATGTTGGAGGGGATGTGGGAAAACAGGGACACTGATACATTGTTGGTGGAATTGTGAACACATCCAGCCATTCTGGAGAGCAATTTGGAACTATGCTCACAAAGTTATCAAACTGTGCATACCCTTTGATCCAGCAGTGTTTCTACTGGGCTTATATCCCAAAGAGATACTAAAGAAGGGAAAGGGATCTGTATGTGCCAAAATGTTTGTGGCAGCCCTATTTGTAGTGGCTAGAAGCTGGAAAATGAATGGATGCCCATCAATTGGAGAATGGTTGAGTAAATTGTGGTATGTGAATGTTATGGAATATTATTGTTCTGTAAGAAATGACCAACAGGATGATTTCAGAAAGGCCTGGAGAGA